>NW_006399840.1:7392781-7455813 GCF_000299155.1 Elephantulus edwardii | reverse complement strand
TAAAAAATATAAGAAAAGAATGAAGGATAGCAGAGATATTATTAAGAAGGGATTGAAAAGGAAAACAATAATATATAAAAATTAGATACGAAATGGACTTTTATTATTTAAGAAAGATTTTATTGTAAATGGTTTGAGAAGTTCCAAATGGAACTAAATTCCAGTTAAAATTAATCAAATGACTATTTTTAAAGGTTCTCTTTGTACTGGTTATTTTGTCTTTGTTGCTTTTGTTGTTGCTAGGTGCTATAGAGTCACCTATATCATGAACAACAGATCTGAACCTTGCCCTATACCACACCACCCTCATGACATCCAGCATACTCGAGCCCATTGTTACAGTCACTATGTCAACCCATCTTGTCCACTCTCTCTGGTCCTCCACTTTTCACAGGGACTTCCCCTTCCTGACAATATGCCCAATGTACATGAAGTGAATGACGCTTCGCCAGACTCACCTCTAGGGAGCACCCTGGTTGAATTTCCTCCAAAACAGAGAAAGCGCTTGCTTTGTTTGTTCTTTTGTCAACTCAGAACTCTTCAACAACAACAATGTAATTCAAAGGCATCAATTTTCCATCATTCTTATTCATTGTCTAACTCTCTATGTACATACCCACAAGAAAATTTTATTGGAATTCCTAGTCTTCTCAAGCTTATCAAAAATCCATAATAATCCACACAAATTCCTCTGTATGATCAATAAAACCCTAACAGGTCTCTTTCTTTTAATTGGACTACCAAAAGAACAAGAAAAAAAAATGATGCTTTTGATTTGCAGTGTTAGAGAAGAATAGCGTATGACTGCTACTAGATATCCCAGAGACTTTCAAAAGAACAGAAGCGCAACCAGGGTGTTCTTTGAGGCAAGGACGATGAAACTTTGTCTTGCATATTTTGTGCATATTCTCAGGAGGGTCAGTCCTTGGTAAGACATGGCATACATTGCAAGGTAGAAGACAGTGAAAGAGAGGAAGACTCTGAACAAGATGAATTTGCATAGTGCCTGCAACATTGAGCTTGAGTGTGCCGGAGATCGTGATGTTAGTGTAAGGTTGGAGAGGGTTTCAATATGTTGTTTATAGTGTCATAATGAGTCATAGTTTTACCCAAAAACACTTACCAAAAAAATTACAGGAACAACACACATGCAAATTTAACTTTCACAACTCAGTGAATTAGGTGATTTTATTGTTCCCATTTTATAGGTCAGGAATCTGATAACAGATTACTTAATTTGCCAAGGTTACATAGTTCGTAACTCACATAAATAAATGCCAAATAGCATGATTTAACACAATGTTACAGTTATTATCAGCATGACAGAAAGATACTCCATCATATGCAGTTATTTAGAGAAAATGTTATCTGTAGACCATTTTAGAGGAAACTATATCCACTTCCTAAACAACATGCCTCCAGAAACTCTATGAAATTTACTAAATGTCAGTAGTTATAGAAAGGCTTCAGGCCTTTTTTCTTAGGTTAGTTATGAGTCGTGCTCAACACAAAGGCAATTAACAGCAACAACCACAGTCAAACAAAAGATGAATAGAGAAGTAATGATAAGTACTTTTGTTGTTGTTATATGTCATCAAGTCACCTACAACTCATAGTGACACTATGCACAGTAGCTCTGAACTCTGTCACAGCCTAAGCCAATCTCACTGTCTCTGACACACCTACCCACCATACTCCAATTACTGTGTCAATCCATCTCATCCAGGGTCTCCCTCTCCTTTGTTGTCCCTCCACCCTTCTAAACATGTCTTTCTCCAAGTTTTCATCCCTCCTACAACATTCCCAATGTATGTGAAATGGAGCTCACAATCCTTGCCTCCAAGGAACAACTTGGTTTAGCCATCTCTAGGACAGACCTACTTATTCTCTTGGAAGTTCATGGGACGTTCAACATTATTCTCCAGCACCACAACTCAAAGGCATCAATTCTTCTATCATCTTTAGCCATTGTCCAACTCTCTGTTGTATAGCCAAAAATTACCAAAGCTATGGCCTGGATTAGATTTATCAGTATAAATTTAATCATAAATATTTAGTCACAGAAATATTAGAAAAGTATTTATTAAGTGTCAAATGAGAATCTTTACAAAGTTTTACCTTTTATAACTGAAATATTTCTCTCAATATGATTTCTTTTAGACTCATCCAAGTTATATAGTGTTTAAAAAGGTCATTTTTCAGTGCTGCATAGTATTCCAATGGGTGGATGCACCTCTGTTTTTCTAGCCATTCACTTGTTGACAGTCATGTGGGCTGCTTTTCTGTCTTCACTATTGTGAATAATGCTTCAATAAACATGCTATAAAAATTGGATGGCTATGCAGGAGGGAAGAGCAGGGAAATAATAGATAGGGAGCATGGCACTGGAATGGGAGAAGAGAGACACTATCTGAAGGAAAGGATGATTAGACATTATGAGTGCAGAAATTGGCAATCTGGAGCAAAATATGCATTTCAAAGTTAATTGGGGGTGAAAGAAAGGATGAAAATATTTATAAATTAATGAATGAAAGTCTATCCTTTCTATTAAATTTCACTAAAATTACAATGCAGAAATTTTTTTTCTATATTTTATTATTTTTCATAAACATTTACAGAGATTTTGGGTTTCCATTCATTCATTGTTGCACTGTTCTCTCTACCCTCCTCCCAGTTTGTTCTTGTCCAAATGCCACAGTGCTTGTCATGCAGAAAATTTTAAAAATAAATTCTGAAAGTATCCTTTGAATATAAAAGACAAAATGCTAAGGGTAAAAGCACATTTTTTAAAGTGAAATTAATAAATGGTAAAGAAAGGAGAAAAAATGAAGCAAAAATTGCAACTTCCTGGCAAGAAGAGGATAATAGGAGGGAAATGATAACAACTTCCTATTTTGTTTTTATAAAATAAGTGGACAACAATTATTTGTTCTTCACTGCCAGAGGGAAACTTCACAACTGGTAAAGCAAAAACCTCTAGATTACCAAAGTAAAAACACATCACAAATACCAAATTGTTAAAAAAGAACAGAAATCTAATTTTAAAAGCAGTACAGTAGATGAATAACAATATAAAAGACAACAAAAAGTCTGCTTTTCCCCTTTTATCTGGTTATAATATCTGAGGGTATTTGAGAGGAGGTCAAATTGAGGGGGGAAAAATCCTAATTGTTATCCTTAGATATAGAGCTTTTAAGGTATGTAGAATGGATTTACATTAATCATCATTTCTAAAGCAACTACAATATTGTTCTCATTTTTGCCTTAGAGAAGAAGGGTCAAACAGGATTTAACGATAGAATTGGCACTGAATTTCCCTTACATCATTAAGTGCAACTTCTGTTAGCAAATGTGTTATACTCCAGATTCTGTGCTGTACAATTATGCACAAGAAATGCAGAAATGATGCATGGTTAACTTGTCTTTGTCCTTTCTGCATGTGGGCCACCCTCTCTGGTGATTAGAACACATCATCTCTGCTGAAGTTGATTAGGACAGACACCTGCAGAACCAGAATTATGTGATACAGTAGCTATGAATGCTCATAAGCCAATACCAGGATCTGTAAATGTATGTCCAGTTGACCATTTAACGCAGAACTACAAAGCTACAGTAGAGTGGCTACTGCAGATTTTAAATACTTAGTATGCTCTTTTTTTCATATGCATTGACTCACACAAAATCCAAGACTATAATGGCAATTTTTTTAGAATTAATCTAAAATTGATTTTACCAGTTCTGAAATATGAGTGTTGTCAATGGAATGAATTATTCTCCACAAAATACATGTATGACCTGATATAAAATGGAAGTTATATAGTAATGATTCCCTATCATCTATTAAACCAAATAGCTGCAAGAGGATTAAGGATAGTGTGAAGCACCATAATTGCATCACAGCCCTAATTAAATGTAAGGGGGGTTTTCTTAGGGTGTGGCCTATATACTTTAATCTCACTAGACATAAAAAGAAAGGAAATCCAACTGAGGGAAGGACAACTCAGTATTACCCAGTAATTATCTTTAAGAGTGAAGTATTTCACTGTACTTGGGCATATGGCCAGGAGGGACCAGTCCTTGGAGAAGGACTTCATGCTCCGAAGGGCAGAAGGACAGCGCAAGAGAGAAAGACCTTGAATGAGATGGATTGACATGATACCTGGGGCAATAGGATTAGGTGTATCATTGTCAGTGAGACTGGCTCAAGATAGGGCAGGGGTCAGAGCTGTTGAACATAGGGTCACTATGAGTCACAGGTGACTCAATAGCACATAACAATGACAACATAGATTTCTGACATCAAGGTAGACCAAGACATCTGAATGTCTACAGAAAATGCCAGACCTACAGATTTTGAAGGAAACAAATACTTTCGTCCATAACTAAGAGAGGAAGAGCCTGTAAGATAGAGATCTGATTTTCATCTCTTTGATAGCTAGAGAATTCGAACATTTCTTCCCAGGCTTTTTGGCCATCTGAATTTAATTTTTGGTTAAAGTCTATTTAATATCTGTGCCCATTTTGTGATTGGTTTGTCTTTTTCTTATTGAGGTGCTAGATTATTCCATAAATTTTAGATATGAATGCCTTATCAGATGTCATTGACAAAATTTTTCTCAGTCTATGGGTTTCCTTTTTATGCTGTTGGAGAAGTTTCTTGAAGTGCATAAAGCTTTGATTTTTAGAATGTCCCATTTATTTGTTTTATCCTCTCCTGGTTGTAGGTTTTTCATTATGCTTGGGAGTCTGTTTGTGCTATAGATTAGGGCTTTTAGAGTTGTTACTAGTCTTTCTCTGATGAATTTTATAGTCTTTTGTATTCGTAGGTCCCTGACCCACCTTAAGTTGGTTTTTGTGTGTAGTGTAGGGTGTGTGTCTTGCTTCATTCAATTTTTTGCAGATGATTTCCCAATTTTGCCAGCATGATTTGTTAAAGCTGTCATTTCCTCACTTTTTTATTTTGCCTACTTGTCAAAAATCAGTTGCCCCTAAGAGGATGAGTTGATTCCTGGGAACTCGATTTGATTTCCTCTATGTAAGTGTCTGCTACTGCACCAGTACCAAGCTGTCTTGATTACTATATAGCTATATCGTAGGATATGAGATCAGGTAATGATCTAATGATGCTTCTTGTCCTGTTTCTCTTTTTCAGTAGTACTTTGCTAGTTTATGTGTCTCAGCCCAGCAACAATAACAAAATTCAACAGAGTAGCAAAACAATAAATGCTGGCAGGGATGTGGAGTGATTGGAATTCTTATTCTCCTCTGGTGGGAATGTAAAATGGTGCAACTAAGTCTGGCACTTTCTCAAAAAGATGAAAATAGAAATATCATTTCACTCATATGCCCAACTACTGGAATATACCTTAAAGAAGCCAAAACTATGATATAAACAGGTGCATGGACATCCACATTTATTGCTGTATTATTCACAATAGTGAAGAGATAGAAGCAGCCCAACTGCCCATTGATAAGTGAATGGATAGAAAAACTGGTACACGCAAACAATGAACTATTATGCAGCTTTCAAAAAATAATGAACATTTAAAACACTACACAGCATAGATGATCCTGGAAGTTACAGAAGGACAAATACTGCATAAGACTACTGTTACCCAAAAGGATTCACAAAATAGGATTGACAGGGATTGAGGGTGAATAGGAAAAGAATGAGTAAATAGTAAACATTGCATCAGAACAAATGAAGGAAAGGACCGTCTGAAAGGAATGTATGATCAGGCATTATATGCTGAGGGACAACGCAGGAGGGGAAGACCCTCTATGAAATGGATTGATTCGGTGACTGGGGTAATAGGGATGTGTGTGTCAGAGGCGGTGCGGTTGGCAGGATAGAGCAGGGTTTAGGGATGTTGTGCATAGGGTCGCTATGAGTCGGAAACGACTCAACGGCATATAACAACAACAACAACAACAATATCTCCCTATAAGGCAAGTGTTTACTGTTTTCAGAAAAAGGTTATTTTTTTGAAAGACAATAGGATTTGTTTGTTCACATTTCCTTTAAGAACATATTATCCAGGAATATTACACTAGATTCTCATAGGTTATTTGTATGTGAAACAGGGAACTCAAGCTAACAAAGGCCATGTCCTTTCTTACCTCAAGAAAAGTGTCCACTAATGCAGGTTAACTAGATGGATTTGTGAACTTCACATTGCCACAGAAAGAATTATTAGTTGGAACTGAGGAATGGTAAGAATTTTGAGTGTTATTTCACTGATTTGTCTCCTTTTAGTCATGAATAAGACTTTAGTTCTTGAACAAAGACAATGCTACCATAGGTTTAAGGAAATAACAAACATTTCTTTTGTATGCCTTCCACTGGCTGTGTAATTATTTCTATTTTAAGTACTTTAGATTTCATGTAGCAATTTCAAGCTAGATTCCTTTGCTTTTGTCTCCAAAGGAAAAGGAAATTACCTAATGATTCTCCAAGGAAGTAATTCTTTGCTTATAATGTATCTTACTACATTGTACAATCCAGTTAGGGCACAGTTTGTATCAGCTTTATCTGTAAATATATCCCTAGGATTTAACAGTCCTTGGAAACAATAAATGTTCAAGAATGAAATCACTATTTACAGATTGACCGAATAACTGTTGGTAAAATACCACTGTTGCTGTTGTGTACCTTACAGTTGGAACCAACCCATAACTGACACTCCAGATGGTTTTCGGAGGCAGTGAATTGCATGGCAATTGATTGTTTATTCTTCTCCCCCGGAACAGTTGGTGAATTCAAACTGTATTTGCATTGTTAGCACAATTCCTTACCACATCTCACAATTAGGGAGCTCTGGTGACCTAATGTAAGAGGCTGTACTGAAATCCCAAAGGCACACAGTATGAATCTACCAGCTGCTTGAAGGGAGAAAGATGGGCAGTTTCCTCCCACGAGATTTATTGCCTCTGAAAACATGCTGGAGGATCAGCTGTGAGTCACTTCTGACTCCACAGTACACAACAACAACAACACAAAATTAAAGAAGATTATCCATTTTCAGAAATAAAATCTACAGCTTTTCAATGATTATAAAACAATGCAATTCAGCTTTTCAATAATTATAAAACAATGCAATTCTTTTTTGTTGTGTTTGTTGGTTCTTTTAGACAATAAGAACATAGTGATTATTTTCAAATTACTATTTCCAAAAATGGTATTTAAATCATCAAAATATGAGCTTTTTTATACTCTTATACTTTTTTACATCATTTTCATACTAGTTTATTTACAAAATTTAAATATTGTTTTTCACACCAGCTCCTTCCCATTTCCCTCAGCTCCCACCTATCAAATTGTGTGACCCCATGATTAAACCTCCCTTTTAACCTCTGCACATCCTATTCCTTCTGCTTCTACCCTCTCCCCACTTGGGTCCTCATACTCATTCTACAATAATAGTTTTATACAGTATTTGTCTTTATGGGACTGAGTTAGTTCACTCAGCATAATGCTCTCCAGTCGCTCCCAAGTTAGGTAGTAATATACAAAGTCATTGCTCCTGGATGCTGTGTAGTATTTCACTGTGTGAATCCACCATAATTTCTCAATCCATTCAATTGTGGTTGGACATCTGGGCTGTTTCCATGTTCTTGTAATAGTGAATAATGCTGCTATGTATATTAGTGTAAAAGTCTCTATTTGTGCTTCAGTTCTCATTTTTGCAGAGTATATTGCAAGTAGTGGAATAGCTGGGTCATATGGAACTTCTGTGTTCAGCTTTTGAGGAAGCGTCAAACTGCCTT
This sequence comes from Elephantulus edwardii, assembly GCF_000299155.1. Classification (NCBI taxonomy): domain Eukaryota; kingdom Metazoa; phylum Chordata; class Mammalia; order Macroscelidea; family Macroscelididae; genus Elephantulus; species Elephantulus edwardii. Next base: position 7,448,046 of record NW_006399840.1, on the reverse strand, counting down.
GCAGAATGGTTGTATCGTATTACGATCCCACCAATAATGTATAAGAGTTCTAATCTTTCCACATCCTCTCCAACATTTATTACTTGCTTACCTGTTATACTTTGCCACTGGAGTGAGGTGGTACCTTACTGTGGTTTTGATTTGCATCTCTCTTATTGCTAGTGATTTGGAGCATTTCTTCATATATATGTTTGCCATTTGAATATCTTCCTCTGTGAAAATTCTTTGCATGTCTTTTGCCCATTTTGTAATTAAAATTTGTACACCATTGTTCATTGCAGCATTTTTTGCCATCACAAGAACATGAAAGCAGCCCAAATATCCAACCACAAACAAATGGTTTGAGAAGTTGTGGTACATTCACACAATGGAATACTATGCAGCAAGCAGGAATAATGATTTTGTAAATTATTACCTAACTTGGAAGGAACTGGAGAGCATTATGCTGAGTTAACTAACTTAGTCTCACAAGGATAATTTTCATATAAAACCATTATTGTAGCATAAATATAAGGATTCAAGAGGGGTGGAAGAGGTTGGAAGCATAGTAATATGTATTTGCAAGGGGAGAAGAGGGTTAATCATGAGGTTTTACAACTTGATGGGTGGGAGGGGGTGAGGAAAATGGAAAGAATTTGTTCTTGAAAACAATATATTCTAATTTTGAAATAGTTGGGTCATATGCAATTCTATGTTCAGCTTTTTGAGCAAGTGCCAAACTGCCTTCCAGAGTGCTTGTACCACTGGACAATCCTGCCAACAATGTATGAGTCTCTATCTCACCACAACCTCTCCAACATTTATTACTTGCTGTCCTGGTAAACTTTGCCACTGTTACTGGAATGAGATGGTATCTCATTGTGATTTTTATTTGCATTTCTCTTATTGTCAGTGATTTAGAGCATTTCTTCATGTGTCTGTTGGCCATTTGAATATATTCCTTTGTGAAAATTCTTTTCATGACTTTTGCCATTTTCTAACTGGGTTATCAGTGTTTTTTTGTTTGTTTGTTTGTTTGTTTGTTTGTTTTGTTTTGTTCCTTGTAGAGGCCCAGGAGTATTCTGTAAACTTTTGTTAGGAGACTATTACCAGTCACAAGTTTGTTCCCAGTCACAATCCCTATCCATATACCAAATTCATTTTTCAAGGAGATCAAAAGGGAAATGTTCAAGTTTATTTGGAGAAGCAAGAGACCCCAAATAAGCAAAATATTTTTGAGAAATAAAAATGAAATGGGAAACATACCACTCCCTGACCTCTAGTGGCAGGCACACTGACCAATGGAACAAAATTGAGAACCCAGAAATAGATCCAACTCTCTATGGTCAACTGATATTCAACAAGGAAATCAAACCCATCAAAAGGGGAAATGACAACCTCTTCAACAAATGGTGCTGGCATAACTGGACTACTATCTGAAGAAAGCTGAAACAGGATCCATATCTCAAGTCATACACAAAAATCAACTCAACGTGAATTGGAGACCTAGGAGTAAAGCCCAAAACTATAAAGTTCATTAAAAGACAAACAGATAAAACTTAGAAGGCCTTGTCTATTTTATAAAGAGACTGACAAATTCAGCCAGAAATGCACAATCTGAAGAGGATAAAATTGACAAGTAGGACCTTCTAAAGATTAAATCCCTGTGCACATCAAAGTCCTTTTCCAACAGGGTAAAAATATGAGCTTTAAAACAGCATTACCAAGAAATTTAAAATTTTGCATTCTACATAGTTTATGGCACATAACAACAACAACAACAACATAGTATAAAATAATTTTTTAAAACTTTGTGTATATATTTTTTTAATTCTTTAATAATCAAGTAATGGAACCTCTTCATAACAATATAATCTAACTGGAGACCATAAATACAACTATTCCTCCCAATACTTTCTATTGAATACATATTTAACAAAAATTGTAGAGGAGATATTATAATGATAATTAAAATTAGAAATCTATTTTCACATTATGGGTGACTCAGGACTGCTGTAATAGGATACAATATGGAAATTATACCAATATTCAATTGTTGTGTTTTGAATTAATTTGAACCTTTGGATATAATCTACCCATTATTTAGTTGGCTCATTTCAATTTTGAAAATATTTGGTCACCCTATATTTTACTGTCCAGTAATGACTCATGTTACCATTAAAATGCTTTCTGCCTCATGATGATAATAATATAAATTAATATACATTTCAGGCTCTATTTTTAATAATATCTGTTTAATATTTCCCATAGTTTCTACATTGCATTCAAAACTGCACAAGATGACACGAGAATTGATTACAGAATTACCCTCTGAACATCAATGGGGATAAATAGCCTTAAAACAATACGAATAATACTAGTTTTTTAATTTAAACAAAAATTTTGTTTTATACTGGTTTACTTACAAAGTTCATATACATTGTTTTTCACACCGAATATTTCCCATTTCCTTTACCTGGCCCTCCCTTCACCCATCTAATTATGCTACCCTATGATTAACCACCCCCTTCTTGAATAATAGTATTTTAAGTTTTTATGAACACAACTCTGGTTTGGCACACTGAAGCTATACATTATGTACTTGAATTTGTCAGAAATAAACATGATTTCTGATGCATAGAATTATTAATGATTCAAATTGTTGCCAAACATAATATGAAGAACCACTTACTCAGACACCTGATCTTTAGAATGCTGTATCGTTTGTAACAATTTTAACGCTAACTAAGTACACTTTGATGAGACAGCATTTAATAAAATGCTCATTAATTTCATCATTAGCAAGGGTATGCTAAGAAGTAAGCCAGTTTCTTATGTCACGCCCAATTAGCATCCCATGCTAGTAATCCCATTAGTATTGTTGAATTCACTAATGGAAAAACTAATGGGCATGCTACCAGGGCACATTAATTGGCCACGACACCAGTTCTGGTTTTAATTATTAAACTATGATAATGAAATGTGTATTTGTAAAATATTAAAATGTTTAAATAGAGTTGAATAAAATAAAAGAGAGTACATAAAAGAAATATATCTAAAGAAAATCAACCTACAAAAAATTCAGGGTAAGAAATGAACTTATTAAATTGTTCATCTTTCAAGCTAGATGAGTTCTCAGTAAAAGTTGAGATACTGTCTCTGTGAGAAACAGCCCACTGAAACCCAGGGAAAATGAAAAACTGGTTTTTGGTAACCAAAAATTCTGTATGTTACACGTGTTGTCATGAGCATGAGACCTGATAGGAGCCAATTAGATGTATAGAATGGACATATCATTGAAGTTAACACTTCAGGGAAATAAAAACAAAAAAATGTTTTAATTAAACTGAAGATGGTGTGATTTATATTGCATTCTGTGCAATGTAAAGTTTTAATTATAATACAACAGATAATTAAAAAAACCCAACACTCTCTGAGGAGAAAGAAGGCTTTAAAAGAAGAAGTTGCAATGTGGAAATTGTTGCATCTGAATCTGTCTTCTTCATAAAGGGGAACTGTCCCAACCAATAGTTTGGTAGTGCCATACAAACAGATACATGGTCAGACATGCAACCCCAAATGCCCCTGAAACTATTTTTACCAACCATTGAATTTAATGTTTGTTGCAAATGACTCACAGACTTTATTCACGGTTGTGAGATTTATTAAGGAAATGGGTTGGAGTGTGGGGGAGACAAAGAATAACAAGTCCAGGTTTAGTCCAGCAGTCACAACCCGGATTAACAAAACAGAATTCCTCAGTTAGTGAAAGTTCAAGCTTAGTTCAGCAGCACAAATGCCAGAAGCCTCTAATTTCCTCAGTCATCTAGCAAACTTTCTCTCAAAACTGTTACAAGTCAGCTTTTCCTTAAATCATTCAACAAGCAAAATCTTTTAACTGTGACTCCATATCCAGGGTACCTTTGGTTACACATTGCCACGGTCTCTTCACAGCAGTGCCACAGTCTTTTCATCCTCTCTCCATCACCATCCCTCACAATGTGGAAAATGGTCCTATAAATGTTGATAAATTGCAAAACCATGTGTCTGCATTTAAGGTAAATGGAAACCACACTTTACAGGGGACTAATGCAATGGATAGAAAAATAAATTTTCAAATTTTCTGAGTACACAGACCACCCCTTGGTTCTTTTAGCCATTGCGTCTCATTATCTATCTAAAAGATTTGCCATCTATATTTATGGACATTTGTATAACAGCTGATTGACTAGTTGTGTCTTAATTCCCCTATTTTAGGTAGTCAATGTCTTATTTTCCCGGTCCTATCAAACCAGTGCTCTGAGGAAACAAGCATGTCTTTTTCTTTGACTCTTCTACTGTAATGTTGAAATTTTGAGAATCCACATCTATAAACAAAGAAAGGTCTCTTCCAAAGCCAACCATCAGGTAACAGTAATAAACACTAGTTCACAGAAGGAAACATAGTCTCTTTATATGATTGGGCTCTGGTCAACACATCCTCCGCCATCCGTGGCTAGGTTCAAAAGGGCATCAGCGTGGCTAGGTTCAAAAGGGCATCAGCCACAAACTCAGGAGTTCACATTTCTTCCTGTGTTTCATAGTGGCTGGTCCCTTACTCAAACAGCCTCACATTGGGTGAATCAACACATCAGGGACCCTCAGGACTCCCTGCTTCATCAACCAGCAACCCTCTTCACTAATGCATTCATCATGCTTGGTGGACAACAACTGAAGGAATATGTCCAAACCCCGCCTGTCATTTCATTGCTGTATATCTCCCACATTTATTCTTCAAGTGGACCCAGGTGTTAATTATGAGTTGAGAATAATCACCAACCTCCTTTAACATTAAATCCTCAAAAAAGAGTTCTGATGCTTCCCACTTCTTCTTATCTTAGCATTATATCAGTAAGATTGGAAGCATGAGTGTCATCCACTTCCTAAACAACGTGACTCTGGAAACTATGAACGTTGATAAATGATGATAGTTATAGAAAGGCTTCAGGCCTTTTGTTCATAGGGTCACTAAGTGTCCTGCTCAACTTGACTGAAAGGAACAACCACAACATCAGCAAAAAACCTTGATAATTTTTCCAACATAACTCAAAATAAAATAATAAATATATAATAAATTAATTTCAATCTGTATGCAGAACAGATCATCCAAGACGCTGGCCTGTACGAGGAGGAATGTGGCATCAGGATTGGTAGAAGAGTCATCAACAACCTGCGTTATGCAGATGACACACCCTGCTTGCTGAAACTGAGGAGGACCTGAAGTGCTTGCTGTAGAAGATCAAGAACTTCAGCCTTCAATATGGATTGAAGTTCAACATCAAGAAAACAAAGATTCTCACCACTGGGACAATTGGCAGCATCGGTATGGATGGTGAAGAGATTGAGATAGTTAACAGTTTTAGTTTACTTGGTTTCACAGTCAACACTCTTGGTAACAGCAGCCAGGAAATCAGGAGATGAATTGCATTGGGAAAGTCGGCTGTGAGGGACTTGTCAAGAGTAATGAATAGCAATGATGTCAGGCTGGAGACTAAGGTGCACCTGATCACAATTACGTGCTATTCATCAGAGAGTTAGACAGTGAATAAGGTTGCTAGAAAGAGAATTGATGCCTTTGAGCTGTGGTGCTGGGCATGAGTCTTGAATATACCATGGACTGCTAGGAGAACAAACAAGTTTGTCCTGAAGAGGGTGGAGCCAGAATTCTCCTTGGAGTCAAGGATTCTGAAGCTTCGTCTGACATACTTTGTGCATGTTGCAAGGAGGGACTGGTCCCTGCAGAGGGACGTCATGTTTGGGAGAGTGGATGGACAGTGCAGGAGAGGAAGACCCTCAATGAGATGGATCGATTCTGTGAGTGGAGCTGTGGGAATTAGTGTGTTTGAGACGGTGAGGTTGGCATAGGATAGAATGGCTGTTAAGGCTCTTGTACATAGGGTTGCTATGAGTTGCAAGTGAGTCGATAGCACATAACAACAACAACATAGACATTTAGAGAAATTCTCAAGTTTTATCTTCATCCTCTACCTGTTTGACCCAGGTCATAAAGTTGTTTCTCAACTTTTCTTTCTGTCTTAGTAGCAGCAAAAGTAAACTTTTGTATTTTCTCCTCCTCCTTTTAAAAAAAATGACCATTTTAATTTTGCATCTTTCCAATTTCATATTTATAAAACCAAACCATGTTTCTAGCAGTCTGAAGTGAATGCAGAGAATGGTGGTACAAAAAAGAATATAATCAATGCCATTGAACTGCGTATGTAAAAGCAACTGAGTGATTGTAAGATACTGTGAATATTTTCACCACAATGAAATAGAACCTGCTAAAGATTAAATCCCTGTGTACATCAAAAACATTTTACATCAGAGTGGAAAGAAAACCCATCGACTAGGGACAAAGGAAAAACTTCCAAACATTTGGCATTACCATCTCAGACAAGGGTCTGATAACAAAAGTTTAAATACTACCAGACCTCCACAAGAAAAAGATTGATAATCCAATTACAAAATGGGCAAACGACATGGAAAAGAACATGAGGAACACATTTAAATGGCAAACAAACACATGGTGAAGTGCTCAAAAATCACTGGCAATAAAAGAAATGCAAACCAAAACCACAACAAGATACTATCAAACTCCAGTGGCAGTGACAAAGTTAAACAGGACAGCAAGCTATCAATTTTTGAGAGGATATGAAGAAATTAGAACTCTCATACACTTTTAATGGGAATGTAAAATCGTACAGCCACTCTGGAAAGTTGCTTGGTGTTTCTTAAAAAATCTGAATATAGAGATTCCATATGATCCAACTATTCCACTGCCAGGAATATACCCCAAGGAAATTAGAACTGAGACACAAACGAAGATTTGTACACCCATGTTCATAACAGCATTATTTACCATTAAAAGAACATAAAAATGTTCAAATACAACTGAATGGGTTGAAAAAGTGTGGTTCTTTCACAGAATGGAATACTATGCAGTAATCAGGAACAATTTTAAAAAATACTACATAACTTGGGATATACCAGAGAGTATGATGTTGAGTGAACTAACTCAAGTCTCATAAGGACAAATGTTGCATGAGATCATTATTGTAAAAACAGAAGGATGACTAGTAAAATATGTGTAAGAGTCTGAGCTGGGGGAAGGGTTGGAATCAGAGGGATGAGGATAGGTAGGGGGAAATCACAGTGTCACACAATTTGATGAGTAGAGGGAGGAGTCAAGGAAATGGGAAAGTTCTTGTGGAGACCTGAAATGATGGAGTAATGGTGAAAGTAGTCCAATGTTGTTTTTATGTTCTATAGTATAGAGTTAGAATTGACCCAAAGCTCACCCTCTGGTAGGTTTTCAGAGGCAGTTAATTGCATGGGAAGAAAGTGCCCATCTTTCTCTCACAGAACAGCTGGTGGCCTTGAACCATGTGGCTTTGAGTTTGCAGCACAGCTTCTTGTCACTATGTTACAATAGTGCCAGCAAAGAATGGCATACACCCCCAAAAAACCCACTATGTGCATGAATAAAACACAATGTATGTGAAAAATTATATGCATGACAATAAAAATACAGAGGTGAGAAAAATATACAGCCTTTGATGTACATGTTCTTGAATTTAAAGCACTCATTGTTTTCTTGTTCCTGAGTGTTTAAATCACCGCCTCTTTATCTACAAATGCCACATGATCACAATGAAATGTTCTAGAATTTTGATTCCTTGCAATGTGATTAATAATTTATTATAATCTACACAGATGAATGCCTTTGTATTGTCAACACAGGTAAACATATTTCTGATATTCTCTGCTTTCTTACCTCTGACATTATTTTTTTTATTAATTGTTTTTTTAAATTTTATTATTGTTGTGTGTGTGTACCGTCAAATCAGATCTGACAGGTACAGGAGGAGATTGTTCCTCCTTCTGTGACAGAGCATCTGGTGGATTCGAACCATACACGTTTGGGATTGCAGTGCAGCTTCTTGCCACTAGACCACCAGAGTATTCTTGTAAATCTCTTTCCTCTTTAATATTAGGAATTTAGCAAAGGTAAGAGAAACAAATGAACTCAATTTTGAACAACCTTGGAATACATTTTGAATGATATTTTATTAAATTTCTCTTTGTTTTTCTACCATTAAAATTGAAATGAAAAACTCTAGAATAGGAAACCTATTGCTTTTCCAGCAAACACAACTGATTTAGTTCGTCATTGTCACTGAGTCAGAATCAACTCATAACTGACCTTCCACACAGTTTTAACAGGAGGGGTGAGCCCATCTTTCTCTCTCAGAGCTGCTGGTTGATTCAAACCTGGCAGGCTGGCCTTAGGTTATCAGCCCAACTCTCTGTCGACTAATAAGCTGAAAGAGATCCCTCTGATGAACATAAATAGTGAAAATGCAAATGTCTTTGTAAGAAATCTAATTGTAAAAGAGATATTCTCTTCAGATTTGGGTCCTGTGATGTTCACAATAGCTCATCACAGAAAACTCAGAATGATGTTAAATTGTGTTTGAGACTTGTACATGTTTGCATCAAGATAATAGAATTAAAATAGAAAAGTAATTTGTCACATACACGCACACACATACACTTTCTTTATACTTACTTCTTTATTTTTCCCCCCTAAGGGATCTCCAGTAGAAGTTACAACAACTAATGATAATAGTAAACAATATAACGATGGAAAATGGCATGAAATAATTGCTATTAGGCATCAGGCAACTGGCCAAATCACTCTTGATGGGCAGTATACAGGTAAGAACTTACTTGATATTTAAGTAGTTCTATTGATAAGTTGATATTTCTATAATTTCCCTTTGTTTATATTTTTATGCGTCTTCTTTCTCCCGTCATCTCCACTCAATTTCATCTCAATTGCTGTTGAATTTGCCTTCTGGGTGCTGCTACAATGATGCCTGACAACCAGTTTCTCATACAGAGAGGGCTTTAGTGAAGCAAAAATAAGAGCAAAAGCACCAGTAGCAATCTTGTGTCTATGACAGTATTCTACAATTTGTAAGGGCTTTTTTCTTGTGTTCTCTCATGTTTCTTTTGACCTTCACAAGGCGAGTATAATAAAGTAGAGGTTATCTGCATTGTAGAGTGGAGAAAAACAAGGCTTAGAAAAGTTAAATGAGATTCCTCTAGTGTATTGAGTTCTTAGGCAGCATTCTTCGAACACAGGCTGTTTTTGTGTTTCCAAACAGAATTATTTTTTTCTACTTTATTCTATCTACTATCATCATTTAATTATCAAACAGTTGCAATAGCTGCATGGTGATGCATCATTTTATTAACTCATTTATAAAATATATAATTTAAATGACCACCTATTATGTATCAAGTATTGTTCTAAGCACTGTTGGTACAAAGAGCAAACAGAACATTGCAAAACTTGCTTTTCAGGAAAAGGACAGAATGAAGAAATATTAAATAAGTATCAGATGGTGGTAAATTTGGAGAACAATAAAGTAGGATGAAGGGAAAGGGATGTGTATGCATTTGTATCTCTAAGTATTTGTATCTCTACATTTGTGCATTGTGGCGGACTATTATACACAGAAGGAGGTCTGGTGGTGCTGTGTTTAAGCACTTTTCTGCGAAACAAAAGGTCTATGGTTCAACCGTGCTAGTTACTCAGGGAGAAAGATAAGACAGTCTTATTTGTAAAGATTGGCTGTCTTGGAAACTCTAAAAGGCAATTCTGTTCTGTCCTACAGAGTCACTATGAGTATAATTGAATAGGTTGCACTAGTTTGGGCTTTTATAGCAGTGTAGTTGCATAATAACCTCTGTGAAAAAATGATGTTTGAGCAGAAATTTGGGGGAGTAGACAGAAAAAAATTCCAATTATTCAGTCATCAAGGAAAATCATGTCTAGGTCAGGGAAACAAAGATGGCAGGCCATGAGCTAAAAGCTTACCATATGTGGCATACCAGAAACCAACACAGAGGTCACTGTGGAATAGGCCCTAGTGATAAACCAAGAGGTCAGAGAAGCCACTACATCCTCAGCCACTTATGCACCCTAACTCCCAGCCCTCTGTCCATCTCATTGGAGTTCCTAAGGAATCAGTGTAGGTGAAGAGAGAAGAACTCAGAGAATGGAGAGGATCTGGGCCATTCTAACATCAAGATGTTTACTGACGAAGAAGGAAAGTAAGTAGGAAAAGACAATGAGGTAAAGGAAGTATGAGAGAGCAGTGTCCCAAACATGCACTGAAGGATTTCTAATCTATCAAATAAGTAGAAACAGATTATTCTCCTGAGGTTGCCATTTTCACCTTCTTTGCCTATAGGTTCCTCGGCTGCCCTGAATGGCAGCACAGTTATTGGAGATACCACGGGAATTTTTGTGGGAGGTCTGCCACAAGGATACACCATCCTCAGGAAAGATCCTGGTGAGTTTGGTAAAGATTTGGAATTCTGTGCATCACCAAAATAAATAATTAATTGATATGATTTTAAAACATAAATATTAATATTTATCTTCTCTAGATCAAGCTACTGTACCATTATGTTTAAAACATATATTTTATTTTCTTCTATTGTTAGTAGGACCCTGTATTCCTTGTATTTTTATTTTGCACATGTTGTTGTTTATTGGTGCTGAGTTGAACACAACTCATAGAGACTCTACAAATAAAAGGCCTGAAACCTTTCTATAATTATAGTCATTTCTCCAAGTTCATAGAGTTTCCAGAGGCATTTGTTTAGGAAGTGGATGCCACTCCTGCTTCCAGACTTGAGTTAGTTTTAGAGATCCACCAAACACTCCCCTTAATGGTTAGCCATTATGGTGTTTGGCACACGCATAGCACCCTTGTTCCATTATGGCTTATAAAAAAATTTTAAAATCTACTAGTTTATTTACAGAATTCAAATACATTGTTTTCAAAAACAAATTATTTCCATTTCCCTCACCCCCGACCCCAGCAAATTGTCCAACCCCATGACTAATCCCCTCTCCCTGCACATCCTCATTCCTCTGCTTCCAGCCTCTCCCACCCCTCTTGGATCCTTATACTCATTCTACAATAATGGTTTTATACAATATTTATCTTTGTGGGACTGAGTTAGTTCACTCAGCATAATGTTCTCCAGTCCCTCCCAAGTAAGGTAATAATTAACAAAATCATTGCTCCTGTGTGCTTCATATTATTTCATTGTGTGAATGCACCATAATTTCTCAACCCATTTGCTTGTGGTTGGACATTTGGCCTGTTTCCATGTTCTTGAGACGGTGAATAATGCTGCTGTGAACATTGGGGTATAAATATAAATTACAAAACAGGCAAAAGACCTGTAAAGAATGTTCACGGAGGAAGATATTCAAATGGCAAACAGACACATGAAGAAATGCTCCAAATCACTGGCAATGAGAGACAAGCAAGTCAAAACCACTAAGAGGTACTATTACTCCATTAACAGTGGCAAAGTTTAACAAGACAACAAGTAATAAATGTTGGAGACGATGTGGCGAGAAATGAACTCTTAAATATTATTCGTGGGATTGTAAAATGGTACACGCATTCTGGAAGGCAGTTTGGTGCTTCCTCAAAAAGCTGAACATAGACATTCCATATGACTCAGCTATTCCACTACTTGGAATGGAGGCACAAACTGAGATTTGTACACCAGTATGGCATTTGAAACCCAGATAGCACAAGATTCAGTGTTACACCAAATTGATCAGAGTGCTGTATGACTTAGAAGGATGTTCCTCCAAAATATAGTAACAAGGGATTAAAATATTGTCCCTCAGGCCCAACTTTTAAATATAAGGCCTGCCTAGGAGATCTTGTTTACTCTAAACAAGGGACTTAAAAAACAGCCAAACAATCCATGCAGATCCTCAACCAAAGCAAGAGCACCGTCATACAGACTCCAGCCATTGTATCCAACTCCAAAATGGAGACAAGGGGCTTCGTGTTGTACGTTGTTGTTAAATGCCATCTAGTACCAACCCTATAACAAAAGAACTGTTGTCCTTCTTCTAAGTTCATAGAGTTTGCACATAGTTTTTAATATATAAGAACTCATTAAACTTTAGCTCAATCAAATTATACTAATTTCAGCTACAGGTGTCTTATATTAAGGCTTATGCATAGATCTTTCTAATATTGTAACTTAAATTTAAAACAACAAAGAAATGAAAAGCCAGAGATGATATACATGTCAAATAGAATTATACTCCAAAATGAAAGAACAAATTTCCTGGAGTACTTACTTTCTGGCAAGTATTAAACCAGTTCCTGCATACCATAAATGAATAAAAATGTGGTCTTTTAAAAAAATGAAGATACAAGTATTTAAACACATCATTTCAATATAATTATATCATTGTAATATGGACAAAATACTTTTCTTTGTTTTAGGACAAGAAGAGAAAAATGTACTCTAAACTAATAAAAGCAAATATGAACAAAATTATCTTTATAGAGAAAAAATAACCCTTGAAATATTATTGTTGTTATTTTGAGTTGGAACTGACTCACAACTAATCCTCCAATGGGTTTTCAGAGGCAGTTAATTGCACAGGAGTAGATTACCCGTCCTTCTATGGAGCAGCTAGTGGATTTGAAGTGGATGCCTTTGGAATTGTGGTCTTCAAATCAGGATAAAAAAGACCAAAAGAAGTACTAATTTTCAGTGGATTTTGGATAGAAGTACATTAAGATCCTCAAGCCTGACCAGAAATATCTCTAGAATAAAGGAGATAATTTGCTCAATTACTTTAGACTGATAGAGCTCTCTGAAACATTCACATAGGTCCACACAGAGTCTCACACTTAATAGTCAGTCCCATTCAGAGCCCTTGTTCTATTTCTGTATCAAGAAGACTTGTGCGCTATCGTTGGTTCAGACACCAGGTTACAAAATACTCTTCTTAGACTGAGCATATCTATCTAATAACTAAGTAATTTGACAAATATATGTGAATTGACTTTTTAATACTTTTACTGCAGGTAAATTATTGCCCTAGAATTAAGTTATCAACCAACCTTTGGGCATATAGCAAAGATTGTTACTACTTTACAAAGTAGGCCCTGAACAACTAGTCAGGTCCTTGCTGCCTGGCTCACCTTCTGACATATTATCGTTATTATTACTATAATTATTTTGCTTTTTTCTACTCTCTCATTGGCTAACTTTCTTCCCTACATCCCTTTTTTTGACTGTGCTTGTGGCATAAAACTCCAAAAGTCTACTCCTGTTGAGTTGACAGTGTCTTATCTGACCCTCCAGAGAGTTTTTGAAGGCTATAAATTTCAGAAAAATAAATTGTGATCTTTCTTCCAAGGAGCTGTAAGTTGATTCAAACTGTGAGTGAGGCACAGCCTTTGTATTGGCACTTTAACTCCCTCTGGACTACACCACCAAGTAGCAATATAGCTGTTATATATTGTTGTTAGCTGCCGTCAAGTTGAATATGACTCACAGCGATCCTATGTACAACAGATCTGAATCTTGTCTTATCCTGTGCCATCCTCACTGTCTCTAACACACTTGAGCCCATTGCTGCAGTCATTATGTCAATTCATCTTGATGGAAGTCTTCCTCTCTTTTGCTGACCATTTCAAGCATGATGTCTGTCCTTTAAAAAACAAAAACAACAGCCTCTCTTAGCAAAATGTCCAAAGTATGAGTGGCATCTTGGTCATCTTTGCCTCCAAGGAGCATTCTGGTTGCATTTTTTCCAAGACATAACTATGTTCTTTCAGCAGTCCATAGGATATTCTTCTCTAACATCACTTCTCAAAGGCATCAATTCTTTTTCTTTATTATTCATTGTCAAGCTCTCATACACATAGAAAATAACTGATAAAACAGTATCTTGATTCAGGTAAACATTAGTCTTCAAAATGACATCATTGCTATCCAGTATATCCGAGAGGTCCCTGGCTTTGAGCTTTCCTAAAGCAGTATTGTTGTTGTTATGTACTGTCAAATTGCTTGTGACTCATAGTGACCCTATGTACAATTGCTCCAAAGCCTGCCCTATCCTGATCTAATCTCACAGCCTCTGGCACACCTATCCCTATAACCCTCTACCGATCTATCTCATATAGGATCTTCCTTTCCTGGGCTGCCCCTCTATCTTTCAGACCTTGATGTCCTTCTTCAGGGATTGGTCCCTCCTGGCAGCATGCCCAAATTATGTAAGACAAAGCCTCAAGCAAGGTGAAATCATTAAGCGTTTCAATTCTTTGTCCATCTACCATGATGTTGCCTATTGGTTCAGTGGTAAGGAGCTTTGTTTTCTTGATGCTAAGATGCAATCCATATTGAAGGCTATAGTTTTGATCTTCTACAACAAGTATTTCAGGTTCCCTTTGCTTTCAACAAATAAATTTGTGTCATCTGTATAGCACAGGTTAATAATACTGACTCTTCCTCCAATCTTGATGCCACATTCTTCTTCACAGAGTCTGACTTTATGAATTATTTTCGCAGCATACTTATTGTATAGGTATAGAGAAAGGATACATTTCTGAAGCATACCCATCCCAATGCTAAAGCATAGAGTGTTCTCTTGTTCCTTTCAGGCAACAGATTCTTCGTCTAGTTATGTTATGTTGTTGTTATGTGTTGTTGAGTCGCTTGTGACTCATAGCGACTCTATGTACATGAGCCCTTAAATCTGCTCTGTCCTGTGCCAATCTCACTGTTTCCAATACACCCATCCCAATTACCCCAATCACTGAATCAATCCACCTCATAGAGGGCCTTCCCCTCCTGCGCTGTTCCTCCACCCTCCCAAACATGATGTCCCTTTCCAAGGACTGGTCCCTTCTTACAACATGTCCAAAATATGTCAGACAAAGCCTCAGAATCCTTGCCTCTAAGGAGCAGCTTCATTTAACCCTCTCCAGGATGAATCTGTTTGTTTTCTTGGCAGTCTATGGTACCCTCAATACTCCTCTCCAGCACCACAGCTCAAAGGCATCAATTCTCCTTCTATCCTCCCTAGTCATTGTCCAATTCTCTGATGCATAATAAGTGATTGCAAAGACCATGGCCTGTATCAGATGCACCTTCATCTCCAGAGTGACACCATTGCTCTTTAGTACTTTAGAGAGGTCCCTAACAGCAGACTTTCCCATCACAATATGTCTTTTAATTTCCTAACTGCTGGTGCTAAGAGTGTTGACTGTGGATCCAAGCAAACTAAAGCTGTGAACAATGACAATATCTTCACCATCCATCCTGATGCTACCAATTGGTCCAGTGGTGAGAATGTTTGTCATCTTGACATTAGCCTCAATCCATACTGAAGGCTGTGGTCCTTGACCCTCTGCAGCAAGTGCTTCAGGTCCTCCTCAGTTTCAGCAAGCAGGGTTGTGTCATCTGCATAATGCATAAAAGCATAGTTAATTGTTCTGTGATTTTCATTCTTCTCAACGTCCATCATAGTGTGCTACAATCCACACAGTCAAATGCCTTTGTGTACTCAATAAAAAAGATAGACATTCTTTTGATATTCTCTACTTTAAGGTAGGCTCCATCTGACATCAGCAATGATATCTCCAGTGCCATAGCCACTTTCAAATCTATCTTGAGCTTCTGGGATTCCCTGTTAATGTGCTGTTCCAGTTGTTACTGGATGATCGTCAGCAACATATTTTCCTTGTATGTAATATTAATGATATTGTTCAATGACTACCACAATCTTTTGGATCACTTTTCTTATAAATCGGAACAAACCTGAATCTAGGTAGTTGACCAGTCAGCTGTCCTCCAAATTCCCAGGAGAAGACTGGTGAGCATGTCTAGGGTTGTCCATTGCTATTTTGTCTATTCCTGGAGCATTTTTTTTTAATGTCTTCAGCACAGCTTCAATTTTTTCTTTTGTTACAATTGGCTCTTGTTCATTTGGTGCTTCCTAAAATTTTTTCAGTGTTGACCAATTATTTTTGGTACAGTGGCTCGGTTTATTCCTTCCATCTTCTTTTAATGTTTTTTGGATCACCCAAGATTTTGCTCATGGCATCTTTCAGTGTCAAAACTCAAGGCTTGAATTTATTTTGCAGTTCATTCAGCTTGAGAAATGCTAATCTAGTTCTTCCCTTTTAATTTTCTGACTCCAACTCTTTGCATATTTTATTATAATACTCTTCATTGCCTTTTCGAGTTTCCCTTTGAAATCTTTTGTTCATCTTTTTTTACTTCAGTATCTCTTTCCTTTCATTTTGCTTCTTAGTATTTTAATGCAATTTTCACAGGTTTTTTTTCTGATATCCATTTTGGCTTTTTATTCCTCCTCTGTTTTTGTAATGACCTTTGACTCACTTCATGTTATCCCACAGCTCTTGTGGTCTTTGATCAGTGGTGATAAATCCCTCAAATCTGTTAGATATTTTTTTCAATTCAAATGAAACAGACTCAAGGCTATAGTTTGTTTCATGTGGATTTGTTTTAGTCTTCTTTATCTTCAATTTAATTTGTACATGAGTAAGTGCTGGTTCTTATCACTGGACTGATAGCCAGTGTCATGATGGATTGAGGGGAGATTGAAACTGTCAACAACTTTATCTTACTTAGATCCACAAATAACTTCTGTAGTATCAGCAGTCAAAATGTAAGGAGGCACATTGCAGTAGGAAAATCTGCAGTTAGAGACCTCCCCAAATTATTGAGAAGTAATGATGTCAGTTTGAAGACTAAGGTGTATTTGATTCAGGCCATGATCTTTCTGATCACTTGCTATGCAACTGAGAGTGAGACAATGAATAAGGATGTTAGAAGAAGAATTGATGCCTTTGAGCTGTAGTATTGGAGAAGAGCACTGAACACCCCATGGATAGCTGAAAGAACAAACAAATATGTCTTGGAGAGAGCCAAGCTAGAGTGCTCTTTGGAGGCAAAAATGATGAGACTTTGTGATGGTGAGCTTCTCCAATGATTTTTTTTTAAGATGTAGACAATCTGATTACTGTGCAGAACATCAGGTAGCTATCGTATTAGAGGAAAAACTCAGAACTCAGATAAAATGCACTCAGTTATGAGGATAATTGGCAGTTTACCATTAATAATTGTAACGTTGAATTTATGAACTATGAATTTAGGAAAATTGGAAGTTGTCAAAAGTGAAATGTAACACAGGAAGATCAACATTCTAGGCATTAATGAACTGAAATGGACTGACATGGGCCATTCTGAATCATTTGATCATATGACCTACTTTGCTGAAATGGAAAAACTGAGGAGGTGTGGTGTGGCATTCATAAGGAAAGCTACAATTTCAAGGTCTGTCTTAAAATACAATTATGTGTTGTTTGTTTTTATGTACGGTAACATTGGAACAGACCCATAGCTGACCCTCCAGCAGGTTTCCAGAGGCAGTTAATCACACAGGAAGAGATTGTCCATCTTTCTCCTATAGAGCAGCTGGTGGATTCAAACCACATGCCTTCAGTGTTACAGTGCAGCTTTTACCACTAGACCATCAGAGCTCCCATAGGAGTATATGCATAGGCATACGAGGAACACCTGTTAACACAACTATTATTCAAATATATACACTTACAACTAAAGCCAAAGAAGAGGAAATTGGGGATTTCTACAAAATTTTACAGTCAGAAATTGATCAAACATGCAATCAATATGCTTTAATAACTATGAGAGACTGGAGTGCAAAAGTTGGAATCAATGAAGGAATGATAATCAGAAAGCATGGACTTAATGACAGAGATAAAACAGGAGAGTAGACGATTGAATTTTGTACATTAAGTGATTTATTAATAGCAAATACTATATTTTTTTAAATTTTTTTAATTACTATTTGTGTGTGTGTACCATCAAATCGGATCAGACTGGTATAGGAGGAGATTGTCCTTCCTTCTCTAGCAGAGTATCTGGTGGATTCGAACCACACTCCTCTGGGATTGCAGTGGAGCTTCTTGCTACTGGGCCACCAGAACTTGCCAGAAAATTCTATTTTTAAGAAACACCAAAGGGATATTTGCTGTATAATAAGCCTAAATATACCTTAAAGTGAGATGTTGGGCTGCTAACCAAAGGTCAGCAGTTGGAAACCACCAGTGGTTCTGTGGGCAAAAGATACTACAATCTCCTCTCATAGATAAATGTTTACAAAAGCCTCAGAAATCCACTGAGGCAATTCTCTGTCCTGTAGGGTCTTATGAGTTGAAATCAACTTCACTACTGTGGATAGCTTGGGAGAACTAGCTTATCTAGAAACTTCTTAAGTTTAGTTCAATACTGTACTGAATATAGAACCTAGAAATGAACTCTTTTAATCTCTTGAGAAACAGAATGATTCATGAAGTACACTAAGCTATAAACTACAATTTAGTAGAACAACTCCCTCCAAATCATTAAAAAATTTTTGTTATGGATTCTATAATGTTCCTAGCTTTTTTAAAAATGAATTTTATAGTCTGTGTCTTTACTTCAAGGTTCCTGATCCACCTTTGGTTGATTTTTGTAAGTCTTGTTTAAGTATTCTTCAGATCGTTTTCTAGTGTTTTCAAGACCATTTGTCAAAGAGTCTGTCATTTACCCACTTAACTGGTTCACTGATTTCGTATCCTTGTTGTTGACCATAGATGGACAAGCTCATTTCTGGGTTCTCAGCTCCATTACATTGGTCTATTCATCTGTCACTGTACCAATACTATGCTGTCTTGATTACCACAGATGTGTAAGTAGGTTTTATGATTAGGGTGTGTGAGGTCTCCTATTTGCTTATTTAAGATCTCTTTTCATTCCAGACAAAATTTGAAATTCCCTTTTCCATCTTGTTGAAGAATTGAATGGTATCTGCATTGAGATTGCATTGAACTTGTAGATTGCCTTTGGTAGAATCATCATTTTCATGATACTGAGTTTATTATCCATGAGTATGGTATATTCTTCCATTTTTATAAGCCTCCTATAGTTTCTTAGAGGAATGTTTTATAATTTCTTTGTAGAGGCCTTTTGTGTCTCTAGTTAGAATTGTTCCTGAGTATTTCATTTTCTGATTAAGTATTGTAATTGGTATTGTTTTTCTTAGTTCCATTTCAATATTCTCTTTGTTATAAGTTGGAGAAATCCAACTGATTTTTGCATGTTTATCTTGTATCCTTCTACTTAGCTGAATTTGTCGACTAAGTCCAATAAGTTCCTTGCTGAATCTTTAGGGTTTTCTAAACATACTATCATATCATGATATGCATATAGAGATAGCATATATCATCTGCATATAGAGATAGTTACCCTCTCTTTATCCATTGTATGCCTTTTATTTCCTTCTTTTGCCTTATTGCTCTTGCTAAAACTTTCACTATAATATTGAGTAGTGATAATTGGCATCCTTGCATAGTTCTTGTTCTCAAGGGGAACACTTTAAATATTTTTCCATTTAAAATTATGTTAGCTCTTGGTTTTGCATATATACTATTCACTATGTTGAGGAGGTTTCCTTCTATTCCTATTTTATTGAGTGTTTTAATCAGGAAGGGGTGTTGGATTTTGTCAAAAAGATTTTCCTGCATCAATAGATAAGATCAAGTGACTCTTGTTCTTTGCTTTGTCAAAATGATGACTTGATTGTTTTTTCATACCTGTTACAAATCTCATTTGGTCATGATGATTTTTTTTAACATATATACTGTTGGATTCTATTGGGAAAGATTTTGTTGAGGATTTTCACATCTCTGATCATGAGAGATATTTGTCTATAGTTTTATATTTTGGTGTATTTGTATAGCTTTTGTACCAGGGATATGTTTGCTTCCTAGGATGAGTTTTAGAGTATTCAATTTTTTCTGGTTTCTGAAATAATTATGCAGACTTGGTGATAGATTTTTCTCTTAATATTTAGTAAAATTCACTAGTAAAATCATCTGGTCCCGTGAGACCTTCTACGAATCAAATCCCTATGCATATCAAAATAGTTTTCCAAAAGGTAAAAAGAAAACTCACAAACGAAAAAAAAAATATTTGGCAATGACATATCTGATGAGAAACCATAAATAAAATTTACAAATTACTTAAGCATCTCAAGAAGAAAAAAGTAAACAATCACAAAATGAGCACAAGCTACAAATAAACACTTCAGAGAAGTTTATATGGCAAAAAAATGCATGCAGAAATATACAAAATATCTAGCTAATAGAGAGATGTAAATTAAAATAACTGTACGATATTATCTCCCCTCCAGAAACAATAGCAAAATTCCACAGAGCAGCAAAAACCCCAAGCATTGGTAAGGTTTTAGTGAAACTGGAACTCTTATTCACTACTGATGGGAATGTAAAATGATACAGTCACTATGCAAGGTGGTTTGGCTCTTTCTCAATATGTTGAAAATAGAAATAGCATTTGACGCAGCTATCCTGGGAAAATATCCTCAAAAAAGCAGAACCGTGACTCAAACAGATGTATGCCCACCCATGTATATAGTGGTGTTGTTCATAATAGTGAGGAGATGGAAGCACCCCAACTATCCACCTACAAAGAAACAGGTTGAAACCTGTGGTACTATGCAGATTTCATTCTGAACTCCTGTCATGACAATAATACTTAATCATATATCCCTTTTAAACAATTCTCTCCCTTATCTGTCTCAATGCAGTATACATGATTGTATAACAATGAAAGAATTTTTCTTTTACTTTTCAAAGAGAAGAGTGAACTACGGGGAAAGGGTGGGCAGGGAGAAAAGTGCAACGATGAATGAATGGAAACCCAAAGTCTCTATAAACTTTCATTAAAATTAATAATTAAAAAGAAGAAAAACTGGTACAAAGAAATGGACTGAAAAACTGTGGTACAGTTATACAATAGAATACTACAAACCATTGAGAAACAATGAACTTATGAAACAAATATGACACAACATGGGTGAGACTGGAAGACGTTATGCTGAGTGAAGTGTCTCAAACACAAAAGGACAAATAATGCATAACACCATTGTTACAAAATAGGACTAATGTGGTTGGTTGGTAGGATAATAGGAAAAGAGCGGCTTGATAATGAACACTGCATTGAAACAAATGAGGGGAAGCACTGTCTGAAAGGAATTATGATTAAGCATTTCATGTATGTCAACAATCTTGAGCAAGAGTTGCATTACAAAGTGGACTGAGGGAGAAGGAAGAGAAGAGAATGGAGAATGTGTAACAGTGGATAAATGAAACACCAGCAAACTTCTATCAAAATGACATTAAATTTTTTAAAAAAATAAAATTGTTCAAGGACTTAACATTTTTTAAATTGTTTTTATTATACTAGTTTATTTACAAAATTCTAATACATTGTTTTTCAGACCAGATTCTTCCAATTTCCCTCAATGCCCCCATCCAAATGTGTTACCCCATGATTAATCTACTCCTCTGTCCCCTGTACATCCTTATTCCTCTGCTTTCACCTCCCTCTTTGAGTCCTCATACTCATTCTACAAAAATGGTTTTATACAATATTTGTCCTTGTGGGACTAAGTTAGTGTACTCAGCATAATGCTCTCCAGTCCCTTCCAAGATAGGTAATAATTTACAAAATCATTACTGCTGCGTGCTGCATATTCATCTATTGTATAAATGTACCATAATTTCTCAAACCACTCAGTTGTGATTGGACATCTGGGCTGTTCTTATGTTCTTGCGATGGTGAATAACGCTGCTAGGAGCATTGGTGTACAAGTCTCCATTTGTGTCTCAGTTCTCATAGTCTCAGGGTATATTCCAAGTAGTGGAATAGCTGGGTTGTATGGAATTTCTATATTTAGCTTTTTGAGGAAGTGCCAAACTGCCTTCCAGAATGGCTGTACCATTTCACAATCCCAACAACAATATGTAAGAGTTCCAATCTTTCGACATCCTCTCCAACATTTACTATTTGTTGAAGGACTTAGATTTTTAAAATTATTGGCAGGTAAAATTTGCCGCTTAGCTTAAAAGACATTGTTGTTGTTAAGTGATGTTGAGTTATAGAGGACTCATAGTGTCTCTATGAACTAAAGACCTGAACGCTTGTATAACTTTTATCATTTATCCAAGTTCATAGAGTTTCTGGAGGCAAGCTATTCTGGAAGTGGATGCCACTCCTGCTTCCAAGCTTGTTTTAATCAGAGAGCTCTATCAAATATAGGCATTGTTTATACTATAACACTAAGATTTTCTCATAAAAATCTGTTTCTACTGATATGAAGGACCTCTGATGACTTGGTAGTTAAGAAGATGCACTTGGAACTTATAGACAAGCAGTTCAAAACTACTATCTGCTCCATGCTCCATGGGAGAAAAAGGGGTATTCTCTTCTGAAAACCCACATGAAGGTTAGCTTTGAGTTGATTTCAACTTGAAAATGCATAATAATAACAAGAACTACAGATGTGATGTACCTGAAGCAGGGTTAAGTTTATAAATGTTACCAGTTACCACAGCTGCCCATATAATTAATGTTTACATAAATGGTTAAAACATGCACAGTATATAGAGGTGGTGGAAGCTGCAGCTCATTTAATTTTATAAAATTAATTACTTGAATAAAATCTCTTAAAATAGTAATTTCTTGATATCTTCAACTCCTACAGAGATAAATCAAAAGGGTTTTGTAGGCTGTCTCAAGGATGTGTTTTTTATGAAGCATTTTAATCCCTCTGTTATCTGGGAACCTCTGGAGTGGGAGGATTATGAAGAGAAAATCAACGTGTATAACAGCTGGGAGGGATGCCCCACTTCAGTGAAAGAAGGAGCTCGGTTCCTAGGAAGAGGTAAGGTTCTAAAAAAGACATCTATAGTTATTCACTGTGTTTCTGGTTAGTGAGTATATTTAAATTTCTCCTGTTAAGTTCTCAAACCTCATCTGGAACTAGTATACACAAAAAGATTTGGTTATGCCTCAATACACATAGATATTTTCCTCAATGTTTGCCTATGTAGGAAACACCATAAAACTCAAAACTATATTAATTGGGGCTATGGTAGGGCTTGGTTAGCACATGTTAGTGTAGCAAAAATCTATTTGTAATCTAAATGTTGCCTGGAAATCAGAGTGCAGTCTTACACAGATGATTAAAAAGAGGTGTGGGTTTTTTTTTTAACAAGTTAATACACAAAGACTTGGATATTCCATTCTGCAGCTGATGTGATATTACTAAAAGTAAAATTTCAGCTCTGCAAAGTGTCAGATAAGTCATTGAGGGAAACCTGAGAATAGCCCCACTGTCCAAAGATCAAAAGCTTCAGTAAAATGTTGAGATGTAGCATATATGGCGTATCTCTTCATTCATATTCTCAACATTGGCAGTTGTCCAAGGTGAATGGATGAAAGGACATATGATTTGGTGGGCAGATCTGTTCTCCAAATGAAAACTCACCACACCATCTACATGTTTAACTAAGTTATTTACTATCTATATGTATTTTTTTAATTGCCTTTGGAATAGAAATCTAAACAATGTCATAAACTCTGCTGCTTTTTTCCTTGTTCTTTTCTCATTATTCACTAAGTTCCTCTTGACCAGTGTAACAGTCATTTCAATTCATTCTGTCGCTTTTGTCCAATTACAAAAGGGATTTTTAACACTGATCTGAATCTTCTGTTGTAAGAGATTTACTCAAGTGTACGTCTTAGATTCTTATAATATACTTAGGATGGCAGTGATAATACATTGTTGATGCCAGATAGGGCTGAATTTGTTTCAAGTCACAGCAATATAATATAACAGAAGAATTGCCCCAGAGATTTTCCTAGGACATGATCTTAATGTGAGCAAGTATCCAGATTTTTTGTTTGTTTGTTTGTTTGCTTTTCCCCCTCTGAAGTGTTTTGAAGGGTTCAAATTGCAAACCTTTCTTAGTGAGTGCTTAGCTAGTGTACCACCAGGACTCCTTGATAGTACATTGTTGTTGTCATTGTACTTAGGTATCATCAAATCAACTACCACTCGATTCAAAAAGACCCCATCTACAACAAATGTGAACTATGCTCTATCCTGTGCCATCTTCCTGATCACTGTATGCTTGAGCACATTCTTAAGGTCAATGGGTCAGCCTATCTTGTTGAAGATCTTCCTCACTTTCTCTTACTCTCCATCTTTTCCAACATTAGGCATACTAATATGTATATTTTCTTATCTTTAAAGGGTTCCTGGAGCTTTCTTCATACGTATTTCATGGTGGAATGGACTTTGAGATTTCCTTTAAGTTCCAAACTGACCAACTGAATGGACTGCTTCTTTTTGTTTACAACAAAGATGGACCTGATTTTCTTGCTGTATGTTACTTTGATTTTGCTCTAAAATGCTGACTCAAGATATACAAATCATGTGTTAAAGTCATATACAATTAAGGTTACTTTGCAGATTTTTTTTATTATTTCTACATCCAACTAATTATAGATTTTTGGAATCCTGTCAGTTTGTATTACCAGATCACTATTTTTAATGATGATTATAACTCTTGAATTTATAATTCTGTCAAAATCTATTAGAAACTAAAATAGTTAAAGCACTCCAATTTTGTCATGGCAGATTTGGGATTCTAAGATATTTTCGTTTTATTTCTTTTGTACATTTCTAGATTATGTACTATCAGTTTGAGATATATATATAATATATATGTGATAAATATCTATAAGATAAATGGAATTTCATTCCTTTAGAGGACTTAGTAATTTTTTTTTCATATGTTGTTGTCATTACATGCTGTTGAGTTGCCTGCGACACATAGTAACCCTATTTCCAGCAGCTCTGAAGCTTACCGTGTCCTGGGCTAGTCTCACTGATTCTGAAACACCTGCTGTCATTGCCCATTTTCTCTTTTGTTTGTTATTGGTCTTCCCAACTGTGATAATACAGGGAACTGGGCTATCTTCTTTATAGTTGCACCGTTATGACCTAACTTGATTATTAAGTAAATACTCAATACTTACTTGAGCATGCTTTAGCCATTATACATGGAAAATAAGAAGCATGGGAAAAGGAAGTTATCAGTGAGATGGATTGATACAGGGACTGTAGCAATAAGCTTGAGAATGGCAGAGAATAGTGTAGGATAGGACAAGGTTTTGACCTGCTGTCCACAGGGTGGATATGAGTCATAGTTAACTTGATAGCACTTAATAACAACAAAAGTATGGTTTGCTGAATGAGTGAACCTGTGAATGACTTTATACTGTGGTAACTCTTATAAAATTGCTCCTTCTCTTTGCGGGCACTGACAACTCACTGGAAGAGATTTATATTTGTTCTCATTTCCCAAAAGAGTGATCCAACAGAATGTGGAAATTATTGAATATTATTATTATTATCACAGTCAAGTAAAATCATGCTGAAGATCATTTTTTTAAGTGACTAGAACTGTATATCATTAGAAAACTGCCACAAATTCAAGGTAGATTAGGAAGTGGCCATGACATCAGAGATATTAATGCTAATGTCGGAGGATCTTGGCTGAAAGAAGAAAATACCAGAAGGATGTCTATTTGTGTTTTGTTTACAATATAAAGGCATTTGATGCATGTACTATAATATATTATAGCTAATATTGGGAAGAATGAAATTCCCAGAACATATAATTATGTTCTTACAAAACCCAGATAGATCAAGAAGCGATTGCCTGAAAAGAACAAGAGAACACTGCATGGTTTAAAATCAGCAAAGATATGTGCCAAGATTTTATCCTTACTCCATGTCTACTCAATCTTATGCTGAACAAATTATTTGAGAGTTTGGACTACATGAAGAAGAATGTGGCATCAGGATTGGATGAAGACTCATCAACAACATGCAATATGCAGATGACACAACCATGCTTGCTGAAAATGAAGAGGACTTGAAATGCTTGCTGCAGAAGATCAAAGCTACAGTGTTAAATACGGATTATATCTCAACATCAGAAGACAAAAAAAAAACCTCACTACTGGACCAATAGGCAACATCACGAGAGATAAAGAAAAAATCGAAGTTTTCAACAATTTCCCTTTAGTTGGATTCACAATTAATGCTCATGATAAGAACAGACAAGAAATCAAAATACATGTTGCACTGTAAAAATCTGCTGTCACGTGTCTCTCCAAAGTGTGAAACAGCAAAAAATGTCAGTTTAATTTCTACAGTGTACCTGGTCCAAGCCATGGTCTTTCCCATTGCTTGTTAAGCGCTTGAAAGTTAGAAGAAGAAGTCTTTAAATTGTGATATTGGATATCATAGAATATTATGGCCTGCCAAAAGAACAAATAAATATGTCATGGTGGAAATGCAAATAGGGTGCTCCTTTGTGGCAAAGATGATGAAACATTGTCTCACATATTTTGGGCTTATTGCAGCTCAGAAGGTGCTAGTCTTTGGAAAAGATATCTTGCTGGAAAAGGTGGAGGGTTAGAGAAAGAAAGGAAGCCCCTCAAGGAGATGAATTGACAGAGTGACTTGAACTTACATAAAATTGTAAGAATGGCACTGGATAGATCAGGATTCACATCTGTTGTTCATAAGGTCACAATGAGTCAGAACTGGCTTAATGACACCTAACTAACAATAGCAATTTGTGGATCTTATGTCTCTACAGAGAATGTACACAGTCAACTATACCAAACTGTTGTCCTCCAAGTTTATCCGTTCGTCTTCTGAAGTTTAGTAAATTTTCAATGCAATGAACAATAATGTTAACTTTAGTAGCATCAATAAAGCAATTTTTTTTTAAAAAAGATTGTTAAATAAGTATATATTGAGAATCCATTAAGTGTTAGTCTTCACTCTTAGGCACTTCCAGTATAGCAATGAAGGAAAGAGACCTTCATAGAGTTTATGTTCTGTCTTCCTTATCTGAAGAATTAGGCTTCCCACAGATTGCATCTCAGTATTATCTCTTCTCTCTTCTCACTATCCTGAGGAATTTAAACATATGTAAATGACCCTCCCTTGAAACTTGTTAGAATGTTAGGCAGCATCAATGTCTAACCTTAAAATCTAATTTTGAGTCCTTACAATTCTCTCATCCTATCTCTTTGAGTTGAATATCTCTAAACTAATAGATATTAGCCCAGTTTCTACTTAATTTGCTCCCTACCTTATATAAGACTAAACTTTAGTAGCTTAGATTAAGAACTTGTGCTGACATTGCAAAGGCACACAGTTCCAATTCACTATCTGCTTGATGGGAGAAAAAAAGAAGCTTTCTCCCATGCTATTTACTGCCTCTAGGCCAGGGGTGGGACCTACTGCAGGGAAAGCTGTGAGTCAGTTCCGATTTGACAGTACACAACAACAACAACCTTATATAGGCAATATTAGAACTCTTCAACTGTATTTCTACTAAAGCCTTAAGCATTAATCTTCAACTCCACATTCTTAGAACATTCTACCCATCGACATCTTAGTTGCAATAATCAGGTGCTAAATACTATATGTGAATTAGGGAACTGTGGTGATCTAGTGGATAGAGAGTTGCACTGTCAAGCCAAAGATGGGTGAGGTAGTTCCAATCCACCAATTGCTCCACATAAGAAACATGGGCAATCTTCTATGAGATTTACAGCCTCTGAAAACCCATTGGAGGGTCAATTATGACTTGTCTCTGAGTCAAT
This sequence comes from Elephantulus edwardii, assembly GCF_000299155.1. Lineage (NCBI taxonomy): Eukaryota > Metazoa > Chordata > Mammalia > Macroscelidea > Macroscelididae > Elephantulus > Elephantulus edwardii. The sequence goes on along the minus strand of NW_006399840.1, from coordinate 7,420,527 downwards.
GCCCATGAACAACATCATAGGAAAACTAATATAATCATGATTGATTGGTTATGCTCTGAGTTTTCAAGTCTACATTTTTTTAATTAAAAAATATCGACCTTTTATAAATTTGTTGACAAAATATTTGTGAAAGTGAAAGAGAATGTAGAATCTCAGATTCTGAAACTATACAATCATGAAGTCTTCAGATCATCTGCCATTCTCATAATAAAAACAAACATGTCTTCTTAGAATCTAACCCTTCTACCTACAACTTTTACCTATCTGCTTCAAACTTGTCTTCATTTTCTCCTGTCTCTGAGGGGGGAAAACTCACACAATTACCATCATACAACCAAAGTTAATCATGCTGTTTTACTTTAGAACCTATTCCATCTCCTGGAAGACCTTGTTCCACAAATTACTAATTCTTTATGGTTCAAGTTCTCCTGTTCCCTTGATTTTCCCCCCAATGTCCAAATGATTATGCTTCATTCGCCTTATATTACAAGTTTTAAAAAGAAAACCATCTCTGCTGTATTTTCTTTCTCTTCACAGTCAAGTGCATTTAAAGTGATTCATTCCTCTTGCTATCTAATTTTCTCATATTACTTCAGTCCTCAAGAATATATATAATGACTTCTCCTGCCATTCCTCTTTAAAAAAAAAGCAATTTTATAAAATCACCAATGACCTCATGTCTTCTTAACTAGTAGAGAATTTTCAATGCTTATTTTGATTTTTCTTTTATTGATCTCCTTTTTTCACTTTAAAATACTGTTCCCTATTAACTCTTCAAAGTATCAGTTTCTTTTGCTTTTCATTAACTTTCTTTCCTTTCTATTTTATTTTGCAATTTGTATAACAACCCCTTAAAAATTTTCTAAAGACTGTACATTTTTTTCAACATAAATTATAGAATGTTAATTAGCTTGTCATCAACTGTCTCCAATTTAATGATACATTCCAAATATGTGTATTTTTATGTAAAGCTGTAAGAATTTGCTCCTGAATGAACTCAATAAGCCTAGAGTTGAACTGTTGACTTCAACAAATAGATATTAACAACAATATTCAACCTTTGTTTCTAATGTATTCACACTATGATGGTAAAATACCCCTTTATCTTTTCTTTGGTTCAGATTCTATGAATTCTTTATTTCTTTTTATTTCTCTTAAAACTCACTAACTTTCCTGAATAGGTTTTTGTTTGTTCGTTTTTTAAAGTACATTAGGCTAAGATTTACCCATCATGTTTTTATTTTTGGCTTTTATTATTTTGTCAATATTATCCTTATTTACTAAGAGACTGATTCTTTTGAAGTCAGGTAGGATAGAAGGAGAATTGACGCCTTTGAGCTGTGGTGCTGGAGAAGAGTATTGAGTGTACCCTGGACTGCCAAGAAAACAAACAGATTCATCCTAGAGAGGGTTAAACCAGGCTACTCCTTGGAGGCAAAGATTCTGAGGCTTGTCTAACATACTTTGGACATGTTGTAAGGAGAGACAGGTCCTTGGAGAGGGACATTATGCTTGGTAGGGTGGAGGGACAGCGCAGAGGGGAAGACCCTCTATGAGTTGGATTGATTCAGTGACTAGGATAATCAGGATGGGTGTATCAGTGGCAATGCGATTGGCACAGGATAGAGCAGGGTTTAGGGCTGTTGTACATAGGGTCACTGTGAGTCACAAACAACTCGGCGGCACATAACAACAACAATAACATGCACTATTTTTAAGTGTTAAAAGTGAATTTTAAAGGGAGCTCTGGTGTTCTAGTGGCAAGAAGCTGCACTGCAATCCTGAAGGCATGTTCGAATCTACCAGACGCTCCTTTGGAGAAGGAGGGGCAACCTCTTGTACCAGTCAGATCCGATTTGATGGTACACAACAAGAAAAAATTAAAGTGAATTTTAAGCAAGATAATTTTGGAAAAAATATGAGTTTTGATACTGCTTATATACATTCTAGCAATATGTTATTTAAAATACTTGCAAAGTACTTCAAACCTTAGCTTAATCACACATGAAGGAAAACATTAATTTATGTAGATGGTAGTGAAGATTATAGATTATTTATGTAAATTATTTGATTCAGTTGGACATATAGTAAATCTTTATTTTATAGCAATTTCCACAGTCATTATAGTGAAAGTTGGGTTATTTCATTCTCCTACTTTATATTTTATTACCTACAAGAGAAAAATGGATTTTTACCAATATCACTCAAAATTTTAAAAATCTGACCTCGGTGTAACTGGTAAGACTCTAAGTCATCCCTCTTCATCTTTTCCCAAACCTAATGAGCTCTGGCGTATCTGTATGCCCACATACACCTTAACATCCCTGTTTGGAGGGTGACTTATGGACCTTCTAAAAACTTTAGGAGAAACCTCTCTCAATTCCCAGGAAGCAGAAGACCTAACTTCACTCTATTCTGATTGAACCCTATCCTCATCGTGGTTATGATCATCTACCTTTGGTTTGTTTGTGTCTGCTATTAGAGCGTATGTATTGGAGAGTAATGTTTATTTCAGAGAAGCAGACATTTAACATAGTAGGGGCTTAGTGCATACTGAAAGAATGGGTAAATAAACAACTGATTGCCTAGGGTGCTTTACAATGATGTTTATATAAAAATTCTTTTTCCATGTAATCACCTTAATTTTTTTATAAAACAATGAGCTGTTGTTGTTGTGATCAGGTATTGTCAAACCCAGTACAACTCATACGCCTCAGAACAACACATCTGAACTTTGTCCTTTGCTGTGTCACTCTCACAATCTGACACACTCAGGCTCATTGCTGCAGTCACTCTGACTGAATAGCAATAAATAATACTAGATAAATGTATTTGTATCTTATGATTACTTATTTAACTTCTAACACAATAAGAATATGGTGAGAAAAATCATTATCATATAACATATCCAAGGAAAGCATGTAGAAGCATTTTCTTTACCTGAAAATTTGGATGAACTAATGTTCACAGCAGAAAACAGCAGCTTCATTTGAAAGAATACAAGTAAAAGCAATTATGTTCTTTAAAGCTTTAGAACAATGCAACTGAAATATTGGATCAAAATAGAATGTAGAAGTTTGAAATTGAGCCCACCAACAAGTAAAAATAAGCTTTATCAAGCTTGACATTCTTTTTATAAAATTTCTGTGTTATATTTTACCCAAGTTAAATTGATGTATAGTGTTTTATAATTTTCTGAAAATTCAAATAACAATAGTCAGATTTTAAGCTGCTCTTTTCAATTATCTAGTCATTCATAATAGAGTTTAGCATTTATCTATATTACACCAAAAATAAAGTTTAGGCTAACATAATATTTCATAGCACAGGAAATTTCTTTAAGAATTTAACTCACGGCAACATTCTATACATACTTTATAAGCTCACAAAGTACTCCATTATATGTTACTACAGTTCTGTTTCTAATTAAGTGGAAGACTTTTATAGAGTGTTTTTAGCTAAATTTCTTGTTTTCCATCATGTTATTGACCTTTAGCTTTCTCCCAAATTCTTCCTATGCAATCTTTTTATATGCCTCTTTTCTTGTTTCAACTTTAAATACAGATGGAGCTGAAGACTGGAGTACTGAGCTTCTTTTTAAATACCAGTCTTGTCTTTACACAAGTGGATATAAGGCTGGGACTCTCCTATTGTGATGGAAAGTGGAATAAAGTAATAATGAGAAAAGAAGGCTCTGCCATATTGGCCAGCGTGAATGAACTGATGGAGCAAACATCACAGCCCAAGGCCCAGCCTCTGATGGTGAACTCTCCCATCTATGTTGGAGGAATCCCACAAGAGCTGCATAACACATACAAACAATTGAGTTTTGAGCAAGGTACCATCTACAGGCATTCACAATTTCATAAAGACTTAGAGTTACCTGGTATTTTGGTTCTCCATAAAGCAGCAGATTAAACTGAAACAATACCCACCCCTTCATCTTCCTTTCTCTTTTGTTTTTGTTTGTTTGTTTCTAAGGGGGTTTTTTTGAGGATTTTTGATGTCCTGCTAACCTAAAAATCTCCCTGGCAGTTAAAACCCACCTGCTGTTCACTAGGAGAAAGATGGCCAATATTCTTTGTGATTTACAGCTTCAAAAACCCAATATAGGTTCAACTGTGCATTGACTCTGCCCCAATGACAATTAAGTATGAGGGGAAAAAATTGCAGGACACTTCTAAGTAGATTTGCTGTCACCCTTTTAGGTATACTAATACATCAATTTATTATCAATATATTTTTTCTAATATATCTCCTTCAAATAATATTAATAATGTATATACATATGGTTCTAATCCTCCTTCTGTTCCCTGGAAGAAGGGTGGGCAATCTCCTTCTGTGCAATTAATTCTCTCTGAAAACCTACTGGATGGTCATCTATGGGTTGCTTCTGACAACAACAACAACAATTGTATATATGAATATAACTAAATATTTTTTTTAAAAAAATGCATGTGATTTCAGTTTTTGGGGTACTGATTACTATTTGTAGTCATACACAAAAATATACAGATATGTTGTTGTTGTTATGTGCCGTCGAGTCGCTTGCGACTCATAGTGACACTATGTACAACAACCCTAAACTCCGCTCTGTCCTGTACCAATCGCACTGTCTCTGACACTCCCATCCTGATTACCCCAGTCACTGAATCAATCCACCTCATAGAGGGCCTTCTTCTCCTGCGCTGTCTCTCCACCCTCCCAAGCATGATGTCCTTCTCCAAGGACCGGTCTCTCCTCACAACATGTCCAAAATATGTTAGACGGAGCCTCAGAATCCTTGCCTCCAAGGAGCCACCTGGTTTAACCCTCTCCAGGACAAATCTGTTTGTTTTCCTAGCAGTCCATGGTATTCTCAATACTCTTCTCCAGCACCACAGCTCAAAGGCATCAATTCTCCTATCCTCCTTGGTCATTGTCCAACTCTCTGATGCATAACAAGTGATTGCGAAGACCATGGCCTGTATCAGACACACCTTAGTCTCCAGAGAGACACCATTGCTCTTCAGTAGCTTGGAGAGGTCACTAACAGCAGACTTTCCCATGGCAATGCGCCTTTTAATTCCCTGGCTGCTAGTGCCAAGAGTGTTGACTGTGGAGCCAAGCAATCTAAAGCTGTGTACAATCTCAATCTCTTCACCATCCTTCCTGATGTTGCCAATTGGTCCAGTGGTGAGAATCTTTGTCTTCTTGACGTTGAGCCTCAATCCATATTGTAGGCTGCAGTCCTTGACACTCTGCAGCAGGTCTTCTTCAGTTTCAGCAAGCAGGGTTGTGTCATCCGCATAACGCTGAAAAAATGGCTGGCAAGTGAATTAATTGTTTTCTTTTTGAAAAAAATCTCAAACTCATTTTCTTAAGTTAGAATTTACTCCTAACTGATCCTCTAGCCAGTTGTCAGAGGCTGTCAATGGCACTGGAATAGATTTCCCATCTTTCTCTTGGGGAACAGCTGGTGGATTTGAACTGCCTGCTTTTGGGTTGGCAGCACAACATCTTAGTAGACCACCTGAGCTCCCTTTGTTATCTTTGTTGTGGTGGTACTGTTGAGTTAGAACCAACTCGAAGCTGACCCTTTGGTGGTTCTCGGAGGCACTTAATTGAACGGGAGGAGATTTCCCATTCTTCTCTCACGGAGCACCTGGCGGATTTAAACTATGTGGCTTCAGGATTGCAGTGCAGCTACTTACTGCTAGAGCTTCTATTGTTGTCTTTGTTGTATCAAGTCACTTGTGCCTCATAGTGACTCTATGCACAACAGCTCTGAACTATGCTCTATCTTGAGCCAATTTAATTGTCTCCAATACACTTACCCCTATTACCCCAGGCACTGAGTCAGTTCATCTCATGGAGGGTTTTCACTATTTATGTCCCTTCTTCTCCAGCGGAGCTCTCACAGGCAAAACACTTTAGAGAGTTGATGTAGTTGAGTTCCAAACATTCATGTGGAAAATTCATATACTGTTGATTTTTAACAAGGGTTAAACAACAACAACAAAGTGCTTTACTTATAACTAAAGTAAGCATCTAACTCATTCAATTTGACCTTAATCAGATACATTACTAATTGGTAAAAGGCTGTCAATAGTCAAAGGTACATTGTATTCTAGGAATGGTTTTGAGAATGATAGTTCAGAATAAGGAAGTCATCTCTTCATAATGAGTCAATTAATTTAAAGGGTGGAGAGGAAAGTAGCTTGCCCAAGGTCACATGGATCTAAAGCAAACTGTAAACTTAGGATTCTATCTTAGGCTGATACTAAAGTCTACTCTCTTCATTATAGTCAAGTGTTCTCTTTTGTGGATCCTTTTTTAGAAAGTAAGAATAAGTGAGTACAGGATATTTCAGCATGTGGCCAAGCAGGCTTCCATGTGGAAATATACTTTTTGTATTTAAAAATCTCTATACCTTGAATAGTTAAAATTTCCATGATATCGCCTTTTCCTATTTGGTAAGTACATAAAGATTTAAGTGCCTTTGAATAGAAAATATATGGCAAACTCTACAGAGACTTTTAGAAGGGTACTAGTAAGGAGTTAATGAATAACTGGAATATAAGACAGTAATGACATTTTCGAGGCACTTAAGATGTAACAGCAGCTAAAAATATTACATTCTTATAAAGGCTTCTCTAGGATTTCAGGTTTCTGAAATTAGAAAGAGCTTGTAAGCCCTTTGTATGAATGAGAGTACTTGATCTGATTTATATCTAGAAGTGAGATACACACACACACATACGAAACAAAAACTCTACACATCAATTGTGCTTTGAAAGTACACAAAAAACCCATTCTAAAAATGAAGTAAAAATGGAATTGTAAAATAATAAGGAAAGAAGTTTAAAACAGCTTAGATCCAAGAGGAAATTTAACCTAGAATATGACTAAATCTGTTGCACTGAGAGAAATCTTATTTACGACTCACACTAAAACTTTTATCATGTCACTATCATCCATATCAGCGCTTCTAAAGCACTGATAACATACTGAAGTATAGTAGCTAGAATATAGTAAGAACTCAATGAAATTATTATTATTATTACTATTCAAGATGCAAATTAATCGCCTGGAGATTTTGTTCAAAATGCAGCTTTTATTATAGCATCACCTAAAATTCTGATTCGGAGGCTTTGAGAAACATTGGTCTATGTCAAAAAGAGTAGTCATAGGACAAAATTACTAAATGCATAGAGTAAATACACTACAGTGAAAATGAATCATGCACGCATAATGTATTTTTCAGATCTGCTATATCGGATCTTAAAAAAATCTCTCTCCTTCCTTTTCTATGAGTCTTAATTAGCAACTCCCCTTCCCCGACTGACAAAGATAATTGTGCTATTATTTCTTATCCATTAATAGTATAGTCTTTCATTGAAAATTAATTGTCTCCTTCAGTTTGGAAATATTGGACAGCACAGTTTGCTAAAATTGTCTTACCTCATAGGAATTCTCTTAGGACTGTCTCTTAGGTCAAGCTTGGGAGTGACTGGACTAGACAGATGAATGCACAGGTTTTTCTCTGCCCATCGTACCAGCTGAGACAGTCAAGATAGGGCTGACTGCAGGCCTGTGTACCTGGTGCAGGAATTCTTTCCCCAGAAAAAAGACTATTAGAGGTTCAGTTAGTTTTTCAACCCAGAGAACCTGAAGGTTGAGGAACAAAGTGTGTCTTTGTTTAGTCTCAACAGCAGAAGAGCAAGAAAAAAGACCAGTCTTACATCTTCTGCCCACAAACATGCTTAATTCCTCTTTTTCATTCATATGCATTATTGAAAACAATGTTTTATTATGCTAAAATTACATATGTATGTCTATATATCTATAGAGAATGGAAATAAATGCACTCCTTAGAGGCAAGGATGGTGAAACTCTTTTCTCACATGCTTTGGGCATATGGTCAGGACAAACAAGACCTTGGAAAAAGACATCATGTTAGGGAAATGGAGGGTTAGAAAACGAGAAGAAGACCCTTAACAGGATGGATTGATGTAGTGACCATCACAATGGGCTCAAGCATGTTTGAGATGTGAGGATGGCACAGAGTAGAGCAAGGTTCAGATCTGTTATACGTTGTGCAGCTATGAGTTGAAGTTGACTCAATAGCACCCAACAACAACAATAATGACAACATAGGTCTACATATGTTGTTCAGATGCTTTTCCATGTAGTATAGCCATCATCACTGACTTTTAATAATTTTTTTACTTTTTTTTTTTTTTTTTAGTACAGAGGGAAGATATTTCTGGTGGGAGAGTGTCATCAGTTGTTAGGGAATTTGACCTTCTTTCCTGCTCATTCTGAGAATAGTGCAGTGATATACAGAGTACATGCACCTTCTCCTTTAACACCATATGTGAAGGATTAGTACTTATAAACTTCATTGATAGATCTGTGGATTTTTATATTTCTCTTTGAGACAAGAGAAGACTATCTCCATTACTTTTCCCAGAGCTAAAATTTTATCTCGTGAATCTAGTTTTTAGTTATAGCAATAAATATAACAATATTATATGACATAAATATATTAATTCCTATTTTGCTATTGGAGAAATTTAGGTACAGAGAATTCAGATAACTCAGTTGTGTGTTTCATCAGAGAATAGCTGCTGGTAAAGAAACTAAAATTCCTAGCCTCTGAAATTTTCAAGTAGATGTTTTATTTATTGAGCTGCATTTCTGTCCATTCAATCACCAAACCTATTGAGTATCTATATTCAATATTTAAGATACACTATCAATATTAATCTATTGGACCTAAACAAATCTGAGTAACAGAAAAGAAAAAGAAAAAAATCCAAGAGGAAATAGGCTCCAACTGACTGTGCTAGAAAACTACGTAAAGCATCACGTAAATGCTGAATAGAACACTAGAGTCGCCATTACTGTTAGCTTATTTTGTTGTGAAGGATTGCGTTATATTCTATTTTCATTTCCTGCTGTTGTGCTTTAGTCATGAGAATTGTTAATCATGTGTTTGGGCCTTTCAAATCTAACGATACCTTGTTAGAAAGGGTGAATATGCAGCTACCCAAGCTCAGCTCTGTTTGTGCCTTCTATCAAACTTTCATGCAGTTACCAGTGCAGAGTACTATCAAACCTCATGCTCTGCCTACCCAAAATTACAAGCAATTCAAAGTAACTACTCTTCCTTGGATTCTCTTTGCTTCTCTAACAAAACAAACAAACAAATGAACAAACAAACAAAAAATAGTGGGTGCTCCAAATCCATGTCATCTGCATTCTCTTGTTAAAACTAACAAATTACACCACACCCTGATCACTATAAAGAAAGTCACAATGTAGAACAAAATCTCACTTGAAACTTCAGGTACAACTATTTATTAACAAACTTGAATGCTGGTCTCTGCCTTGCTAATATGAATGGGAAACTGGTGATAATTTTGTATAGCCAAAGCTATGACACTCAATGAAAATAGTAAAAGATATTAACAGCTCTTTTGTATAGTTCTTTAGATGAGAGTAATTTCTGTTTCTCTGACAAACCTAAAATGAATAATAGTGGTGAGATTTTATCCCTTTGACTTTCCTGCATGAAATCTTCAGTATGTGTTTTGCTCAATGATTTTGTTGACTAGGTTAATTCAAATCTTTTTGTTTGCCAGATTAGAAACCGACTTAGTATAAACAACTTCATTTTACAGAATTGACAACAAGTGCCCTTACCTCTATCCTAATGTCAAGATGTCCACATGTTATTTTAACGAAATAAACAACGACAAAATACAGACCTAAATAGGTAAAAATGAAGGGTTTTAGTATTAAAAATGAAATGACAATTATCAGTCACTATATTTCCTCCAGAAAAAAATAGAAATAGTCTCATTGCTACATAAAATACCAGCTAGACACCAGAGGAAGCATAAAGAATATCCTAAACAGGATTTGATTTTAAATAAAATTGTGTTTAAACTTTTTTGTGTTTAAACCCCATCCCAATCCCATCAAAAGGTAATACTGCAGAGGACAACAATGATTGGTAATTAATGACTCAGACCCTTTATATGATACTAATCCCTTACTATTTGCTAGGTTTCGGTGGTTGCATGAAGGATGTTAAATTTACACGGGGTGCTGTCGTTAACTTGGCATCTGTGTCCAGTAGTGCTGTCAGAGTCAATCTGGATGGATGCCTATCAACTGACAGTGCTGTTAACTGCAGGGGAAATGACTCCATCCTGGTTTACCAGGGAAAGGAGAAGGGTGTTTACGAGAACGGTCTCCAGCCTTTCACAGGTAATGTGGGAGTTCTCCAAATTCCATCTCTCTTTTCTGCCTTTACCTTCCCTACTAGAATGCCACTGAGTTTACCTTCCCCACTAGAATACCACTGAGCCTGACATTTGTAAGATATCCATGTAATCAAAGAGGCCTAAAAATGAATTAAATAGAATAAAACACTAGAATACCACTGAGTCTGTATGAGTAATGTTTTAATCTTTTTACTTATCCTTTTCATTGAAGAATACCTTTACCGAGTGATAGCCTCACATGAAGGAGGTTCAGCATATAGTGATTGGAGTCGGGGACGCACAACAGGAGCAGGTAAATGCTATTTATCTTAAAATAGATAGATGCACACACATGCACATGTTTGTGCATATATGTTTATGTGTATAGACTGGACTACTCTTTGAAAAGAATAGTATTCTCTTGTCCCTCACTTGCAGAAGTTACTTTTGAAAGTCATCTCTTCCTTAAAAGCAGCTGTGTCTTTTATCACATCATGCAGATGTTTGCCATGGTGTTGACTGTTAGACTCTTACAATGATTCTCCAAGGATAAAGCTGGTAGGAAACTGCTGATTTGTCTACTTTTTTTTTAGTTGAAGGAGAAATTACCAGGACATCGGCATATGAGATCTAATTTGAGACAACTGACTTTTTTGGTGTTTTATACATGGAGCTGTGAGCATCCAATCTTAATGTAATGCCATCCTAGGAAGGTGTTCATCATTCAAAACTTTGTGTCAGTAGTCTTCTACTATTTTGAGCTATTTCCAAGCGTTTGTTACCTGTGCGCCTTGCAGACGTTTTATCCTTGACCAGTCACAATTTTTCTAGAGATGGCCTAGTCAAACTCTTCTCTCTTATTTATTATCAACAATGAGTTACCAGCTGAGGCATACTTTGAGGAATCATCATAACCTAGAAAAGAATTAAAAAAATACATATTTATTGCTATTGTGTGCCATTGCATTCTGAGTAGAAATGCATGTTAGAGTTGCTTTCCTAGGTTGTAATCGCTGTGGGAACAGATCAATAGGGCTTTTCTCCTGTGGAGCCGCTGGTGAGGTCACACTATTGGCCTTCGGCATAGCATCTGAGTGCCTAACCTTTGCAGCACTAGACTCTGAGATAGACTCCTAAAATGTTTTTTCAAGGCTTCTTTGCCCCAGAAGAGAGTCTCCAGAAAAAGACAAAGTGACACTTTTCTAGCAAGATTTAAATAATCATCTACTTATAGATAAGCTCAAGCTGAATGATTTCTGAAAATAATTCAAGTTTCAAAGATAAAGGCCCTAATGGACCATGTTCATTTGGTGCTGGCAGTTTCTCTGCCCCTATGTCACCTCTTTCTACCTGGTTAAAAAATATATTCCAGCATCTACTTCAAGTACAGGTCATCAGCGAGATAAGTGGATATAATTTCATAGGCCTCTCATTATTCTCCATTTAGGGTATCACCAAAAAAAGTTTGCAAATCAAAGTCTGAATTTATAGCAGTGATCTAAGAACTAAGTCTAAGGCCATAAATTCGTATTTACAATCTGACCACAACACTGAGCAGTTACATGCTCCCAGGGGTTAGAGAATAATTGCACGATTTAATTATTTTTGAGTCAGTTTTGCTCTGTCCCTTATGAGAGGACCATCTGTTAGACAGTACTGTACTTTGTCCTGAGCCACATTTCAGAACTAATAAAATCACCATCACTCCCCTTGTCCGTTTCCTCCATTGTGAGGCTGGTACTATTTTCAATGGGCACCGGTCATGTTTCCTGTCCACAGACAGCACTTGTACACCTGGGCTCTTCCTCTGCTCCTTTTTGCTCACTCTATTTTCCTGAAATTGTCCTCTTTTGTGGGTCTGAACAGTAAAGTCAGAGACAGAGGATATTTGATGTGGGAAACCCCGAGTGATCCTCCCCTGACAGGGCCCACGAGTACAGGAGCACTTAGTGCAGCTCGCTCATCCATCATCCTGCCACTGAATTCCTTGGGCTTCTTCTCAGTGTCCCCAGCGCAGTCAGCTGTGATGAAGCTGTTACTGATCAGAACTGTAGAAATGTCTAATAAACAGTTAAAGGTTTTGGATTTGTAAAATTAGAGGACCGTACTTGGATGTGAGGCTTTTCAAACCCTTTCCTCTGTCTCATTCAGAGTTATTGTTTGGAGAGACATTAAGGAAAACTTGTCTGTAAAAAATTTGGTACCATCTTAAGGGCACCAGTTCTCCTGCCTTCCAAAATGAAGTTGCAAATGTTTCCTGTGTATCTTATATGGTAGAACTTTGCTTGTCTAAAACACATATAGGGAAAAAAATTTTTGAAAAATAGCAACAGAAATTTAAGTCCAACACAATCACATTGTGCTATTTTTTAATTTTTTTTTGGCTAATACACTGAAGGTATAAAAATGTCAAACCACTATGTATAATAATAGTCTAATTATCTTGCTTCAAAGGGGTACATCATCATATTGCTTGAACTTGATATCTGCCTACCATCCACCTCCTTCTTTATGAGTGATGTTTAAACATGTCGGATACATTAAATGTTTTTGGAAAACCTGGACTAGTCTTGAAAGAATGTTATGTCGATGGAGTTTTGATGGGTTTGAAATATAGCTTAAACTGAATGGCTCAAGATGTGCAGTCATATTAAATCAATGCTGAAAAGTTACAACTGTAATAAATTGTATTTATGCTAATGGTTGTGTCTGATTTACTGCAGCCATTAAAAGTGAAGAATAGGGGCAATAGTCTTCTCTGAACTGCCATTTTCTCTCTTTTCTCTTTTATTCTTTAACAGCTCCGCAAAGTGTGCCAACTCCCTCAAGAGCCCACAGCATAGACGGATACAGCATTGAGGTGACTTGGGAGGAACCTGTTGTGGTTCGAGGTGTAATTGAGAAGTATTTTCTGAAGGCGTACACTGAGGAAGGACCTGAGTCATCTCTGGGGCCCTTAGCCTCGGCTGAGCTGCTCAATACCAGCATCCACACAGGTAAAGGTGGGTGCTTAAGAGGTGGTGTAAATATATCAGCTTCCATTTTATTTTTTAATAGGTACAGTAGTGTCTGTTTTCATTTTATTTTTAAAATAAGTGTTTCTTCTAGGTTTCCCAAAAATACATTGATATCTTAATATTTTATCTCTGTTATCTCTCTCTCTTTAGATAGATAGATAGATCATACATACATACATACATACATACATACTAGATAGATAAATAGTTGTTAGGTGTCATCAGGTTAACTAGGATGCATAACAACCCTACAAACAATAGATCTGAATTTTGCCCTATCCTGTACCATTGTCACAAACTCCTATAAACTCAAACCCACTGGTACAGTCACTGTGTCAGTCTATCTCCTTGAGAGTCTCCTCTTTCTCTGACCCTCCATCTTCCCCAGCATGATGGTTTTTCCCAAGAACTGCTCCTTCCTGACCACACACCCACAGTAGATAAGGTGAAGCCTCACCATTCTTGCATCTAAAAAATAATGCATTTGCACTTGTCCCAAAACAAACTTGTTCGTGTTTTTGGCAGTCCATCAGATAGTCTATTTCTTTCTCCAAAACCCCAATTGAAAGGCATCAACTCTTCTTTTCACCTCCTCATTCATTGTCTAACTTTCAGATGCACAGGGCTAACTGAAAAAAACCATGACTTGGGTCAGGTCCATCTTAGTCTTTAAACTTACATCCTTGCCCTTTATGACTTTAAGATTTATGACAACAGATTTTCTTACTGTAACAAAACTTTGCTTTCTTGGTTACCATGAATGTTGATTGAAGTTGTTAATTTCACTTTTATTCACAATCCACAATCTTTTCGCTATCTATCATAGTGTTGTCTACGGTCCAGTGGTGAGGACTTTTATTTTCTTGATGTTGAAATAAAATTCATATTGAAGGCTGTAGTCTTTGATCTTCTGTAGCAAAGGTCTTCTTCACTTTCAGGAAGCAAGTTATTGAATCTTCTTTCAGTCCAGATGCCACATTGTTCTTCATATTGTCCAACTTCTTTAATGATTTACTCAATATATAGATTGACTAGGTGTTGAGCAAGAATACAACTTTGATTCACACCTTCCCTGATTTTAAACCATGTGATGATTCCTGGTTTTGTTTGGAAAACAACTTCTTGGTCTATGTATAGGTTTTGCATGGACACAATTAATTGCTCTGAGATTTTAATTTTTCCCAATGTTCCCCATTATTCGCTATGATACACATGGTCAAATGTCTTTACTTTGTCAATAAAACACAAATAATCTCTTTCTGGTATTCTCTATTTTCAGCCCAGTACATCTGACAGCAATAATATCTGCCCCTACCCACAGCCTCTTTTGACTGCAGCTTGGAATTCTAGAAGTTCCCTGGTGACATGCTGTTCTAGCCATTTTTTTTTTTTTGTAATCTTCAGCAAGGTTTTACTTGCATGTGTTATTAGTGATGATGTTGTTGTTGTTATGTGCTTTCAAGTCACCTATGACTCATAATGACTATATGTACAATAGTTCTGAACCCTTCCTTATCCTGAGCCAGTCTCGCTGACTCCAGTACACCTACCGTCATTATTACCCCATTTACTTTATCGATCCACTCTGTCTAAGGTCTTCCTTTCCTATACTGGCCCTCCACCCTTCCAATCATGTTGTCCTTCTCCAAGAACTCGTCTCTCCTGACCAGTATGTGAGACAGAGCTTCAAAATCCTTGCCTCCAAAGAGTAGCTTGGTTTCACTCTATCTAAGACAGACCTGTTTTTTCTCTTTGCAGTCTATGGTACATTCAATAATCTTCTCTAGCACCACAACTAAAAGACATCAGTTCTTCTGTCATCCTTAGTCATTGCCCAGCTTTCTAATGCAAAGCAAGTAATTACAAAGTCCATTGCATGGGTCAGGCACACTTTAGTTCCTAGATTGACATTATTCCATTTGGCACTTTGGAGAGGTTCCTAATGCAATTTATCTTTTGATTTCCTGTCTGCTGGTACCAAGTGTTGATTGTGGAGCCAAACAAGCTGAAATTGTTAACAACGTCGACCTCGTCTCCATCTATCATGATGCTGCCAGTGGAGAGAATCTTTGTCTTCTTAATGTTGAACTTCAATTCATATTGAAGACATCAGTCCTTGACCTTCTGCAGCAAATACTTCAGGTCTTCTTCTAATCCTCATGCCACATTTCTCCTCATTGAGTCCAGCCTCCCAAATGATCTATTCTGAGTACAGATTTAAAAGGTGTGGGGACAAAACAAACTGTAGCTAACTCTGAGAAAAAGAGGAATCCCAGAACACTTGATTGTCCTTATGTAAAACCTGTACTTGGACCAGGAGGCAGTCATCAGAACATAACAAGGAAACACTGCATGGTGTACTCCAGGGTTGAGTCCTATCTCCATACCTTTTCAGTTTATGTGCAGAACAGATCATCTGGGAGGCTGGACTCTGTGAGGAGGAATGTGACATCAGGATTAGAGGAAGATTTATCAGCAACATATATTATGCAGAGACACAACCTTGCTTGCTAAAACTGAGATGGACTTAAAGCACTTGCTTCAGCAGCTCAATGCTTGCAGCCTTCAATATGGATTGAAGCTCAACATCAAGAAAACAAAGATTTTCACCACTGGGTAGATTGGCAACTTCATGATAGATGGTGAAGAGATTAAGATTGTTAACAGCTTCAGTCTCCTTGGCTCCACAATCAACATTTCATACCAGCAGCCAGGAAATCAAGAAATGAATTTCACTGGGAAAGATAGCTGTCAGGTATCATTCTGGAAACTAAGGTGTGCCTGATTCAGGCTATGATCTTCACAATTACATACTATGCATCAGAAAGCTGGACAATGACTAGGGATAGTAGAAGGAGAATTGATGCCTTTGAACTGTGGTGCCAGAGAAGAGTATTTAATATACCATGGACTGCTAGGAGAATAAATAGATTCCTTCTGGAAAGGGTGAAACCAGGCTGTTCCTTGGAGGCAAGGGTTCTGGAGCCCCATCTGACATACCTTGGGCATGTTGCAAAGAGGAAAACAGTCCTTGGAGAGGGACATCATGCTTGGGAGGGTGGAGGGACAGTGCAGGAGAAGAAGACCCTCGGTGAGATGGATTGACTCAGTGACTGGGGTAAAGGGGTAGTTGTGTCAGAGACAATGAGGTTGGCTCAGGATAAAGCAGGGTTCAGAGCTGTTGTACAGAGGGATGCTATGAGTCACAAGAGACTTGATGGTACATAACAACAGTAACAACATTATCTCTATCATCGCTATCTCCATCCTTGTCTCTATCTCTAATCTCTCTCTTTCTCTCAGTCTGTCTCTGTCTGTCTCTCTTTCTACACACACACACACACACACACACACACACACACACTTATATCCTGTTTCAAACAATATCAACAACTATTTACTTAATCATATGTGTTGAAAAACTGAATATCCCTACAATAGGAACAGGAAATCTTGATATGATTAGCATTCTATTAAATAAAAAACGAAGGGCAAGTCTGCACTATGCATGGACTCTAATGGAGGGATACATTTCAAAGCTTATATTCTCCAATGCCCAGAAGATTTGGCCTTAGGTAGCTATACTCAGTTGACAGTCCATCAGCACCTTTTCAGTAGTAATATGCATACTACATACAGGGGCAGCGTATGTAGTTCACCATGCAAAATTTGCACTTTGGGACTAGTCCAAGTTCATACCACCGTACATTATTGTAAAATTGCTGATTAAACCTAATTATCTCAAGGTGGAGGCATATTAGGGAACCAACAGTTTGAGTGGCAAGCCCATGAATCAATTTCTTACAGTGTGGTCTACCATGCAGAACAACTGGAGGGGAGCATGGGCATGTGAGTACACTGACGTGGTCCACAGTCAGCAAAGTGCATGTGAATATAGTAAGAGAGTATGTTGCAGTTTTACAGAATGTTAAAGCAGACTTAAATGGAAACGCAAATTTAAGTTTTTGATATAAATTATATTAACAAATGTAATTGGGATAAATTATATCAACAAATGTAAATGAAAAGGCAAATTATACCAACAAATCTGATAGAAGAATATTTTTCTCATCAAATCACTTTATAAATTGAAAAACTGGATGACTTTGAGATTAACTTTAACTGTCTTACCAAAACTTTTTTTTCCCGGTCATCATTTCTCACGCTTTTACTTCTGTCTGTAGAGTCTTTAAAATCTGCCATCCAATATATAACCAATTTTTAAAAACTCACCTTGTTTCTTTGCCTGTCTTCTCTTTCACCAATCTGACAAAAACTCAGCCTTGATTAATTCTACATGAGGATGTTTTGACCCAAGTTGCAAATGGGAGTTAAACATGATGGGAAAATTAAAATTAACTAAAAAGCCTCAATTCCAGATTCGAAAGGGTACTCAATATTAAAGATAATCACCGTATTTCTTTAACAAACTTTCTCCTAACAGAAGAGTTCCTTTCCTTTTTTGTCTTTTTTTTTTAATTTTTAAATTTCTTTTAATGGAAGTTTACAGAGATTTTTTATTTCCATTCATTCATTGTTGCACAATTTCCTCCCTGCCTACCCCTCCCCCCAGTTCACTTTTCTCTTTGAAAAGTAAAACATATTTCATTGTTATACAATCCCCCCACCCTACCGCCTTAGTCCACTCCACTATGCAGCTTTCATTCTGAACCCTTGTCATGACAATAATACCTAATCATATATTCCTCCTAAACAGTTCTTTTCCTCATCTGTTTCAATGCAGTATACATTATTTATCCCCTCTTAATTCCCCTCAACCTTGATGTCAGTCCCGCTGTACAACAGTGGCACCATGCAGTATTTGTCCTTTTGTGACTGAAATATTTGACTCAGTACAGTGTCCTCCAGGGTCACCCATTTTGCATAATATTTTATGAGGTCCTTATTTTTCAATAGCAGCATCGCATTGTGTGAATATACCACAGCTTCTTTATCAATTCACCTGGGTTGTTTCCGACTCTTTGCCTTTGTGAACAAAGCCACAATAAACCTGGGTGTGCATATATCTGCTTGGGTGGCATTTCTGGTTTCTTCAGGACATATTCCCAGTAGTGAAATTGCTGGGTCAAATGGTATATCTATTTGCAACCTTTTTTTTATTATTTTATTAATTTTAATGAACATTTATAGAGACTTTGGATTTTCATTTATTCATTGTTGCACTTTTCTCTTTACCTACCTCCCTCCAGTTCACTCCTCTCTTTGAAAAGCAAAAGAAAAACTTCTTCATTGGTATACAACCCCCCAGAGCCTGACCCTGCCACCCTCGCCTCAAATGCACTCCACTATGCAATCTTAATTCTGGACTCTTGTGATAACAATAATACCTTATCATATATCACTTTTAAATTATTCTCTCCCTCATCTGTTTCAATGCAGTGTACAATATTTATCCAGTTTTTCTCAGTCTTACCCCAACCCAGATGTCAGTCCCATTCCACAAAAGTGGCACCATGCAGTATTTGTCCTTTTGTGACTGAGATATTTCACTCAGCTTAATGTCCTCCAGGGTCACCCGTTTTGAATAATATTGCATGAGTTTCTTATTTTTCAATGCAGCGTAGTATTCCATTATGTGAATATACCACAGCTTCTCTATCCATTCATTTGCTGATGGGCCCTGGGTTGTTTCCAACTCCTTGCTGTTGTGAACAAAGCCGCGATGAACATGGGTGTGCATATATGTGCTTGGATGTCAGTTATGGTCCCTTTAGGGTACATTTCCAATAGTAGAATTGCTGGGTCAAAGTGCCACATCACTTTCCACAGTGGTTGCACCATTTTGCACTCCCACCAACAGTGAATAAGGGTTCCAGTATAGAAGAGTTTCTTAATGTGGAGACATTGCTTTATATTTTCCCAAACTACTCAGGGAACTGTGGTAGCTAGGTAATAAGGAATTTCACTGCTAACTCAAAAATATGTGGTTTGAGTCCACCATCTTCTTTCCTAGACAAGGATGAATAGTCTCTTCTCATTCTATTTACTGCCATTGAAAACCTGCTGGAGGGTCAGTTATAGGTTGCTTCTGATTTGATGGTAAATAGCAGCATCAATCAAGATACTAACCTCTCTGTTTCATTCCACATTCTACTGATATTCCTATCTATCAAATCATTTTATACACCATGGGTTAACAAAGAAGCTATTATTTAAGAATTCTATCACTTTCTTATGGAGTTCTTGTAGCCAAGCCGGTAAAGAGTTGTGCTGCAACCCAAAGGCAGTCTGTTTGAATCCACCAGCTACTTCTTAGGAGAAAGATGAGCAATCTTCTCTTATGTGATATATAGGCTTTGAAAATCTGCTGACACTTCAGTTGTCAGTCAATTTTTACTTGAGGACACATAGCAAAAACAACAGCACAATATCACTTTCTTACTACCAAATATATATTACTTACATTTTCTTGCCTTTATTATCAAAAGTAAATGAATTAACATTATTTTTATTTTGGTGACCTATTAGGTAAGGAATTGAACTGTGACTCCACATATGAATTGAAAAGGTATGGAGATAGGACACATCCTTGGCATACTCTCTTACCAATTTTAGATCATATAATGTTTCCTTGCTCTGTTCTGATGACTGCCTCCTGATTCACGTACAGTTTTTTACATAAGCACAAACAAGTGTTCTGGAATTCCCATTCTTCTCAGTATTAGCCACAGTTTGTTGTAATCCATAGAGTCAAATGCATATATTTGTATATTATATATATTTGTAAGAATTCCCGATGCTAATTGATAAATCCCTAGAAATACCTTAACTGGATCCAACGTCCTTAAAATACTGTACATTCTTAGACTTTGAAGTCTAACAGACATTGATACAAATCTTTGTCTTTGACTTATCCTGTCTTTTACTTTGGAGATGTTATTTATCTTCTTGAATCTTTCTTTCACATTCTAACCTATTAAGTTGGAGAATTTTATTTAGCTCAGTGGGGTATAAAAATATTAACTGATATGATGTTCTAGATTTAACAGTATTTTTTTTAACCTATGCTGCCTTTGATAAATAAATCATTGTGTGTAATGTAGTTTCTCTATAGATTAAATAGAAATGAGATATGCTTATCTAGCAATGTAGTAGTGAAAAATAAATGAATGTGTATGTATATAAGAGAGTCGGGACAATGTCTGATGCATAGAAATTACTTATGAATTTAGTTATCAGAAATCTTTAGGATAAGAATCTCAAGACAAAAGATTGTTATATTGTCAAATACTTGAACAAAAAATGTTTTAGTAATTCTTTATACTCAGTAGCAAACTGAGCTCAAGACCTTATAGTTTATTTAATCCTAGAAAACATCAAATTTTACAGCAAAAATAAATTATTGGAAATTTGAATATCAACGTATCTCTGAATATTTTCATTTCATTTTATTTGCTTAATACAGAGATTAAGTATTCTCTGTATGTCTAGATAGGTTTATTTTTAATTGATTTTATTGGAAGATTCATATTTTTCTATTTGATTTAAAGTTTTGTTTTGGTGGCCTAGTGGTAAAGAGCTGTGCTTCAATCCCAAAGGCATTCAATTCAAATCCACCAGCTGCTCCGCAGGAGAAGGGTGGGAAATCTCTTCTACCTGCGATTTACTGCCTCTGAAGGCCTACTGAAGGGCCAGCTATGGATTGCAACAACTTCACAAATAAAAGACACTATATCCTTGTTTGCTTTAAGTGCTTCAGCCTATTCAATCCTGCCATTTTATTTTCTTTTGAGTTACACTTTAATGTATACATTATAACAATTTATGTAAACAACAATAACATACGGTGTTCATTTTCTATGGGTGCTGATGATCATAGTTGATTATGTTGTTATGGACTGTTGAATCCGAATTGACCCATAGCTGACCCTCCAGTGGATTTCTAGAGGCAGTAGATTGTACAGGAGGAGATCGCCTATGATCCTCATGCAGAGCAGCTGGTTTGATTTGAACCACATACTTTTAGGTTGGTAGCATCCACCAGAGTTCATGTTCAGAGTAGACTGATTTATTTGTGTTAGATATGTGCTGTTGTTAAGAGTTCTTAACTAGACAACTCTATGACACGTATGTTGTTCTTGTTGTTGAGTGCCTTCGAGTTGAGCACAACTCATAGACACCCTATGAACAAAAAGCCCCCTACAACTATCGACATTTATCAAAGTTCTTTGGGTTTCCAGAGGTATGTTATTTAGGAACTGGATGCCACTCCTGCTTCCAGTGATACATACAGCCCCTATGAATAACAGATCTGAACATTGCCCTGTCCTGTACCATCTTAACAATTTCTGATATTCCTGAGCCTATTGTTACAGTCACTGTGTCAATCCTTCTCATTGAGGATCTTCCTCTATTTTTAGCTTCACCTGTCCCAGCCTGATACCTTTCCAAAGACTGGTCCCTCCTGTCAGTTAACCCAAAATATGTAAAGTACAATTTCACTATCCTTGCCTCTTGAGAGCAACCTAGCTACACTTCCTCCCAGACAGATGTGTGTATTCTCTGAATAATTCCATTTTAAATTAAGGGCAAAATCAAATCAGAATACAGGGGCAAGGAGGCTTTTTTTTTCTCCTTTTTTTAATTTATTATTAATTTCAATGAAAATTACAGAGACTTTGGGTTTCCATTCATTCATTGTTGCACTTTTCTCCCCTCTCGTTGCACCCAGTACACTACCCTCTTGGAAAACAAAAAGAAAAATTCTTTCATTGTTTTACAATCCCTTCCCCCAGGGTCCGCTCCACTAAGCAGCCTTCGCTCTGGACTCCTGTCATGACAAAAATACCTAATCACATGTTCTTTTTAAAGAGTTTTCTCCCTCGTCTCTTTCAATGCAGTATACATTATTGAAACCATCATTCTCAGTCTCCACCCAACCCCGATGTCAGTCCTGTTTTACAACAGTGGCACCATGCAGTATGTGTCCTTTTGTGACTGAGATCCTTCACTCAACATAATGTCCTCCAGGGTCACCCATTTTGAATAATATTGCATGAGTTCCTTGTTTTTCAATGCAGCGTAGTATTCCATTGTGTGCATATACCACAGCTTCTCTATCCATTCGTTTGTTGATGGGCACTTAGGTTGTTTCCAACTCTTTGCTATTGTGAACAAAGCCGCAATAAATATGGGCGTGCATATATCTGCTTGAATGTTAGTGCAAGAAGCCTTTTTAAAGCATATCTGCCTCACCTAAAATTTTGAAAAGTACCTCCCATGAGGAGTATACCCTGTGATCAAGAACCAGTATATCATCTACCTAGATGTTATTGTATGTTATATCAAGGGTATGTATGAAAATAAAAATGAAATAATTACTATTATTTATTTCTGTATTATCAATCTGTGCATATTTTATATGCCAATCTTTCAAAAACAAAGGAAAAAAATCTCAACTATTACTTAGATTTTGTTATTTTCCCTTGGAGGTACTTGACTTCTTTGCATTTACCTTATTTTATTTCACATTTAAATTTTTTAATCCTTGTCAAATACTAGTTGAAAATAAGTGGATTATAAGTGGAAAATAAGATGGATTAATGTCTAGGTTCTCAATTCTGTCTCCTATTGGTCTATGTATCTGTCATTGTACTAGTACTATCTTGTTTTACTTATTATAGTAGGTTTTGAGATCAGGGAGTGCTGTATCTCCCACTTCATTTTTGTTTTTCAGAAGTGCTTTGCTTATTTGGAATCTCTTTCCTCTTCAAATAAGCTTACCGATTGCCTTTTCATTTACAAAATAAATCTGATATCTGTATTAAGATTGTGTTAAACATGTATCTTACTTTTGTTAGGATTGTCATTTTTACTCTATTGAGTCTTCCTATATATGAATAAGGAACATTTTCCGATTTATTCAGGTCTCTTTTTGTTTCTTGCAGTAGTTTTTTTTGTAATTTTCTTTCTAAAGATCTTTTGTGTGTATAATTAGGTTTATTTTTAAGTATCTCAATTTGTGAGAGCTCAGTTGGCCTAGTGGACAGAAAATTATGCTACCACACCAAATGTGGGTGATTTCAATCTGTGGCCCTCAGTCCTGGTTTTAATTGGTTTTGGTCGAACATTCTTCTAAGTAGTATGGCCCTGGTCTGTCCATTTGTTTTACAGGGGTAACTTGTGATTGCTGTGATGTTAAACACTGTGACACTGATGTGTCAAATTTGGTAATTGTTACCCATGGTGTACAAAGTTTGGTGGAGCTCCCCAATTAAAACAAGCTTGGAAGCAGGAGTGGCATCCACTTCTGAAATAGCTTGCCTCTGGAAACCTTAAGAACTTGGAGAAATGAATAAAGTTATTTGAGTGTTCAGGTCTTTCGTTCATAGGGTCACTATAAGTTGTTTATGACTCAAAATCACTTAACAACAACAACATTGTAAATGATAATGCGTTATAGTTCTGTTATCTGTGTTTCCTTTGTTAATATAGAAGAATCAAACAGATTTTTGACCATTGGTCTTCTATCTTTCCATTCTTCTAAACTGGTCGACTAGCTCTAAGAGTTGTTTGATTTTTTGTGGTTTTTGTTATTATTTTTGTTGTTGTTGAGTCCTTGGGGTTTTCTTTTAACACTATAATAAAATCTTCATATAGTGATAGTTTTGCCACTTCTTTGCTGATCTAGATGCCTCTTGCTTCTTTCTATTGTTGAATTGTCCTAGCAAGTGCTTCCAATGCAATATGGAGTAGGAGTGGTGAAAGTAGGTATTCTTGTCTGATTCTTGTTCATAAGGAAAATGTTTTCAGTCTTTCTTCATTAAGAATTATACTGGTTCCTGGTTTTGTACATATTTTTTTCACCATGTTAAGGAAATTCCCCTCTATTCCAATTTTGCTGTTTTAATTAGGAAGGAGTTTTGGATTTTGTAAAATGCCTTTTCTGGATCAATTGATAGGATTGTGTGGCTTTAGTTATTTGTTTTGCCAATGTGATCAATTGTGTTGATTGTAATGTTGAACCATCCTTGTTTACCTCTTATGAATTGGTCATGACGAATTTTTTTATGCTTTTGAATTCTATTGGCTAGGATCTTGTTAAGGATTTTTGCATCTATGTTAATGAGAGATACTTGTTTGTAGTTTTCTCTTTTGGTAATATTTTTGCTTGGTTTTGGTGTTAGGGTTTTGCTTGCTTAATAGAATGACTGAAAATGTTCCTTCTTTTTCTATTTTTTTAAAATATTTTAAATAGACATAGTGATAAATCTTTTCTGAATGTTTGGTACAATTCAGCTGTAATGCCATCTGGGGCAGGATATTTTTTGTGGGGAAATCTTTTTATGACCTATTCAAATTCTTTTCTTTCTTTTTTTGTGGTAAGTCTATTCAAGTATATTACATTTGTCCATGCCAATTTAGATAGGACATGAGATTTCAGGAATCTGTACATTTCCTCTGGGGTTTCAAATTTATTAGAGTATAGCTTTTCCTAATATTCCATTATCATCAATTTCATTTCATCTGTTCTGTTGTGATGTCACTTCTACCTTAATTGAGTTATTTGTGTCTTATCTTTCTTTTGTTAATTTTGCCCATGGTTTGTAAATTTCATTAGCATTTTCAAAGAACCAGCTCCTTGTCTGCTTTCTATTTCAATGATTTCAGCTCTTGTCTTTACAATTTTCTTTCTTATAGAGGCTGTAGGGTTAAATTGTTGTTTCTTTTCTATTTGATGGAGGTGTTGAGTTAGATAATCAATTTTTCTTCTTTACTCCTTTTTCATGTGCTTCCCTATTGCTATGAATTGCCCCCTAAAGACTGTCTTAGCTACATCCTAGAGGTTTTCATCTTTTGTATTTTCATTTTCATTTATTTCAAGAAAATCTTTAATTTCATTTTTTTTTCCTTCTATAACCCAATCATGTTCTGTTGTTGTTATGTGCCACTGAGTTGCTTGCAGCTTATAGCGACCCAATGTACAAGAGCCCTACTCTCTGCTCTATCCTGTTCCAACCTTATTATCTCTAACACACCTACCCCTATTACCCAGTTACTGAATCAATCCATCTAATCGATGGTCTTCCTCTCTTGTGCTGTCCCTCCACACTCCCAAACATGATGTATCTCTCCAAGGACTGGTCCCTCCTTGTAACATGTCCAATGAATGTCAGACAAAGCTTCAAAATCCTTGCCTCCAAGAAGCAGCCTAGTTTCACGCTCTCCAGGATGAATCTGTTTGTTTCCTAGCAGTCCAAGGTATATTCGACACTCTGCTCTAGCACCAAAGCTCAAAGGCATCAATTCTCTATCATCTCTAGTCATTGTCTAGCTCTCTAACACATAGGAAACAATTGTGAAGACTATGGCCTGGATCAGATGTACTTTAGTCTCCAGACTATTGTTGCTCTTCAGTCGTCTGGAGAGGTCTCTGACAACTGACTTTCCCAATGCAATTCATCTGTTGATTTCCTGGATGCTGGTACCAAGAGTGTTGACTGTGGAGCCAAATAAACTGAAGCTGTCAACAATCTCAATATCTTCACCATCCATACTGACGCTGCCAATTGACCCAGTGGTGAGAATATTTGTTTTCTTGATGTTGGGCTTCAATCCATATTGAAGGCTGCAGTCCTTAACCTTCTGTAGCAAGTCCTTCGTGTCCTCCTCAATTTCAGCAAGCAGGGTTGTAATCTGCATAAGACATGTTGTTAATGAATCTTCCTCCTCATTCAGCCCAGCGCCCTGGGTGATCTGTTCTCCATACAGATTGAAAAGGTATGGAGACAAAATGCATCCCTGGTGGACACCCTTCCTGAAATTGAACTATGCAGTGTCCCCTTCCTCTGTCTGACAACTGCCTGTTGGTTCAAGTAAAGGCTTTACATACGCACAATCAAATGTTCTGAAATTTCCATTCTTCTCAGAGTCAGCCACAGTTTGTTGTCATCCACACAGCCAAAAGCCTTTACATAGACAATGAAACACATATAGACCTTCCTCTGGTACTCTCTGCTTTCAGCCAAGATCCATATAACATTACCCATCATATCCCTAGTAACACAACCTCTTCTAAAAGCCAGTGGTACATCTGGCAGTTCTCTGTTGATGTGTTGCTCAGTAGTTTTTGGATCATTTTCAGCAGAATCTTGCTTGTATGTTGTATTAATGATATTGTTTGAAAATTTCCACACTCTGTTAAGTCACCATTTTTTAAAATGGGAACAAATATTAATTTCTTCCAATCAGTTGACCAGGTGGCTATACTCCCAATTTCTTGGCACAACCTAGTGAACACATCCAGGGCAGAGTATTTTTATTAAAATATGTCAATTGATATGCTGTCAATTCCTGGAGCCTTATTTTTTGCAAATTCTTTCAGAGCAGCTTGAACTTCTTCCTTCATCACCACAGGCTCATACATTGTCTCATGGAATTCTTCTGTGTCAGCCAATTCCTTCTAGTACAGTGACTCTGTATACTCCTTCCATCTTCTTTTAGTGCTTCTTGGATAATTTAACATTCTGCCCAAAGCATCCTTAAGTATTGTCACTCCTGATTTGTTTTTCAATTCCTTCAGCTTAAGAAATGCTGAGCAAGTTCAGCCTTCTGATTTTCTGACTCCAGCTCTTTCCACATTTCATTATAATACCTTGCATTGTCTTCCTGAGCTGCCCTTTAAAATTTCTGTTCAGCTCCTTAATTTCTTGATTTCTTCCTTTTGCTTTGACTTCTTGGCACTCTAATGCAATATTCTGAGTCTCATCTGATATCAACCTTGGTCTTTTCTTCCTCTTCTGCCTTTGTAATGACCTTTGTATGCTTCATGTACAATATTCTTGGTATTCTCTCACACCTCATTTGGTCTATGCTCACTGGTGTTCAAGACCTCAAACCTGTTCCTGTGATGGTTTTGAAATTTGAGTGGGACATACTTAAGATCAAATTTTGGTTCCTGTGGATTTGATTTTATTTTCTTCAACTTTAGCTTAAACTTGCATATGACTAGTTGGTGGTCTGTTCCACAATCAGCACCTGGCCTGGTTTTCACAGTTCATATTGAGCTTCTCCAGTGATTCTTTCTACCGATGTAATCTATTTTATTCCTATGGATATTATCAGGTGAAATCCATGTGTATAGCCTGTGTTTTGTTTATTTGAAAGGGTATTTACAACAAATCAATGAATGTGCAGAGTTCTTTCATTCTATCTCCTGCCTTATTTCTGTCACCAAATCGATGTTGTCCAACTGCTGATCCTTTTTTCCTGTTCCCAACTTTTGCATTCTAGTCACCCATTACCATCAATGCATCTTGATTGCATTTTTGGTCAATTTCTGACTGGAAAAGTTGGTAGAAATATTCTATTTCTATTCCTTCTATTTCCTCCTCTTTGGATCTAGTTGTTGGTGCATATATTTGAATAATAGTGGTATTCAGTGGGCTTCTTTGTAAGCATATGCATATTATCCTCATCACATTGTATTACATGATGGATCTAGAAATGACTC
>NW_006399840.1:7384139-7390126 GCF_000299155.1 Elephantulus edwardii | reverse complement strand
AGCAAGCAATAAATGTTAGAGATAATGTGGAGAGATTGGAATTCTCATACACTCTTGGTGGCATTGTAAAATGATAGAACAACTCTAGAAGGTAGTTTTGTGTTTCCTCAAAAAGCTGAAATTCCACATGGCTTAGTTCTTCCACCGCTAGGAATATACTCCAAGGAAATTAAATCTGAGACACAGATTTGTACACTGATACTCATAGCAGCATTATTCACAATCAGATAGACATGAAAACAGCTCAAATGTCTAACAACAAATGAAAAAAATGAGAAATTGAGGTACATTAAGGTACAAATTAAGGTACAAACTTTAAAAATAATTGAAAGGAAAATATAAAAAAATTTTAAAATCATTTGTGAAATAATAATATGGATTTAAAAAAAAACAATAGCAAAATTGCTGGTGACCTTTTTAATCTATTGTTCTTTCTTGGTAGTTTGTTATCTCAAACAAGTGGTAAAGTAACCGTCACCAATCAACTTCCACATTCATAACATTTTCACTAACCAAAGCCTCCTGGGCTCCACACTTTCTTATATTTCTTATATTGTGTTTTGTAAAACACAATATATGGAAATGATTGTACAAAACATAATGTGAATAAAGGTGATGGTGGTGGTGTTGATGGCTGTCGAGTTGAGCATGATTCATAGTGAACATATGAACAAAAGGCGTTGTTTAGGAAATGGATGCCACTCCTGCTTCCAATGAATAAAAGTAAGTGTGAAATACAATACATGAATTTTTATAGAAAACAATATAAACTTAAATAAACTTAAATAAAAGCCTTAATAAGAAAAAAATAATCCTTGAAGTCACAATATTTCAAGCATATTTCTATGCATACAGTCTGGTTTGGTTTATTTTTATATTGATTTTGAGACTCTGTGTGGTTTAATATGGAAGTTTAACTTACTTTTATTTTAACTGTTCTCATTTCTTCAGTCGTGGTTTATGCATTCCAATATTGTCTGTTCTTTTTGTCTGTCAATGTGTTTTGCTGTTTTTTTTTAAATTTCCTATTCCTGTCAATATTGACTATGAATTCCCTAACAATCAACCCCTACAACTGAAGGGATTTTAAAAATATATGCACTGCTTATAATTCGGAAATGAACAGGTAAATGTATATTACAGGAAGCATTTTTAAAGATACTTCAGGGTGAACTTTCTGTGTGCTACATCAGGAGAGAGAAAGGGGGGGGAAAGGAATTCAATGATATTGTTGGTGTCGTGGGAAAGTCTCAAAATTATCATTTTGAAGTTAAAAAAAATGAAGACTATGGGAGTTGTAAGAAAGTGTGGAGCCCAGGAGGCTTTGGTTAGTAAAAATGTTATGAATGTGAAAGTTGATTGGTGATGGTTTGACTTGTTTGAGATAACAAACTACCAAGAAAGAACAATAGATAAAAAAGGTCATCAGCAATTTTGCTATTTTTTAAAAAAAATCCATATTATTATTTCACAAGTGATTTTTTAAAATTTTTTATATTTTACTTTCAATTATTTTTAAAGTTTGTATACATTGTTTTTCAGAAAAGATCCTCCCAATTTCCTTTAGCCCCCACTCACCCACTGAATTGTGCAACCCTATGATTAATACCCTGCCCCCATCCTCACCCCTCTATTTCCACCCTACCCCCACTTTGGACCCTCATAACTTTTTCCACAATTTGGTTTTATACAGTATTTGTGCTTGTGGGACTCAGTTCACTCAGTATAACATGCTTCAGTCCCTCCCAAGTTAGGTAGTAATTTACAAAAAGATTGCTCCTGCATGCTGCATAGTATTCCATGGCATGAATGTACCATCACAGGTGCTTTTTCTTGAGATTTTAAGGTATAAATTTATGTTAGTTGTTTGAAAGCTAGTTATCTTTTGAAATAATGCTGACACTGAACAAGGCAATTGAGCTAAGCTCAAAATTATGGTTAAAAATCTTTCAATGTCTTCTTGTAAAATTTTTCTATTATGTGGTAACTCCTTTGTTCTTCATATTTGAGGTTCTTTTCAGCTTGAAAAGCTTATTATTATGCATTTGATTGTTACTTCTGAGGAGAAAATATATTTCCCGCATCTTCCTTCCTATTTGATTCTCCTATTTTTAGAGAGTCATAATATAGCTTCTAGGGTTGTATCAATTTCTGCTGCTTTTTAATTAAATGATTTCACACAAATTTAAAAACATATTTCTTTATTAAAGTTTCCTTATACATAAGGGGGCAATAAGATGATTTATGCTTAAAATTGTAAAGATTTAAAGTTAACTGTGTACAATATTTTGCTTGCGGTAAGGTGTAGTGTAAACGATTGAAGAGTTGAATTACCTTTGTAAGATTTGTTCTATGAAATTTTGGTTATTATCTCATAATAATTATTTTGTTTTTATCTCTGAATTTTTTTGTCCTAGAAATTTCTGGACTTTCTAAGACCCTTTTAAAAGATTCTACTCTTTCTGTCTTTTACAAAATTAATATTTGCTCTTTGTCATATCCTTTCCACATTGACGTCTGTCTTTCCATTGATATTCTGATTTTTCTTATCTATTCTTTACATTTATCTTCTTCCTCTTCCTCTTGGATCCCAAGTTCTATAAAATCTGTTGTATAGTGTGACACTGACAATTTCTGAAGTAAATCCTGCCTGTTTTCTCTAATTTGAGGGCTATATTCTTTTTCTATGTAGAGGAATAGCTTGGTAGGTGGCTGTGTTGTTTGGGTTTTTTTTTTTTTTTTCTATCTGCTAAATTCATCCCCAACCTCCGCCCCCACAGCCCCTCCTACCCTAAACTTATCTTCAAAATGGTGTTTGCTCAGGGAAGTGAAATTATTTTCAATTTCACTTTGAAATATTTGAAAATAACTTCACTGGACTCCAAGTTCCTGTTAATAAAAAGATCCACTGGGATTCTGATGGAGTCAATTGAGATAAATTTTCATTAGCCGCACAGCCATTCAGCCATTCTCGTTCTTTTCCTCCCGTGTCTGGTGAAGTCCGAATGCTGAGAGCTTTGCAGTGTATACCCAGATTTACTCTAAGCAAGCAGTCCATTTGTCTTTGCCTGGTCTCTCCTTCTATATAGGATTAAACTTTTAGTGGTTTCATTGGGTTTCTCCAAGGCCATAGTGTTCAAACATCGGTGCATGTTTAACCTGGAAAGATTGAAAAACTTAAATAAAAAGATTTATGCCAGCCACCATCCACAAAGACTTCTGATTTCATTGCTGGCCTGAAATGCAGTTTGTATAAATGAAGAGTTTGTTCTGCTTTGTTTCCTAAATAACTCAGTTCTACAGTCAAGATGTGGTTACACTATTAAAATGCGCGATCTGAGGCAAGCGTTCAAGTCTCTATATCGCTCCAAAATTCTCAAGAGAACTTCTCCCTCAACTTAAATTTTAAAACATTAGATGAAAAAATAAAACTGTGCACACAAAAAAATAGAATACTAAAATTAAGTTTATTGAATTAGCCAAAGAACATGAGATAGCCACAAAAACTAAGGGAAATAATATGAGAATGGAGTTGAGTATTATGGTCAGATTTATGGGGGAAAAAAGAAGAAAATGATTAAGAATGAATATTAATGAAGTGAACCAAAAGAATGGAATAGTGAAACAGAATATTTACCATTTATGAAATTGGCTTCAGGAGGATTAAATGAGATAAATCCCAGTAGCCCTGGAGAGTCCAAGGGTTAACAGGCCCACTCAGGAGCAAATGGGCCCCTTTGGGCTGCAGAGTCTGAATTCTGTGCCCTCTGAAGGCCAAAGTTCAGAGCTGGGAGTACTTGAAAGTTCATTCTCCCAGCTGGAGCCTCAGGGTAGAAAGCCCTGCAGTTATCAGTCCAGGTTATCTTTAGACTTGTTGCAAAGAGCTCCAATTAACTCTATAATGCTCTTGGTGGGTTTTTTGTTGGTTTTTTTTTTTTTCCTCTCTCTCCCCATTCCCGTTAACAAGCAGAGCTACTACCCAGAGAGAAAGACCTAGTGTTTCTATTCCAAAACTGGTTTTACAATTTGATTTGAAATCACATCAAGAATGAGTCCATTAAAGAACTTCTACCTAGAAAATAGAGATTCCCTGCCCCTGCCCTCCCTCGCCATCCCTCAAGGTGTTTAAATGTGTACACTGAATCATCAACACAGGCTAGCATTTGGTATAATGTTAGTGTTAAATATAGTTGGTACTTGGAAATAATTTTCTTAATTTTATTTCTATATTGAGATGAAGCCTAGGTATTATATTCCTTCCTCAGATTATATATCTATTATTCACTATTATTTAACAGATTAACCAATAGTTATCATCTTTCAAGCAACTCAAATAAATCTTTTAGGTAGAAAAATATAACCATTGAATTAAAAATGCAATTGATAATATGTACTTACTGTGAAAACTAACTTTATCCTTTAGTTATATTTTAATCTTTTATGGAGTTCTGGTGGCCTAGTGACAAGAAGCTGCGCTGCAATCCCAAAGGCACGTGGTTCAAGGCCACCGGCTCCTCCAAGGGAGAAGAGTGGGTAATCTCTTCCTCTGAAAACCCATCAGAGTGTCAGTTGTAAGTTCTGATTCTATAGTACAATTGTAAGAAAGTGAGTTACTTCATTAAAAAAATCCATCTTTCCACTTTTCTCATTTCTTATATGCTAATAAACGCCGTTAGTCAAAAGAATTACCTAGACTGTTTATAAAGCACAGACTCTTGGCCCCCACACACTATATGCTGTATATGTAGGTGAGAATCTAAAGCTCTGCATTGTATCAATCACACAAGTTGACTGTTTTATAGAAGTTTCACAAACCACAGAGAGCCACCGGTGTAGATAGAATGGCATGATGAGACTTGGGATTGAAACTGTCCTTGTTTTGTTTTGCCCTTTGACCTTGCTTGTACATAATGAATTTTGAGACTGAAGCAGCCCAGTGAAAACTATATAGATAGTTAAATAGAGCTTTTAATCCTATAGGGCAATAATTCTCCAAGTTTCTGAAGGATGTATGAATTATCTGCTTGTCTTATTAGGACACAGATTTTTATTCCATTGTTCTGAGGATGCTATGTGAGATTCTGCATTTTCAGAAAGCCCCCAGAATAATTCTGGTGGTATTAGACTATAGAAAAGAAGAGTACAGAGACTATCTAGATAAGAAACCAAGCAACATTATTTTTAATTGTAATATGTCTATAGAGTTCAAAGAAAGCCGGGTCAGTACAATTTACTGTATGAAATATAGTTATAATTTCTTAGTGGAGTTGCATCTGCATGTAGGTAAATGCTAATTATTTTCATTATGCCTCAGGACAACAGTGCAAACAGTGAACACACTTGACTGCTGAGAGGTTGGAAGTTTGAGTCCACCACAGGCACTTGAGCATAAAGAGGTGGTGAATGACTTCTGAAAAATCAGCAACGCGGTACCCTGTGAGGCACAGTGCTACTCTGACACAGAGGAGATTGCCATTAGTCAGAGTTGATGACAAAGCAATGTATTAATACACCGTGGAGATAGGGAATGGATAAAAGAGAAAAAAAGAATTCCAAAACTAATGATGTCATACGCAAAGGATGATACTCAGTCCTGAAACTATCAATACTGGTGAGCTGCAAACAATGTGTGAATGGTCTAAAGGTTTTCTTACCTTTGAGAAAGATGTAGAATTCACTGTTGGAGGGTCTGCTATGAGTATGAAGAGCAAGAAGCACTGAAAATCATTGGTTAATGAAAAGTTAGAGGCATAGCAAAGCAAATGTACTATTCTTGACCAACTTTGCAAGAGTTATTAAGTGGAAATTAAGTGCATTTTTGCTTTATGCCTTATTTTTTAGCTGTTGTCATCAGGCCATTAGTAAATAAGTAAAAAATTTCTGTGGTTTTTGTACTCTGCATGAGAATCCACTTGAGAGGAGTTGGAAACAGAGTCTAGAACAAAACAAAACGTAATCTCAATTTACTGTTATGCTTATTTGATAAG
>NW_006399840.1:7338768-7384039 GCF_000299155.1 Elephantulus edwardii | reverse complement strand
GATCACACCCGTCCTACCTCCCCTCTAATAAGTACTCTTTTCCGGGAACTCTTCTGTCCTATTTCTCCCCCCTTCAGGGCTTTATCCTTGGGGAAATGCTGCCCTTTTGAATTATATAGTTAGTTATTTTAAGGCAATAGGGCCTTCTTGGTGTGTTGTTGGTTGTTGTTGCGTGTTTTTTTTTCACCTTATGTACTTACCTGTTGTTTGACTGAAAGTGGAATCAATCATAGGGGTGAGTTTTCTTCTAAGTTCAAAAATTAACTAAATGCATTGGCCTTCACAAATCTATAAGGGTCAAAAGCCTATAATTCAGGTTGCTAGCAGATACAATCACTCAGTAGAAACAGCATTGAAGTGCACTCAGAGGCATCTCAAACTGCAGCCTCACAGCTTTATAGGCCAGTGTTACAAAGCTTTTAGACCTGCCAATTACACTGCTACCCTCAAGTCTTCCTACAAACTTGAAAAAAGGCTCTTGGCTCTGATTTTGTGGGTAGCATCCCCAGGCCACCTTTATCTCAGGCCTCTGGACCTCTGGATCCCTGTTGCTGGCTGGGACAGGTCTCTTGCAGATCTGGCTGGCAAAAGAATCTGGCCCCGAAGGGTGCATGCACATTACAGTTTTTGCATCTTTGCTGGGGGTCAGATTCTCAAATCTGCTGCTGAATCTGCTTACAAGCTTTTAAGACTCACCAGTATACACTGTAGAGTATTGTCTTTGTGGACTATGTTATACCAACTGACTGTGATGCTCCCCAAGAATATGGTTCCAATTTTCCAAAACCAACAACTCATCCCCTCAGGGGGATTGGTTATGGTTATAAAGCTTACAAACCATTTCCCCTTGTTACTCTCCTGTATGCATGAATATGTTTGCAGAATATACTAATTTTAATGTAAAAATAGAATTTCCGTCACCATATATAACTGCTGTTGACTATTTTCTCGTGTACCTCTCTGTACTCTGAGAAGAATGGGAATCCCAGAACACTTAAACATGCTATGAGAAACCTATAATTAGACAAAGAGGCAGTTGTTAGAACAGACCAGGGAAACACTGCATGGTTCAAAATTGGGAAGGGCGTACGCCAGGGATGTGTCCTGTCTCCATACCTTTTCAACACATATGCAGAACAGATTATCCGGGAGGCTGGGCTCTATGAGGATAAATGTGGGGTCAAGATTGGTGGAAAGTCTAGCAACAATCTGTGTTATGCAGATGACACAACCCTGCTTGCTGAAACTGAGGAGGATCTGAAGTGCTTGCTGCAGAGGGTCAAGGACTGCAGCCTCCAGTATGGATTGAGGCTCAATGTCAAGAAGACAAAGATTCTCACCACTGGACCAATTGGCAGTGTCAGGATGGATGGTGAAGAGATTGAGATTGTTCCCAGCTTTAGTTTGCTTGGCTCCATAATCAACACTTTTGGCACCAGTAGACTGGAAATTAAAAGACATATTACGATGGGAAAGTCTGCTGTTAAGGACCTCTCCAAAGTACTGAAGAGCAATAGTGTCTCTCTGGAGACTACGGTGCGTCTGATACAGGCTATGGTCTTTGCAGTCACTTATTATGCATCACAGAGTTGGACAATGACTAAGGAGGATAGAAGTGGAATTGATGCCTTTGAGCTGTGGTGCTGGAGGAGAGTATTGAGGGTACCATGAACTGCTACCAAAACAAACATATTCATCCTAGAAAGGGTTAAATCGGGAGGCTCCCTGGAGGCAAGGATTCTGAGGCTTCGTCTAACACATTTTGGGCATGTTTTAAGGAGAGACCGGTCCTTGGAGAAGGACATCATGCTTGGGAGTGTGGAGGGACAGCGCAGGAGAGGAAGGCCCTCTATGAGGTGGATCGATTCAGTGACTGGGGTAATTGGGATGGGAATGTCAGAGACAGTGTGATTGGAACAGGATAGAGCAGAGTTTAGGGCTGTTGTACATAGGGTCGCTATGAGCCGCAAGCGACTCAACGTCACATAACAACAACAACAACAGCCTTTCTGTATCTTCTTTTTCTTTAATGGTGGTGTGTTGATAATCCTTATGCTGTATATTTACCTTTTCCTTCATTCCGCCCCCCCCCCACAAAAAATGTATTCCTGTAGTTAATTTTAACAACAATAACATTTTCTGTAAGGCCAGCTTACAACTATCAGTGCCTTTGTTGTTGTGTACTGTCAAGCCAGAACTGACCTACAGCTGACCCTTCAGAGAGTTTTCAGAGCCTCAAATAGCATGGAATGAGGTTTTTCCATCCTTCTCCCTCAGAGCAGCTGGCAGATTTGAACCAGATTTGCCTTTGGCATTGCAGCACAGATTCTTTCCATCTACAAGGTCAAAGATATACTTACCTTTTGACCCTTCTAATGAGAAATAAGGAGCTCTGTGGCGTAGAGGGTAAGGAGTTGTGTTGTTAACCCAAAAGCAGGCAGTTTGAATCCACCAGGTGTTCCACAGGGGGAAAAAAGGGCAACCTATTTCCAAGGAAGTTACAGCCTCTGAAGACTAAATCTTCAGAAGGTCAGCTATCAGTTGGCTCCAACTCCACCGCACATAACCATTATAATGAGCTCTGGTCAGATCTGTCATTATTACTCAAATGCAACTATGCTTAGGATCTTATGATTTTGCTCTGTATGCCAATAAACTGTTGCTTCCAGTATTTTATAGTCATAGATTTTACCTATGTTTTTATAGCTATAATATTGTGGCAGTTTATTTGCAAACTCTTATCACCATCTTTTTTGAGAAAGAAATAACAGTTAAAGCAAAGCGAAGAGAAGAAAATTTAATTTCTATTCATTTACTAATATTATAATGAATAATTCTCAAATTCATTATAGAAAGATTTTACAAAACAGCATTGATGTTAATATTTATACAATTTAAGAAACGGTATATATTCTACCTAAGAGTTTTATAGTGCGCATGTTTTCACATATTTACCACGTTTTCCTATTATTAAATTGGTAATAAACATGACTAGAGATTCTGTACGTGCTAGAATAAAGGAGTCATGAGAGGTGACACCATGACCTGAGTTATTGCACTAGACGGCATTCGCTCTAGTGATGCCACCTGTTGCCTAATATATTCCAGGTTAGCACGGCATCCTGCCTTTGCAATATGTTTTCATATCTCCAAAATATAGCTCAAGTATTATCTCAAATACATACTACGTGAAAAAAAATAATGTTACGTGGAAGAGTAGTAGAGATCATTTTATCAGCTTTTAATTAATTGTATTGTGAATGAAGGGAGTTCTGGTGGCTGTGTGGTAAGAAGTTGCACTGCCAACCAAAGGCCAGCAGTTTAAATCCACCAGCTGCTCTGCAGAAGAAGACTGGACAATCTCCTCCAGTGCAATTTACTGTCTCAGAGAACCTTCTAGAAGGTCAGCTATGGGTCTATTTTGACTTGACAGTAAATGACAATATAACAACTGTGACAGAGTCCAAATAATTATAGTTTAAGTAAGATGAAGTTTTCCTCTCTGGTAAGAGATGTTCATAGTGAAGTCTGTAGAACTTCGCAGTGCTAAGGATATAAATGTCAATTTTTACTATAGGATTGCCACTTTTAGGAATAAGGCTTCGTCTTGTGGTGCAAAATATCTGCTTGAGATTTAGCCATTAATCTTCTTTCCACCCAATAAGAAAGAGGAAAGATTAAAAAAGGATCTGCCAATTTTTTAAAGATTTTTTTAGAAAAATTTCTTTCTTATATTCTAGAAAATGCTAGCAAATGCTCTTAGTCAGAAGGACTGTTTGCTCATCAATAATTGTTCTTTTAATAAAAAAGGTAATGTGGGGCAATTAATAGTCTCTTGAGAAACAAGCAAAACACCAAAAGTAAATGAAAAGAGTTTATGGATGAAAAACATCCAGTTGGTTGGCATTATTTGAAGGTAAATATTGAGGAAATCTTTATCAATTTTTATAACACTCCATAATTAAGAATCAATATTTGTAGTTTATTACAAACTATTTCTTTAAGTGTATGTATTTGAAAGAACTGTTATGAAAAAAAATCTACAGGATAAAAATATAGTCTATGACATAAATAGTAAAAATAGAAATGATGTAACGTTCCTGCTTAGCTAATGTAGAAGAATTTCATTAGGTAATGCAGTGTTGATGAGTTAATAGCTTTGTCTAACTCTACTGAATACATAATGTGCCCTGAAGGACTTGTGCATTATGAAATCTTCAAATAGACTTTTCTACAAGTTATTAATTTTGTTTCTGTGCAGTTAGTGTTTGTGTTGCAGAATCTGGATTTCCTTTTGGCAACATCTTGTACTATGGTTAAAAATGATGGCACTATCTAATTTTCCTTTTGAATGATTACCAACAAAGCTTTTCCATCATAGTTAAATACTTCAAATTATCACACAGATTTTATAAAGAAAAGTAATAATCATCCCAACTTTTTTAGCTGTATGAGAAGTTCATTTATGTATCTATGTGCCTATCTATCCATCTCTGTCTATCCTATCTTATCTATCATCTATCTATCTATCTATCTATCTATCTATCTATCTATCATCTATCTATCCTTTCTCTTCCTCTCTCCACTCAATGTCATTGAGTCAATGCCATAGTGACCCATC
This sequence comes from Elephantulus edwardii, assembly GCF_000299155.1. NCBI lineage: Eukaryota > Metazoa > Chordata > Mammalia > Macroscelidea > Macroscelididae > Elephantulus > Elephantulus edwardii. Next base: position 7,379,418 of record NW_006399840.1, on the reverse strand, counting down.
AGCTAGTTTCCAAGGCTTTAAACATTTATGGAAGAAGCTTGAAATCATTCTTTCATGAAGCAACTAAAGGATTCAAATGACCAACCTTTCAGTTAGTGGACCAACATGTAAGCCACTAAGTCCCTGTGGCCATATGTAGAAATATATTCTATATGTCTGCAGTCTCTGTGTTCATATTTAAATAAGTAGAAATACAGTGTTATGCTCAACAGTACACACTCACACACACACACACACACACACACACACACATGTACACACACACCCCAACTAGACACTAATTTTCTCATGATTCAGTTTTGTTTGAAAAGGAATATTATAGGAATATGCATGTTTTTAAGGAGGTTTGTTCACGTAATCCAGAGCATGTTGTGTAGCTAACCATGAGACCACTTCTCTCCGGCAGAACAAATCTACCAGCTGCTGAGGTTGAGGGTACAGCATTGAGCTTTCCTTCTCCTATTAAGATTTACTGCCTTGGAATCCAAATGGAAGATAGCAATTAAGTCAGAAGTGACTCCGTGTCCATGGGTTTGAGTTTGAGAAAACTGCGCTTTTTAGAGAAAGAAGCCCACTTTCTGATTGTCCAAATTATATTTCAGTAACAAATTTTGAACTTTTACCACATTCCAGAGAACATTTAAATGTTTCTTGTTATTGAGTAAAGGTTTACAGAGTACATTTCTTGAGCAGTGCAGTTCATACATACTTTGCTTCATATCAGTTGTAATCCGTACAATATAACGTTCCTCATCCCATTTTTCTAGCCATGTTTCTATTGCTGTTCCTCCTTCATTCTTTTTCCTCCTTACTCTCTGACACTTGTTGTTAGGCAATACAATCTTTTGGTCTAAAATGGTGGATTGTTCTGCCCTAGTGCTGCAGTTAATGTTATGTTGTTGTTGTTGTTGCTGTTGTTATGTGCCGTCAAGTTACCTGAACTCATAGTGACCCTATGGACAGCAGCTCTGAAGCCTACCCTGTCCTGAGCCAGTCTCACTGACTCTGACACATCTACCTCCATTATCCCAGTTACTGTATCAATCCATCTCATTGAAGTCTTCCTCTCCTGTACTGTCCCCTCCACCCTTTTGAGTCCTCCTTCTCTGAGGAGTGGTCTGTCTTGGCTATGTGCCCAAAGTAGTGAGTCAGAGCTTCAAAATCTTAGCCTTCAAGGAGAGACTTGGTTTCACCATCTCTAAGACAAACCTATTTGTTTTGTTGGCAGTCCATGTATGTTTAAGACTCTTCTCCAGCACCACAACTCGAAGGCATTGATTCTTCTTCTGTCATCCTTAGCCAACTCTCTGAAGCTTAACAAGTAATTGAGATGACCATGGCCTGGATTAGGCACACCTTTGTCTCTAGACTGACATTGGTGCTCTTTAACACTCTGGAGAGATCCAGAGGTAGGAAGTTTGAATCCACCAGCTGCTCCATGGTTGAAATATGGGATGGGCAATCTCCTCATGTGAAATTTTATTTTATTTTTTTTAACTTTTTTTAAAATTCATGTAATTTATAAACCCTGAAATTCTATTGGAGGATCAGCTGTGAGTCTGTTAGCTACTCAATGGCACATATCAACAACATTGTATTCACACACATACACATTTATATGCACACACATATATATATAAATTTATAGTACAAAAATCCATTTGAAGGAGATGAAAGGGATAAAATTCATTCAAAAACTTTAGTACAATTACTAGAGTAATGCTAGTTTTGAAATAGGTGTATCTACCTACTATTCCACCTTTTGGTTAAAATGAAAATTTGCTTTTATTTTACACGTCTAGATCACCTCAAAAATTGTTTGTTGTTGTTATGTGCCATCGAGTCGTTTCCGACTCATAGCGACCCTATGCACAACAGCTCTAAACCCTGCTCTATCCTGCGCCAACCGCACCGCCTCTCACACACCCATCCCGATTACCCCAGTCACCGAATCAATCCATCTCATAGAGGGTCTTCCCCTCCTGCGCTGTCCCTCCACCCTCCCAAGCATGATGTCCCTCTCCAAGGACCCGTCCCTCCTGGCAACATGTCCAAAGTATGTCAGACGAAGCCCCAGAATCCTTGCCTCCAAGGAGCAGCTTGGTTTAATCCTCTCCAAGATGGATCTGTTTGTTTTCCTGGCAGTCCAGGGTACATTCAGTACCCTTCTCCAGCACCACAGCTCAAAAGCATCCACTCTCCTTCTGTCCTCCCTAGTCATTGTCCAACTCTCTGATGCATAACAAGCGATTGCAAATACCATGACCTGTATCAAAAATAGTATTCCAAAAATCACCACAGCTGCTACAAGGTATCTTCCCCCAACAAACTACCAAGAAAAATAGGGGGAATATGGGTGTGTTTCCAGATCTCCGTTAGACTGTTACATTTTCATCCATATTTAACAAATGTCATTATTCAGTTTCATGGGGTCACTGTGTCAAAATGTCTGTGTTAGAACTTTAATTTACTTTCTGAGTTTTCCTCTAAGTGGGCGGAACACATGGCATGTTGGATTGATTTACTCTCTTTAATCTATCCAATGGGTTGGTTTGAAGCTCACAATTTATTCTGAGATGTGTCCTTAAAAATTAGAGTTCATCAGTGCTGCAGCTGAATTCTGAGCCTGAAAAGCCTCTTTTCCTCCGCTCTGTTCTCCTTGTCCTGCCTGGTTTTCTTGCAAACGTGGGGTCCTCATTCTGTCTCCAGGTAGTGGTAGCTTTGCAGCCTGTGCGGTCTCCCTCACCAGATGGTCCTCTTAATGAATGCCCTGCTCTTGCCCACCTTCACTTTCTTGATCCAAATGTGAAATGCCAGCAAATAAATAAGAGCATTGTGTTCTGATGAGTTCTCTTGAGATGGATGAAAGCCCAGGGGAGAGGAAGCTAGATGCAGCTTTTCCCTTCGCTGTGACTGCCCCTAATTACTGGCCAGTGGATAGAAGACACCATCCAGATAACACAGCATTTAAAGGCAGAGAAAGCAAATGAACAAATATTATTCCAAGTGCCTTTGCTCACATGGAAATGCGGTGGGATATTTGAAGTCCATTTAAAATAGCAAGAGCGATCTCAGCACTGAGACTGCTGACTTTGGCCTCTCCACCAGAGGAAAAGTGCACCGGAAATGAGCGCGTAATGAGAACAGAGCAGCCAGTTCTTTAATTGAATTAAAAGCTGGGTGACATCAATGCAGACACCTGTCCAATTACAGACAGGCCAAGGTGTTTACCACTGCTGTACAAGCGATTCGAAGATGACAGAAATCTTTCCGCCCACAGATTAACATAATGAAGGAGAACAGATTACAGTGGATGCTGGCCAAACCTAGGTTGGCAGCTGGGGGTGGGGGGAAGGAGGAGTCCGCTGAAGTATGTAAATATGAACAGTATCTTTTTTCCATCATTCTCCAAAAATCGTTAGGTTTAAAAAGGATACCATTTTACTTTGGGTCTCAAGCTCAGTTCCCACGCAGAGCATTTATACTTGTCTGCGTTTAGTCAGAGGAGTTAATCATAAAATTTCCACGTCAAAGCAGGCTTATTCTCTGTTGTTTCACAGCTTCCCAGCATATTGAGCCCTATTAGAGGCACAAAAGCTTGCACAGCTGGTGTCAACTGCTAGACGAGTTTCTCTTAGGTGGTCTGGCTGTCTCCAATTATCAATATTCCTCTTCAGTTCCTTTGAAACTTGAAGTTAGAGCAAAGGAAAGAAGGGATTGAAAATAATAGATACCGGTCAAAAGAAACAATGTCTGCTCATCTGCTCACTCTTTGGACTGTGGGGGTGGAAGTGGAATTCTGTTATGAGAGGTACTGAGTGAGGATGAAAAGTCCCCATGAAAACTCAGCCATTAAGAGTCCAGTTTTTTGTAAACCATAGTTTTAGTTGCTGGAAAATAGGGCAAATAAAAAAGGAATTCTCCGAACTACTGAGTGGGATTTAAAATTGCAAAATTTTGTAGTGTAAGCACTCTGACCTCTGCAAGGGAGGCACAGTGACTGGAGCCCCTGAATTTAGCTCTATCATGCAAAGTTTCCTGTAAATCAATCATTGACCGTGCTCTTTCTATCTGGGCTTTCCGCACCCACGGAGGCTCTCAGGGTAAAGGGGACTTACTTTACTTCCAACTCCCTTGGTGTGGCATGTCAGAATTTCTCAATGTTAAGCATTAATGCAAAATGCATTATCGCTTAGCAGTGAGAGTTCTGGTCCTGCTGATGCCAATGATTTTAATACAGATACCAACCCTCTTGTGTTTCATGGGACACTAACACTTTTAAGACATCAATAATGCTTACTTTATGCTTATTGAATGTTTTTCTCAGCTTACCCTGTTCCATTATCAGAAGGCACTGGCATGCTTCCTGACCTGATTGTTGACCATTTTCAGATTTCATAGAGTTTTGGGGTGGAAAGAGAAGCAATCTGGTCTTCATGTCATCATTTTTGTTGTTGGTACCGTCAAGTTGACTATGACTCATAATGACATTATGAACAACCCATCTGAACCTTGAAAGAGAGATCACTGTAATAGGGATGCTCTCAAATAATTCAAAGGAGAAAAAAATGTATCCCATTAAGTTTCCTAGTGAAGGTGATACATACCCATGCTGACCTTTTAAACTTCTACTCTCAGGTATACTTTATGATAAACAGCACAAGTGTCTTAAATGGGAGAGGTGGATATGGGTAAGCACCCAACTACTAGCCAAAAGGTTAGCAATTAAATCAACCCAGAAGTCCCTTTGAAGACAAGCTTGGGGATCTGCTTCTGTCACAGCCTTGAAAAACCAAAGAGCATATACCCCAAAGAGACCATAACAGACATCCAAGCAGATAGATGCACACACATGTTTATTGTGGCTTTGTTCACAATAGCAAGGAGTTGGAAACAACCTAAGTACCCATCAACAAACAAATGGATAGCGAAGCTGTGGTATATTCACACAATGAAATACTACGCTGCATTGAAAAACAAGGAATTCATGCAATATTATTCAAAATGGGTGACCCTGGAGGACATTATGCTGAGTGAAGTATCTCAGTCACAAAAGGACAAATACCACATGGTGCCAATGCTGTAAAACATGACTGATCTTGGGGTTGGGGGGAGACTGAGAAAGATAGGTTCAATAATGGATACTGCATTGAAACAGATGAGGGATAAAACTGTTTAAAAGGAATATGTGATTAGGTATTTTTGTCATGACAGGAATCTAGAGTGAAGGCTACATGGTGGAGTGGACCTAGGGGGATGGATTGTAAACAATGAGAGAATTTTTCTTTTATTTTTTCAAGAGGGTAGTGTACTAGGCGGAAGGTTTGGAAGGAGAGAAAAGGACAGCAATGAATGAATGGAAATCCTAAGTCTCTGTAAATTTTTACTGAAATTAATAATAAATTTAAATTTAAAAAAATAAGCAAAAAAAAAAGGAAAAGCCAACAAGCAGTTCGACTCTACACACGTCATCCCCTTGACTTGGAGTCAACTCTATGCCAACTAATAAAAATCTCATGTTTCTATTGTTTGGATTTAATGGAAACATAATCCATATCACATTTTCTGCCGATAATTCCTTTAAAATATATAGTACTGTATGTTTTCCTCCTATGCTTTTAAGCTTACCCTTGACATATCATTCCCATGACAATTTTTTCCTTGTCTTTAATTACATATGTTGTTGTCCTCATTTGCAGCCAAGTCAGTTATAATTCATTGTGATCCTATATGACTGAGCAGAAATACCCCACAGTCTAGACCCTATTCTTTAAGAGAGAAGATCAACGAATCTTTTCTCCTAGGAGTTTCTGACAGGTCTCACCAACCTTCTGCTTTAACAGATAAGTACTTAATCATTATGACACCCCTTTAAGAAAACCTCCTCTCAACAACACTTCAATTCTAACTCATAGTGACCTTGTAGACAGAGTTCAACTGCCCATAGAGTTTCCAAGGCTAAAAAGAAAAATCTTTATGGAAGAAGACTACCTCAGGGCTGGCAGTTTGACACTGCTGATATTTTGGTTAGCAGACTAATTGTTTATCCATAATGCCACTAAACTCATTGTTGTTTAGTCGAGTCTAAATACTAATGGCCATTGTCCCGTTTCCAAGGCTGTAAATCGTTACAGGAGGAGAGCGCTCATATTACACTGGTAGAATTGAATCACCGACTTTTTAGTTAACACTTAAGTATTATGCCACCAGGCCCCTTACTGCATGTGCTGTCATGTAGTGACCAACACATAGGGAGCCTTTTCATTGGGTTTTCAGAGGCTGTAAATGGCGTTGGAGATAACCCATCTTTCTCTATCAGAGCAGCTCATAGATTTGAACCACTCTCTTTGGGTTGGCAATGTAACTCCTTACCCACTAGGCCACCAAAGCTCTCAATTAAATATAGACTACCTATTGTGCTGCCAACCCTAAGATACACATTTCAAATCCACCAGCTGCTCCACAGGAGAAAAGGTGGGCAATCTACTCCCATGCAATTTATTCCCTCTGAAAACCCTCTAGAGGGCCAGCTAGGGATCAGTTATAACTTCAGTGTATTAAATAATAACAACAATTATACTAGTGATTCTGGAGTCTACACCTTGTCTGTCTTCTTGGCAAGTCATTCTGTTTAGTGTTTGACTTTGTATTTCTGTTAGCATTAAGTGCCTTCTGGTGCTCGTATTTTCTTAGGTTAAAAGTGTTATTAAAGACCAGATATTTTCCATAACATCCTTCCCAGGAGAATAAACCATGATAAATGCTTTTTGCTGATGACAAATCATCACAGTCATTCTGTTTTTCCTTTCATGAGGAATATACTGTCTGATTCTGACCCTTAAAGCAAAACTATTTGTCCACTCACTCAGTCACTAATCATTATAAATATTCATGTTAATAGGATTATGACATTTTCCCAATTGAGTGAAGTCTGTTTGGTTGACAATTTCTTGCCCCTATCCAGGCAGTTTATTATTGCCTGGCCAAAGGAGCTAGAGCACCGAATCATTGCCCTGTTCTTACTGAAATAGATAATATTATGACTGATTATTAAAAAGGGAAAGATATTTAGATGTTTTGAGAAAAACTGTCCCTGAGAAGCAGCATTTTAAGCAAGATCGCTCAGGGAAATAAGAATGAAAACCAACTGATTCTCAAAAAGAACAGCATTTCTTGCTGTTGATTTAAAATGTGGTTTACAAATGACTCAAAACTTTCCACCTGGGATTCAGAGCTGGCAAACCCAAAAGCTAGCCTTTCTTTCTTTTTTCTCACTCTCTATTTTCCAGTTCTCATTTCTCAGTATTTATTATTGCTTCACCTGCCTTGAAATGGGAACTGTGAGCACTTTGATAAATGGCCTAAAAGTTGATCTAGTTTCTCTCCAGCATCTTTTTTAGGAATCTCAGATTCTTTCTATGAAATGCAATTTGATAAACTTCTCCCTCTCCCCCACCACACACAGCTAAAGAAAGCAAATTCACTGAAAGGAACCTTACCTGCTTTTTAAGGTTCTTGAGGTTTAAAGAGTAAAAAAAAAAAAAAACAGCAAATGGTTTCATCACACACAGACTGCCAAAAATAACTCCTTTAGTGAAAACAAGAAAGTTTAAATAAATCCTGAGGCTCAAACAAATATACTTGATATTTGAATGAATCTTCTAAAAGGTGCTAATACGTTTTCTGAGGAGTTAATGGAACAGTTCCTACTCCAGCTTGACATTCAGTTATGACTTGCAAAGAAATTATATCCTTAGATAAAGTATTTTATATGACTAGCCTAAAATTGGAAAATAATGAAAAATTTCTTTATATTGCTTCTTTTTAAAAATAATTTGTTTACAAAATACAAATACACTGATTTTTATACCAGATCCTTCCCATTTCCCTCAGTATTATTTCTTAGTGACAATATCTTCTTGATATTTTGTGTGCTTTAAGATTTCAGAGCATAAGCTATGTACAACTTCAGGTGTTTCTCTGTGTTCACAATTATCGTATCACGTATTTTCACTGAGGGACTTCCTTTTCCATAGATTGCTCAGAGCACACTACCAGGAAAGAACAAACAACCTACAGTCTTCCTCTACTTGCTTCTCAAGATCATTCTGGCTGTGTTTATTCTAAGACTAATGTGTTTATTCTTCTGACAGTCCACAGTGTATTTTGTATTCATTGGGAAAGAGCACAATTCAAATGTGTCAGTTCTCTAGGCTTCCTTTTCAATTATCCAGGTTTCTCTTGCCTGAGACAACTGGAATGATCATGGATTAAGCCAGGTGTATGCTAGTTATAAAACTGACAATTTTGCTTTTCATAACTTTAGTCTGATAGATTTATTTACCCATTGCAATGTGTCAATTGATTTTTCACCTGTATAGATGTAAGCACCACCAAATCAAGTAGGATGAAATTGCCGAAACTAATTTTTATCTGTTTATTGTGATGTTTATCACTCTATTCCTTTAAGCTAGGCACTGTTATTATTTGTTTTCATGTGTAGAGATTAGGGCATAAAAGCCAGAACAATGTACACAAGTCCATACAGCCACATAGTGGCAAGAATGAGAGAAAGCAGAAGACTGTGGGTTCTGAAATTGGAGCTCTCTGAATTTGACATAAGAAGGTCACACATGTATGCAAATTAGTTCATTGGCATATTCTCCTTTTTGGCTGTGAACTGAGACTGTGGTGCCAAGGGGCTGGATATTTTCATGTGGAAGCATTGCCTAGCAGAGAGGGTTTAGTAGCACAGGCAAGTGGCACAAGCTAGGAGATTGGTGGAATGGAGACTTAGAGGCAGTGTGAAGGAGGGAGAGGATGTAATAGGTGCCAGAGCCAACAATGGTTTATGACCTTCACTTATTTCCTGATCCTTCAAATCCTTAACATTCTTTTAGAGAGAGGACCACGTGTGTTAAATTTGTGTGTAAATGATACAAGCAGTCACCAATATTGACCTTAAACAAGGCTGAATGTGACAGAGTAATGATGGGCAAGTTCCAGTGCTGATTAATTTTAAAACATATAATGCATGAGAGTGATCATATGAAATACAAATTGAAGAATTATGTGAAACACAATGTATACAAACATTGTAAGCAAACCAATATAAAATATAAATAAAACCCTTAAAATAAAAAAGAATTACTTAAGAGGGCCTATGATTTAGGTTGTATTTTTAATAAAGTTATTTATTTTGAGGGGGAGGAAACTCAAACAAAAAGACTTTGTAGAAGTTTGTTCAATAAAGACATGCCATAAGTTGGGCTATTCCCTTATAATGGTGGAAACCTATGTGGTTAGAAAGAAAGATAGATGAAAAAAAAATTAAAGATAACGGAAACTTCTACTGTGAAAAAAATCATTGTAAGTAAATGTACAAATTATATTTTGGTACTTCTTTAATTCACAGGATTAGGGGGAAAATCCTTTACTTTGATTATGAAAATCACTAAACAAAATGTGTTTTCATTTCTCCAGGTACATTTAATTGCTGAACAAATCCCATGCATCCACCACTGAGCCAGGTTAATTCTACACTTCCATGTGCAAAGCTTCTATTTAAGACAGGTGTCTTAATTTAGTAAACTAATAATTTTGCAAGTAGAAGTACAAAAGCCTAATTATCTAATTTGTTAATTGTTCAACTCGGTGTATTTGCATATTTGTTAGCTACAACGTAAACAAATAGTTTTTGTGAGTCCTAGAGTTAAGATAATGAAGCCCTTCTCTGAAGTAGCATTTCCTAACATGAGTTAATAGATGACACATAAAAAGGACTCCCTCGTCAAATCAGGCTGTGAAAATGCTAGGTTAGAGAAAATGAAATAGCTATGTTTCGGCAGAAGTTCTGGAATACTGAAATGGGCTAAGATGCATCTTATCTAAGAGAGAGAGAGAGATGTTGTGCTGTGTTGAACAAGCTATATGTCTGCAGACCCCTCCTTTTGGAGGAGGGAGATATTGTGAGGTGTTGCAGTTCTGAGTCATGAGTTTGAGAAAAATGCTTTTTTAAAGCTGTCTTGAAAATATGTAAGTCTTCCTTTTCTGACTAGTGAAACGATCTTTCATGCAGCACACATGCAGGAAAGGAATTAGAGAGACACATGGCTTTATTTTTTTGTCTCTTGGTCTCTGTCTCTCTGTCTTCTTGTCTATTTGTCTCTCTCTCATACACACACCACACACACACACACTCACAATGTTTTCTATAGCCACTTAAGGTAAACATGTACACCTCTTTCTTTTTCTCTTATTATAGGCATATTGACAGGCTTGCTACCCTTCAAAAACTATGCAGTGACCCTAACTGCCTGCACTTTGGCTGGCTGCACGGAGAGCTCACATGCGTTGAACATCTCTACTCCACAAGAAGGTAAAGTAATTTCAAAGGTCTTGACTTCCACATTTCAGTCATGAATAATAAAATAGGAGAAGAGCTAAATGCTGCGAGGCCATTTGCTGGAAAACCCCAACCTAATTTGATGACAAAGTGCATTGCCAGGCCATAATTGCTCCATTTTTTGGGGGGTGCGAAAATGAATCAAACTCCATACCCTTTAATGACATGCATCTTTAATAGCTGTAATGCAGATTAATGGGCTTTTTAATTGCTGTTACATTGTTCATGCAAGAGCCTTGTCATTAATATGAAGCATCTGAAAGATTAATGAAAGCTTCCTCATTTTACTATGGCTCTGAAGTAAATCTAGAGACAGTCTGACTAAAAAGAATTGATTGTATGGCACAGTATGAAATTGAGAATCAAACGGTTGATTTCCATGGTATCTTTTAACTGCTAAACACTAGCCCAGGCAACAATTATTTCACTCTGATGGAGCCCCCAAATGCCAATGAAAGCATTTATTAATCACTGCTCGGTTCTTTCCGACTTAAGTCTCACTTTTGTTGTTTTTAGAACTTACAAACTGTTGGCATAAAATAATATTTCTGAAAGCCTGCATCAGGAAGGCAATGAGAAAGAAAATGTATTTTAGAACTCTAAAGCAAAAGCTTTGCACAAGCGTCAGCACACATCCCTTCAAGAAATAACCATGCTCAAGACATTTGAAGCATTGTTACCTAATGTTCCATCTTTTGGAGGAGAGGAAGTACACAGGTTTTACGCTATCTCATTTTAAAGTCGCTATGAGTCGCAAGCGACTCGATAGCACAAACAACAACAACAGTTTTAAAGTTATGGAGGATATTTAAAAGCATGATCTTAAGGACAATCAGCCTGTTTCTCCCCCACCGCCCCATCTAGACATTTGCTTCTCTCTTCCCCTCATCTTCTTAACTGTCTTACATTCTTAAGCCAACATCACATGCACAGAAAATGCATAGGAAGGAAAGCAGGCATAGGCTAAAGGAGATAATTGAGAGGATAAAGGGACTCCTACAATCCTCCCTGAAAGCCATTCTTCTCTGTGCTTTGAAACTGAGGAGAGTAAACTTCCCTCACCACTGAACTATGTCAGCCGTGTATTCTCAGTACTCTCCCTTCCTGCAAGGATGGTGAAACTTCATCACCTACTTGGACATGTTGTTAGGAGATGCCAGTCCTTGGACAAAGGCATCACACTTGAAAAAAATATGTGGTCAGAGAAAGAAGGCAGCACTATCAACCAGATGGATTGACAAAGTAATTGCAACGATAGGCTTGAACATGATTGAGATAGTGTTTGCACACTACTTGTTCGCAAAGTTACTATGAGTTGTAGTCAACTTAATGTAATCAAGCAACAATAGCAGCAAAGTAACTGACAAAACCCACTGTCATGCTTCAATAATCACAAGCACCAGTGTCCGTAATCAACAGCTATGTATACAAATACTTTCACCATTCTCAAAATTGCCCAAATTGTCCCACATCTTTCATTGTTTTCCCAGCATCTGCTACTTACTTTGTCCAGGTTTTGCCGTGGCCTCTCATAGGTAGGCCTCAGAATTACCTCCGCTCATCCTTTATAACTTTATTTTTATTAACGTAGTTCACAGTCTTCTAGGGTGTTTTATATGTTGTTGTGTTTTAAGGAATTTATTCCTCATGTAGACTTCTTTGGTTGGTTGGTGGTTGTTATTGTTATGTGTTGTTGAGTTGCCTGCAACCCATAACAACCCTACATACAGCAGCTCTGAATTCTTCCCTGTCTTGAACCAGTCTCACTAATTCCAACATACCAACCCCCATTGTCCCCATCACTGTATCATATTGTCTTATCCAGGGTCTCCCTCTCCTGTGCTGTCCTGCCATCCTTCTAAGCATGATGTCCTTCTCCAAGGACTGTTCTCTCCTGGCCATATACCCAAAGTATGTTTGATGGAGCTTCAAAATCCTAGCCTCCAAAGAGAAACTTGAGACAGACCTATTTGTCCTCTTGGCAGTTCATGGTATGTTCTGGACTCTTCTCCAGCATTACAACTCAAAGGCATCACTTCTTCTATCATCCTTAGTCATTGCCCAGCTCTCTGAACCATAACAAGTAATTGTGAAGACCATGGCCTGGTTGATACACATAGTAAAGTACTGAACTACTAAACTAAAGGTTGGTGGTTTGGGTCCAACTAGAAACATTGCAGAAATCAGACCTGGTAATCTACTTCTGAAAGATCTGTCCCTGAAAAGTCTGTGGAACATTCTGGTCCGCACATGTGGGTCATCAAAAATCTGAGTAAACTTGACAGCCACTCACAAATTCCCAATTTATTATATGACAGAAATGTTGAGGGTTAGTTGTGTTTTGTTGTTTTTGTTTTTTTCATTTTCCATTTGATCATTTATACACATTTATTTGCAACATTGGTTAAAATTCTCTTGAACGTATTGGGATTCTTCCCACTTCCTCCCTGGATTGTCTGCTTCCTTAATCTACCTTTCCATTTCCCTCCTGCATTCTGAACTTTGGTTTGGGGAAAGGGCTGTCCTTTTGGTCTTAGGTAGCAGACTGCTCTGAGAAGCACGTTCTTTAGCTGTGTTATTGTTATCTTTATAGGTCTGTCTAGTCTTTGGCTGAAAGCTTAATTTCTGGATTTTAAGAATATCTTCCAAGAGTTTCACAGTTAAGGATGTTTCACCTACCTCTGTCAGATAATAAATATGATCTTTTTTTTGATCTTGAATTTTGCTCTGTTGTTTTTGTTTTTTGTTTTTTGTTTTTACCTAGTAAGAGCAATGGTGTCTCTCTGGAGACTAAGGTGTGCCTGATACAGGCCATGGTTTTTGCAATCACTTGTTATGCATCAGAGAGTTGGACAATGACTATGGAGGACAGAAGGAGAATTGACTCCATTGAGCTGTGGTGCTGGAGAAGAGAATTGAATGTACCATGGACTGCCAAGAAAACAAATAGATTCATCCTAGAGGGGGTTAAACCAGGCTACTCCTGGAGGAGAGGATTCTGGGGCTTTGTCTGACATATTTTGGACATGTTGTAAGGAGAAACAGGTCTTTAGAGAGGGACATCATGCTTGGTAGAGTAGAGGGACAGCGCAGGAGGGGAAGACCCTCTATGAGGTGGATTGATTCAGACTGGGGTAATCGGGATGGGTGTGTCAGAGGCAATGCAATTGGCACAGGATAGAGCAGGGTTTAGGGCTATTGTACATAGGGTCGCTATGAGTCGCAAACGACTAGACGGCACATAACAACAACAACAACAACAACAACAGTACCTTCTATGGTGATTCTGATCAGAAGAGCTAAGTAGCATTAGCCAGGCAGCAGCTAGTACTTCTATTCTCAGCATGGCCAAGGCTGTGGTTTTAGTGATCCAATAGTTCTTTGGAGAAACTCTTTTCTTTAATCTTAGATTTTTCTTTACTTTATGTGGAAAAAGACACACAGTTCTATGTTAAGTGGCCACTCACAAAATTTTAAGACTCTAGTCAATATAGACCATTGTCCTGGTTGACTGTTGTTGCTTGCTGCCATCAAGTCAGAACCAACTCTTGGCTGACCATCCAGTGGGTTTTGAGAGGCTATAAATTACGTAGGAGGAGATTGCCCACCTTTCTCCCGCAGAAGAGCTATTGGATTTCAAATGCCTACTTTTTTGGATATCAACACAAATCCCTACCCAATATGTTGTATTGTGCATATGTTCCATAATTTTTTCAATCTATTCATCGGTTGATAGGAATTTAACTTGGTCCAACTTTTTGCTTTTTTTGAACATTTCTGCTGAATATGGATATATGTGTACCTGTTTATGTCACAGTGCTAATTTTCCTGGGATATATACCTAGCACCAGGAATGCTGGATCATTGGCTATCTCTATTTCTAAATTTTTAAGGAAGCACTATGCCATTTTGTAGAGTGGTTTTATCATTTTATGGTCTTATCAGCAGTGTATTGTTGTTATGTACCATCGAGTCACCTGCCACCCATAGTGACCCTATGGACAACTGCTCTGAAGCCTGCCCTGTCCTGAGCCAGTCTCACTGACTCTGACACACCAATCCCCATTGCCCCATTTACTGTATCAATCCATCTCATCTGGGGTCTGTGTTGTCCCTCCATTCTTCCAAACATGATGTCCTTCTCCAAGGACTGGTCTGTCCTGTCCACATGCCCAAAATACATGATACCGAGCTTTGCAGTCCTAGCATCAAGGAGAAACTTGGTTTCACCCTCTCCAAGACAAACTTATTTGTTTACTTGGCAGTCCATAGTATGTTCAATACTCTTCTCCAGCATCAGAACTCAAAGGTGTCTATTATTCTTCTGTCATCCGTAGTCATTGTCCAGCTCTCTGATACATAGCAAGTAATTGTGAAGACTATGGACTGGATTAGTAACACATTAGTCTCTAGACTAACATCGCTTCTCAGTACTCTGAAGAGGTCTCTGACAGCAGATTTACCTACTACAATTCATCTTTTAAATCCTTGACTGTTGGTGTCAAGAGTGTTGATTGTGGAGCTGAGCAAGCTATAACTGTTAATAACTGCAGTCTATTCTCCATCCATCATGGTGCTGCCAATTGGCCCGCTGGTGAGAATCTTTGTCTTCTTTATATTTAGGTTCAATCCATATTGAATACTACAGTTCTTGACCTTCTGCATCAAGTATCAGGTCCTCTTCAGTTTCAGCAAGCAATGTCATCTACATAACTTGGGTTTTTGATGCTTCCTCCTATCCTGATGCTACATTCCTCCCTGTAAAGCCATAAATGATTTGTTCTGCATATAGATTGGAAAAGTATGGAGAAAGGATGCATCCCTGATGCACTCCCTTCCTGATTTTCAACCATACAGCTTTTCCTTACTCTGTTCTGAGGACTGCTTATTGGTCCAAGTACAGGTTTAGTATAAGCACAATCAAATATTCTGGTATTCCCATTCTCCTCAAGGTTAAGTACAATGTATGTGATCCACATAATTAAATGCCTTTGCACAGTAAATGAAACACAGGTAGATACCCCTCTGGTACTCTTAGCTTTCTTCCAAGATCCATCTGACTTTGGTAATAATGTCTCTAGTGCCAAGACTTCTTCTAAACCCAGTTTATATTTCTGGTAGTTCTCTATGTTCTTCTAAACCCAGTTTATATTTCTGGTAGTTCTCTATGTTCTGTTTCAGTCATTTCTGGATAATCTTAAGCAGGATTTTGCTTGTGTGAGTTATGAATGATATTATATGATAATTTTCACACTCATTTGGGTCACCTTTTCTTGGCATGGAAATACATATTGATCTAATCCAATGTCTTAGGGTCAAATTTTCTTCTGTGAGTATGGTGTTTATTACGGAAGTCAAAAGGCTATAATTCAGATTGGCAGCAGTATAGAACAATTTAGTCAAGACAGCTTCTGATTTTTCTATTTTAAATTTAGTTTTAACGACTTCAATTCATTAGCCATAGTAAAATATTGAGTTGTTTTTTTAGTTTTTTAAAACTTACACATAATGAAGCATTTATATAGAATTTATTAAATTGATTTTATGTTCCCTGGTTATTTCTATAGTTATATATTATATTGGAAAAAATTATTATGAAACATATAAATATTGCTGGTATAATGATTAAGTGTTTGACTGCTAGATGACTAAGCAAAAGGTCAGTAGTTTGAGCCTGTCAGCCTCTTTACAGGAGAAAGATGCAGCAGTCAATTCCAAAAAGATTACAGCCTTGGGAACTGTATGGGTAGTTCCACTTTGTTATACAAGATCAACAGGAATCAGAATTGACTTGATAGGAGTGGGTTTTATAGCCAGTACCCACTAATATTTCCCATCTTAGACCAAAAGCTTCTCGAAGGCAAGGACTCTATCTGCTTAATTTGCTTTAATGGGCACAGCTCCACATAGACAGTATGAGTTAATAATACTTTTGATGAAGTAACACAAACATCAATCACTTGAACAATTGTAAGTACTCCCCATCAATCATTGATGCAAATTCTCATAAATTTAAGACAGTTATTTAGTTCTATTCCTAAAGCAATTACTGACAAGCTGCCCAGGAATCAGGAACATTTTCATGCATGGGATTTCAGGTTTATTCTGTGATTTATTGGTTTGGGTCTGAAAAGTTTGAATTAGGAAAGTAAACTAAAATTAGAAGCCATAAATCTTTTTTTCTTTTCCACAGCCCCACAGGAAGTTCAGCCACCAGTAGCCAAATCTCTTCCAGATTCTTTGTTAGTCTTCTGGAAACCACCCATACAAGCAAATGGCATTATAACTCAGTACTCTTTATACATGGATGGGATGCTGATTTATTCAGGCAGTGAGATGAACTACAGAGTCACAGGTAAGATTTCTTCACTTATCAAAATATCTGATACTTGATTTCTGACATTGAGTTTATTTAATCTTCCATTAAATAATTTCAGTTCAAGTCCAAAGTCTTTATGGAAACATTAGATTTATGGAGCAATTCATAGCTTAAAAAAAAAACACAAACAAACAAACCAACAAACAAAAAAACCAAATCCAAAAAACCCAAATGTCAGGGGAGGCTGCTCTTTCTACCTGGGCTGTCTTATTACATTTTCTCTACTGCTGATTTCACCATTACTTACTCAAGTCTTTCTTTAGGGTATCGTTAGCCGGACATAGAGATGATCTCAGAAAAAAATTAGAAGTAGAGGGAGGTCAGCCTATAACTCCTGCTCTATATGACCACAGGGTGCATGTAGGACCAGTAAAATTACCAGTCACTCTCAGTTATTGGTTGATTGAGTAGTGTCCTGTAAAATAATTCCCCATGCATAAGGAGCTGTGGTGGCCCAGAAAGTATTCAGTTATTAAGGGAAAAGTCAGCATTTCAAACTCACAAACCACTCAGTGGAAGGACGATATATGGTAGTCATCTGTAAATAAAGATTCACAGCATTTAAAGCACTATGAAGCACCTCTACTCTGTCCTATAGAGTCTCTATGAATCCAAATCAACTAAACAACAGTGGGTTTTTATTAGTTCTACAGGTAATGGTGAGAGCTCTGGTGCCATAGTACACAGAAAGTTAACTCCAAGGCTGTACATATCTGCTGGCTTGAATTCACCAGCAAATATACAGGAAAAAGGTGGACAATCTCCTTTTTTGTGATGTACAGCCTCAGGAATCTGATGGAAGATCACTAGGAATTGGACTCAACTTGGCACCAGTAATTCTGAGTTTCAATTTTAGGTATGACTACCTGCTTTTACTTGGAAGGAGGAGTGGCATCCACTTCGATAATAGCTTGCCTCCAGAAACCCTATGAACCTGGAGAGAGGATGAAAAACACCCAAGTGTCTAGAACTCTCCTTCATAGGGTCGCTATGAGTTGCCTGCGACTTGACGGCACTTAACAACAACAACCACCTACTTTTAAAACATCAATTATCATTCAAAATTTCACCAACATATATTGATCTCAAAAGTAAAAAAAAAAATGATTCCATGTAGTTTGAATTTCAGAATCTTTGAGAGGGAACAATATAAATGTTCAGAACATATTATAAAATATCACTGACACTAAGATAAAAATAAAATAGAATACTGAAAATTCTTAACTACAGAGATATATGTTATGTATGTTTATGATGTCTGTGCAGTGTTTATATTTGTAAAGTACTTGGAATGTTTGTGTATTTTATATTACTTTTATATACCATATATGAATATTAGGTTAGGTATTACTAGTGAAAAATGTAAATATAAGGGTATTAACTTTCTTACAGAAGGTCACAACAAACTAGAGTTAAGAGACAGGATCAGGGGAGCTCTGGTGGCCTAGTGGCAAGAAGCTGCACTGCACTCCCAGAGGAACACGGTTCGAATCCACCAGATGCTCTGCCGGAGAAGGAGGCGCAATATCCTCCTGTACCAGTCAGATCTGATTTGACGGTACACGCACACAAAATAAAAATAAAAATAAAAAAATTAAAAAAAAAAGAGACAGGATCAGCTCTTTATATGTTCACTTATTTATTTTAATTCCAGGTGTAAAATTATAAAACATAACTAACCAGACATGGTGCCTCTTCTCTTGGTGCTCACAACAACCTGAGACACATTCTAATGTTATTCTGAGATGTATTTTCAAAGGTCATATTTTTTGTTTCTAATATGTTCTGAGGCTGTTAAAAGAACTAAAATTACTATTCACCTATTTTATTGATTATGGTTAAAAACTTTATTTGGCATGTATTCTATTAATATTGTTATTACTATTTCTATTTATGAATGAGACAATCTTTCTCAAGATCACGGGACCTGTGGATGGTAGATTTTTATTCCAACTCGAGTATTCTATATTGAAGAGAAAATGGTCTTAAACAATTTATTATTTCTCTTTGAGGTATAAATTTCTGTGTCTCTACAATATACAAAAGCAAATTTTTGAAATTCCATAGAGAATTAGAGCTAGCTAGCTATCATCTCTCTCTTTCTCTCTCTCTCTCTCTCTCTCTGTCATCTATCTAATGCTTAGAATGTAAATTCACAAAAAACAGAAGCTATAGCTATTTGAGAGTATGTAGTTTTGTATCAAGTCGGAACTGATCAACAGCTGAACCTTCAGTGGGTTCCCAGAAATATTTAATCACATGTGAGGAAATTGCTCATCCTTCTCTTCCAAGAAGCAGCTGTTGGAATAGAACGATATGCTTTCAGGATTGTAGAGCAGTTTCTTCCCACTAGGCCACCAGAGCTTCCCTTCAGAGTATGTTATTGTTGTTGTCGTTATATGTTGTCAAGTCTTCTGCAGCGCATAGTGACCCTATGTACAACAGCTCTGAAAATTTCCCTATCCTGAGCCAGTCTCACTGGCTCCAACACATCTACTCTCATTGCCACAGTTACTGTATTGATCCATCTCATCTGGAGTCTTCCTCTTCTGAGCTGTCCCTCTACCCTTCTAAGCATGATGTCCTTCTTCAAGGACTGGCCCCTCCTGGCCATGTGACCAAAATATGTGAGTTGAAACTTCAAAATCTTAGCCTCCAAGGAGAAACTTGGTTTCTCCTTCTCTAAGACAAATCTCTTTGTTTTCTTGGTGGTCCATTGTATGTCCAAGACTCTTCTCTAACACCACAACTCAAAGGTATCAATCATTCTTCTATTACCCTTAGTCATTTTCCAGCTTTCTGATGCATAGCAAGTAATTGTGAAGACCATATCCTATATTAGGCACCCTTAGTCTCTAGACTGACATTAGTGCTTCTCAGTACTCTAGAGAGAACCCTGACAGCGTATTTTCCCAATACAATTTGTCTTTTGATTTCCTGACTGTTGGTGCCAACAGTGTTGATTGTGGAGCCAAGCAAGCTAAAATTGTTAACAACCTCAAACTCTTTTGCTTCTGTCATGGTGCAGCCAATTGGCCTGGTGGTGAGGATCTTTGTCTTCTTGATGTTGAACTTCAATCCATATTGGAAAACTATAGTCCTTGACCCTGCAGCAAATGCTTTAGGTTCCCCTCAGTTTTAGCAAGCAAGGTTGTGTCATCTGCATAATGCAGGTTGTTGATGAATCTTCTTCCAATCCTGATGCCACATTCCTCCTCATAAAGCCCAGTCTTGTGAATGACCTGTTCTGCATATAGATGGAAAAAGTGTGGAGACAGGATGCATCCCTGACACACTCCTTTCTTGATTCTGAACCATGCAATGTTTCCTTGCTCTGTTTTGAGGACTGCTTTATGGTCCAAGGATAGGTTTCTTAAAGTGTATAACTCATAAAGTAAAAATTATATTTATCACCCTGTCATCATATTTCCTTCTGCTAACAGTAGTGTTGTTGTTTTTGTTTTTAAGTGTCATCAAGTCTAGTACAACTTATAGCAACCCTATAAACAAAAGATCTGAAACCAGTTGTGTCCTGTACCATTCTCACACTTCTTGACATACAGGAGCCCATTGCAGCAATCACCTTGTCAATCTGTTTGGTTGAAGGCCTTTCTCTCCTTCACTAACTCTCCACCCTTCCCAACATAATGTCCTTCTCCAGGGAATAGCCGGCCAGTTATAAGAAGTGCTGCATTTACTTTGTCCCAGATACTTGATTTGCTGTTTAAGTCCATGATTTCTGACATCAGCAGCCTCTACCTTGTTCAATTCCATACGTCCTTTATGTCCATTAGGTTCTGTGGTTCGCTGGAAGGTCTCCCAGAGACAGAGCTGTTAGGTAAATTACTCATGCTACTGTAGATATGCAGTACAATTTTGCAGAGACAGGTGTGCATTGCAGAAAATAAGGTGAAGGGAGGAGTCCTACAGAGAGAACTAACACTGAGGTCCCATGAGGTTATATAAGCTTCTAGTAGGGTAAGGAACTCTGGTGGCTTAGTGGCAAGAAGCTGTCCTGCAATCCCAAAGAAGCACAGTTTGAGGCCACTATCTGCTCTTTAGGAAAAGAATGGGCAATCTCCTCCCATACAATGGCCTCTGAAAACCCGCCAGAGTGTCAGCTATGGGTCACTTCTAACTCTATGGTGCACAACCACAAAGCAACAAGAAGTAGCGTAGAGCTTGTATCCAATCCTCATCCTCTTTCTTAATGGAGTAAATATTTCATCACAAAATAAACATATAATCATTGGTTAGAAGACACATTTTGAATGAAAAACTTTAGACACCAAAAGACCACCCCCTGTCTTTTCCAGGAATTAACCTCACAGTTAAAAAATCAAATTTTCCTTTACAATCATAATAAAAACTGTAGTCATGGAAGCATGCAACTCAAAAACTTCATACCTTATACCTTAATATCCTTCATTTTTGATAGCCTATTTATGAGTTGCCTGTTCCGATCAAACCAGAACTTTGAAGAAATAAACATGTTCCTTTCTCTGAAGAATCTTCTGTTCCTGTTAGATTATTTAGCATCTATATCCATAAGTAAAATCCAGCCAAGAACGCAATATAAGGTTGCAGCAATCAACATTAGCTCACATTATGAAGCATTTTATCTTCACCTGCTTGGGTTCTGGTTAACTCATCTTCAGTCATCAGTTAATAGGTCCAGATGAGCATCAGGTACAAACTCAGGAGCTCATACTTCTTCCTGTGTTCCAGATTTATGGGTATCTTCACTCAGTCTTAGCCCCCCAAAGGGGCCAAGACAAGGGTCCTCATCACTCCCTTTTCAAGCCAGTAACTCTCTTCTCTCTCTCTCTCTCTCTCTCTCTCTCTCTCTCTCTCTCTCTCTCTCTCTCTATATATATATATATATATATATATATATATATATATATATATATAATAAAAAATAACATATATACACATCTGTGCATGCTATGTCAACAGTGCGGTAAAACAAGCTGAAACTCAGCCTGTCTCTTCATTGCTGTATATAAAAATCCCAAGGTAAATCTAGAAATTAATTCATATGGAATCTTCCTCAGAATACTGGCTGAGCATAATCTTCAAGACTAAGCCCTATGCCCCCTAGTTCTACTGCTTTCAACAATCATTTCTTACAGGGCAAATATCCCTCTTTTAGTATATCTAATTACAACTCATAGCTTGCATGCTTCCTCTAAATATAATATATTCATCATTATAACATACAGTATTCATTTTTACAATATTGTTGTTACATGTCATCGAGTTGTTTGTGACTCATAGTGACCCTATGTACAAGAGCCCTAAACACTTTTCTATCCTGTGCCAACCTCACCATCTCTGACATACTCACTTCTACTTCCCCAATCACAGAATTGATCCGTTTCACCAAAGGTATTCCTCTCCTGTGCCATCCAACCACTCTCCCAAACATGATGTCCCTCTCCAAGGACCCGTCCCTCCTTGCAACATGCCCAAACTATGTCAGACAAAGCTTGACATTAATTGTAAAAAGAGAAAGGGCCATGTGGTGATGGCCATTTCTGACCTTTACCAACTTCACAAAGGGGAACTAGGGGTGGGGGCTAGAGGGGGAGACAGAAAGAATGAATTAATGGAAATCCATAATCTCTGTAAACATTCATTAAAATTAATAAAATTTTTTTTAAAGGGGGAACTGTCTTTATCAAGAGCAAAAATAACACAAAACCAATTCCCCTAAGGTCCGACATGTTCCCCATGATCCTGCACTTCTTTCTACTTATATAAACACCAATTTTATTATTTTACTGAATCCAAAACTCAATGTGATGCCTCACAGACCACACAAAGTGATACTGAGGAAGTCAAAGGTTATAATCCTAATTAGTACCATAATACTGTCATGATAGCTTCTGAAATGTACTCACAGCCACTTCAGCCTTTAGCCTTGGAGCTTTAGGTCAGTGTTACAAAGTTCTCAGTTCTTCACATCAGTGTTACACAGTTCTCAGTTCTTCAAATTACAATGCACCCCATGCTCATCTCCAGTTGTCCAGAAAACTCGAGCAAAGGCTAGTAGCTCTGGTTCTTATGGTGCCGCAGTCTAAAGCATCTATTTCTATCAGGTCTCTGATTCTCCACTGTAGCTCTTTTGTCTGCTGCTCCTGTAGGCCCTCTTGCTTGTTCTTTTCCTGGTGAGGAAGATCTTTCTGCTGCTGGAACCACGTAATTTAATGGTGATGATGATGATGATTGCCTTCGAGTCGAGCATGACTCATAGCGACCCTATGAATAAAAGGCCTGAACTCCTTCTACAACTATCGGCATTTATCAAAGTTCACAGAGTTTCTGGAGGCATATTGTTTAGGAAGTGGATGGATGCCATATTTACATATTTATGCCTGTCCACATAGCAAAATCAATGGCTAGGAAATCTATTTTTAATAAACTCTTAACTTGATACTCTCTCTGACAATATCTGAAGCCATTGTTCTAACTAAAACTTTATGGACTAATGAAGTACTCCTGCTGATGTTGTTGCTGTTATTATTTACAGTAAACATGGAACCAACTCATAGCTGACCTTTCAGAGGGTTTTCAGGGGATATAAATCTCATGGGAGGAGACTTCCCATCTTTCTCCCATTCCAAGGCTAGTGGATTGTACCACACACCTTTGGGTTGACAGTGCAACACCTTACCAGAAAAAAGTTAAATACTCTGTGGAATGAGTATTTACATGATATAATAATAATACATGAAGAGGTTCTAAAGGACCAAAATAAATCATAACATGTAATGGGAAATCATATTGTTTAGGCCATTCATGGAGCCCCTGGGTTGTGCAAAGGATTAACACACTCAATTACTAACTAAAATATTGAAAATATTAGTCTACTTAGAGATATCTTAGAAGAAAGACTTCATGATTACAGAAAAATCAGCCACTAAACACTCTAAAGAGCACAGTTTCATTCTGCCATACTTAAGGGCACTACAAGTAGGCATAAATTTGCTATTAACTTGTCAAGAACAACGTTTCTCTGACTGAAAATACGAATTATATGTGCCCATATTCTCAGTGCAAATGTTGTTACTCTCATCTCAACTTTTCTTGCATTGTGCTGAATAAAACTGCTTGCTTATTGGCCTGTTTTCTTTTTAAATCATAAACTCTTAAGGACATGATTATTTCTGTTTGTTCATTAGCACAGTGGGCACAAAATATTGACTATATGAGTAAATAAAGTCATATGGCTACAGGGCACAAAAGAAAATAGCTAAGGGGACCTGTAGAGGGTAGCTTAGATGTGAAAGAAAGGCAACAGAGAAAAGAGGGAGAAGAGTAGCAATAAAAAATAAACTAAAATATCTTTAAAGTGAAGAAATGGTTGTTGACATGATTCAGAGGGAAGTAATATTACTGCTCACAAGTTCTTAATTGTAAGCCTTGAATAATTACACAATGTGCAAAAGCAACATGAGGTGATCCTTAATGCTTAGCAATTTTAACAAAATTGAGTTAAATTTTAACAGTCATAAGACTATATGATCTATGGTGGCAGATTGTGGCAAATGTTACTGTAATGAATTAATTTGTTATATGTTCAAAATTAGAAGCAGGAGTGGCATCCACTTCCCAAACAACATGCCTCTGGAAATTCTATGACCTTTGAGTACTGATGATAGTTATAAAAATGCTTCAGGCCTTTTGTTTATAGGGTCGTTATGAGTATGCTCGACTTGATGGCAATCAACATATTTCAAATATAATGTGTGACAGAGTACAATATAATATATAATAGAGTGCTATGGGGTTCTTAAACATTTTGAATATTCACATAAACTTTTAGGAACTTTATCTCTGATATCATACACTAATATTTTTCGATATGGTTTTCTTTACTTCTCAGGATATCTATTATTACATTCATTCCCTAGCTTCTCAAAACATAAATGAAGCATGTTGGAACAATGCTGATTAACAATGCTTATTAAAAGCAATGCTAATTAGTAAGGAACAGAGCTAAGCTGAAAAAGTTGAGTTGCGATTCAGAGTACAATATTAATTCTTGATAACATAATAAGTTATACAAAAGTAATTGGAACATATCCAAAAGAAAAGATTCTATAGACAGCACAGGCTTTGGTGACAAATGCTTTACATCAGTGATTATTCGGACAATGTTTGGTTTAAAAATTGAGTAAAGTTGCAGCAACAATATGAAAGTCTTCAGTAGTTGGAAAATGTAGGTATGCCAACACTAAAAGTTATTTCGATTGAGAATAAAAACAAGTTCCATATCTTACCTTGCTAAAAAATAAAAGCCCATTATATTCCCTAGAAGTGGATGTTCTATGGACAGGGTACAGGTATGTACAAGGCCACAACACTATGGCCCCGGAAACCAGCAGAATCCTTAGGAATGAATGTGTCAGTAGAGAATCCTGAACATATATTTGCTGACTTGACTGAGCTTCTTTGCCTCGAAACTTCAGTATTTATATTTTTTTAATATTTTTCTAAGCAATTCTGGAGATGCAGTCAAACTTGAGGATTTTCAGGTCTATGGCAGTGTTTCTTCAGGTATAGCCTTTGTATCTTCTTACAGACATCACTAGAAGTTCTTGTTAAAAAGTACAGATGAAGATCTGTAGAAATAGGCCCAAGAGAATGCATTTCCAAAATGAACTTCAGGCAATTTTCATGTATTCCAAGGTATCAGAATCGTTGCATAGGAAGGGTTCTTCATTTTACTCCCAAAAGAATCGTGTGTTCAGTAAAATCCACAAGGATTTTTCTCCAGTTTCATAACATTCTATGATAATAATCTTGACTACAATAGATACAGTTAGTGAACCCAAGCTCCTCATTAGTTAGATCCCTTTTATCTAATCAAAAGTTGTCTCTATATCATTTACTAAATATATAATGCCACTACTCAGTTTAGTGCTGAGAATATGTCAAGGAAAAACTAGTTATACCTTTGGAAATGTTTACCAACAACATAAGTATAAGTGCATAATATAGGGGGGAAAAAGATAAATTATGGTTAATGATAATAACTATAAATAATTGAGCATTTTATAGTGTGTATGCATACACACTACATGCATACATATGTATACACATACACTGTACATACATATATATGATAGCAACACAACATTTTTAGTAATCCTCAGTTGATAATATAAAGATTGGAGGTTTCAACTCACTCAGCAAGTACACAATAGAAAGATCTGTCGATCTCTCCCATAAATAGTAATTTCGTCTAAGAAACTCTTCGGGGCAGTTATAGTTTTCCATTTGAGGTCACTATGAGTCAGAGGCAACTTAACGACACTTATATGACTCACCATAATATGCATCTATGATGCTATTGATATGTATTACTTGTCTTTGTGTTGAGATACTTGTAACCTAATATCTTTTCCAGGCTGTGTGGCTTGTGAATAAAAGTTCTAATTTCGAAGGCTGGTATTTCAGTAACAGTAAGAAATTAGGCCCATTAAAATGGATCTCTACATAGTGAAATGTCACTTCATAAGGAGACTGAGAAATGGAAGATACAACTTAATAGATCAAAGAAATGACTAATATTTTAATTATAAAGGTAATACATGCTTATTAAAGATAATTTAAAATATATAGATTCCTTCTACCCCAGAGTTTTACCATGCAGATAGAAATGCTTAACATTTAATGCAATTCCTTCTCATATTTTATTCATTTTAACAAAATTGAGCTACAACCTATATATAATTCTGAATTTTTCTATAGCCTCTTATTATATTATTAATCTATCCCTATATCTTAGAATGTTTTAAAAATTATTTTTATTTTTTTAGTTAAAGTATCATATTCCATCTTACATTAACACATTTAATTATTTGATAAATCCAGTAATTTCTGGCATTTCTATTTCGAATAATAGTGGGGTAAATTTCATTACACATGAATTTTTGTTTGCTTTAACAGGAGTGGCATCCACTTCCTAAATAACATTCCTCTCTGAAACTCTATGAACTTTGATAAATGTCAGTAGTTGTAGAGGGGCTTCGGGCCTTTTGTCCATTGGGTAACTATGACTCGAGCTCGATTTCAAGGCAATCAGCAACAACAACACAACAATTTTCCTACCGGGGAAATAGAATATTTAACCACTATTATTGTGTTTTTCAAAGACCCATTAAATATAAATATTATTTTTTAAAGAAATTTACAATAGGAAAGAGTGTTATATATATCTTTATTCATTATAACTAAATACTTTTACATATTGTTATTATTAGTGATTTTTAGTTTTTCCATCAGATTAATCTTATTTCCTTCTTCTTCTTGAAGAGTAACATTTTAATTAATGTTAGAATACTTTTTAAACTTCTTCAAAAGTTATATCCTATATTCTATTTCTTCTCATTCCAATCTTCGTAACTATTTAAACTTCTTTCCTTCTCTACTATCAAACATCCTTAAAAACCTGACTTAATGGCCCATCCTAAATATTCAAGGTGTCATCATTTTTCCTTCTAAGTTTCCATATACAACCAACATTTTTCCTTCATGTTTAGCAGATGAGTCTTGCTGCCATGGCAGATACAGGTACATGTAAATGCATTTCAATTCAGAAGACACTTAGCATCTAGGTGGTTTGATATTTTTTTACTTCTTTTTCTTGAATATGAAGCATTAAAAGTCAAAGGCATTGCTGCACCTTGAGTTAGTACAAAATATATTTAAAAATGCATACAGTTCAAATTTTTTACCTTGCATAGGCCATAAGCTAGTAGTATGGTGGGTCAGTTCTGACACTGAAAAATGAATCCAGTTAGAGAACCTCCCAAAGGCTGTTGATGTTTGCTATAATAAATAGCACACACTTTAAGTCAAACTTTTTCATTCTGTATTCAAAGGTAATGGATTTTTCGTAACCATAGTAACCTTGGTGTATTTCTGGATAAATACATGAGGTATATACATTCTAGTTTTATTTTTGAATATAAACTACCACATTATGTATTACTAATAATATGAAAAATAGGATGTAGGTTAGTATAATGACAGCTTAAGCTAGTATGCATTTTTCTTCTGCAAAAAATAAATATTTATCAAAAGTATAGGTTCAATTAATTTTCCCCCCAGTTTTGTGGTATTCTGGTAGTGCCATTTATCTTTTTTTGCAAGATCTCCATTAATCTCTTATTTCTGTCCTATAACATATTTTTAAGAATTTCAAGGTAAAAACAATTGTGCTTTAGAGCTTATGATTAAAAACATTATCGGAAGATTGAAAGACCTATATTGATATCACTTGCAGAACTAGTGTGAGCCATTTAAGCTGCATGTATAGCATGTGTTCATAAATAGGGAGGAAGAGAAGCCCTTTGTGAGACTGTTCAGCATACGGGGATTGTTGCAAAGTGCAAGTCAGATAACATCCTGATTGATGATAACTATCCAAACTGTAGCCAACCAAATCATGCTCATTTTAAATGAGCACCCTACCAGAAACTGACAATCTTTAAGAAGTATGTGAAAGATTTCATAGAAGCCTACAAAGTTTAAAGAACCAAGGCTTGAAAAATGGGGATAATTGAGAGAAATATGTTACAAACTTAACTAGGAGGTTTTGAGGGAGTTGGGTTACCTGGAGTGATGCCTTAAGTACTTCTATCTTACTACATAAATTATCTTTTTCTAACCATTGCTTCTTATAACTGCTAGAACTCAAAAGAAGGGAAGACCAGTGGGCATTTTGCAGAAAAAAAATGACAAGAAATTATCATTATTGTTAGGTGCTGTCTACAACTATGACTATGGTGACTCTATAAACAATAGATACTGAACCTTGCCGTGCCTAATACCATCCTCATTCTCTGATGTACTTGATCCCATTGGTACAGTCACTGTGTCAATTTATCTTGTTGAGGGTTATTTGAGGGTTAGCTGCTTCTTAGCTGACCCTCTACATTTTCCAGCATGATGTCTTTTTTTTTTTTTAAGGACTGGTCCATCCTAAAATCATGCACAAAATATATGAAATGAAGTTTCACCATTCTTGCCTCCAAAAAGGCACTCTGGCTGCATATTTTGCAATGTACCATCTAACAAATCTATATCATCTTATGGTTGAATAAGAGTGGATTATCCCTGGCACTATAGATAGATAGCATCTTTATTCTTTGCACATATTAGAAACCTAAGTTTCTACTATGATGGCCAATTCAGTAAAGTGTTCTTCAAATGATACAAAGATTCTGTTAGTGAGTGTGAGAGAGAAGGTAGCAATGGTGGAGACTTTAAGAGAAAAAAGAAAAGAGAGAGAAAGAAAATGGGAGAAGAAGGTAAAAGAGAGCACAAACTTGGACGAATTTCTGGTAATATTGAATAGCAGTAGGTACGTATATATTAAACAACTAAAAGTAATAAACTGTCTGCCTTATAATTTTATTTCTCAAGGTAAAGAATAGGCATAAACAGCAGGCATAAATGTTCATCTTAGACCTCCAAACACTTAAATCTTAAAATGAGAAATTTAGTTTAGAAGAAGCTCTAGTACTTATGACATAGTAAAAGTTATTTAAAGGTTAGATACTTCTAAGTGCTGAAAGAAATGCGGTCAACTACAAATTTTAAAGAAAATAAATTTGTTTCCACTCATGGTTTCAAATAAATTTGTTTATAGCAAAATGAAACTATACTTTAATTGAGATTTCTAAATTTTTCAGTTTTGAATACTGCAATGCAGCACAATAAAATATTCCCTCTTTATCTATGAGAGGGCTTCTGCTATCCTTCTTGAATTCTAATCCTTAATGCTGAGTATTTATAGGACAGAGTGTGTGGGCAGCTTTTACAAGTCATGAGCTCATATATGAGTCACAATACCTCTTTAACACAGACTTACATTATGCCCTTTGAATAACCTAAATATAAAACATTAAATGATACAAAATCTAAAAAATCATCACAAAGGAAAGAAATTTGTTAAATAAACCTAGAATTTACACAGACCATGTTGCTAAAGTACTAACTCTGTAGCCAACAACTTCAGAGTTAGACCTGTGTCTTGAGCTAATGATGCAGAATGGATGCTTTACTGTAAAGAGCCGTGTTTACTTAGTAACAGAAGGTCAAGTTGAATGAAACATCCTCTACCAAATGTTAAAATGAAAATGGAATTTAACTATAAACACATAATCAAAGTTCTTACTACTAGACCTGTACCCCTCTCACACTTTTTGTTCCTTGCTAACTTTCCAAGACTGATCCTGGATATAAACCTTTACTTAGCTTTGTATTTTAGTGATCTTATGCCAAAATTGCCATTTTGTGATTGATTTACAATATTTAGTATAATTTATACTGGTTTCATCCATGTTATGCAGTTTCACAAGTGCTTGATTATTTTTTAGTGATGCTTAATACTTCATTATGTGCAAGTATCACAATGCACTTCTAGACATTTCTACAGTGTGTCAAGAAGGAGTTGTGGTAGCAAAGTAGTTAAGTGCTCTATGGATAACCTAAACATCCATGGTATATCTACCATTTTGTGGAAAATGAAATCTGATTCTGTAAAATTTACAGCCTCTGAAGTCATAAGGGATAGCCCACTCTGCCCTATAGAATCATCATGAACTGAAATCTATTCACTCACGTACAACAGTTGTGCACTATACTAGAATGATAATGAAACAAAATATATTAAAATTTGTATTTTTAGTCATGTTCTCAAATATTACCAGTAATTTATTAACTTGTTGAGCCTACAGTCACCATGTCATTCCATCTTTTTGGTGTCTTTCTCATACTGATTCTTCAACTTTTCAAGCATATGTCTTTCCCCAAGGAGTGACTCTTCCTAACAAATAAGCCCAAACTATGTAAGACAAAGCCTTACCACCCCTGCTTCCAGTGAGCTCATCATAAATGGTGAAGATGACAAAAGAAAGAGCCAGATTCAGACCTATTGTTCATAGGGTCATTCTAAATCTCAGCCAACTCAAAGGTATATAATAGCAACAATTAACCTGTTACAACCATGGAATCAGAAACACAATAAAAAAAACAGAACAGTCTTCCATTTTGCACTTTGCAGTCTTACTGCATGATTATCCAGTTCTGTTGCATCAATTCCAATTCATAGGAACATGCCATCTGATCTATCAGACTAAATTTAATGGGGAAAGACTGTCATCTTTCTACCTCAGAGCTTCTCGTGGATTAAGATTACCATTACCCTACTGTTTAGAAGGATGAAGAAAAGAAAACGAGTTAGTGTAACAGTTTTATTTTTAAAAAATGTTGTTATGTCTATTTGTTAAACCCATTGTATGCCCAAGGAATTGCTAAAACAATATCAAAAGTTAAATTCCTAGATTCCAGAAGGTTATTAGAAGATATGTGCTCTAAAATGTCTAACTCTTTCTCAGACTCCAAATAAGGAAATAATTTTTTAAAATGCTTTATCTGTAACATTAAATTCATGAATGTGTTTGAAAAAACAACAGAATTATAAAATATCCTTATTATGCAATAATATATTTTGTGAAACCATGTGAGCCCTGGTGTCACAGCAAGTTACATGAGAAGCTACTAAAAAAAAAAAAAGATAGGTAAGAGGTTTGAATCTATCATTCCTCTATTGAATAAAGAAAAGCAATCTCTCTCCACAAAGATTTACAGCCTTAGAAATCTGATGGAATGTCACTATGGGTTAGAATCAACTGGCATCAGAGGGTTTAAGTACATGTGAATGCAGAAAAATAGTTAATAGTGCGAAGAGATGATAAAAACATATTAACAGAGAGAAGTTTATACGTGAGCATATTTCAGTAAAATATAGGTTAAGTGAAGGGTCAGCTTTGAGCCAATTCTGACTTAATAACAATGAATCGTAATGTGTGCACACAATGTAGAGATATATATGTAACTAAAGATACAGTGAACTAAACATGGTTTTCTTCCAAGAATAGTATCCTACTGTTTTGTTATTTTCTTTGAGGGTATTATGTCTTTATTAAAAGCAAAAGTTGGTAGTATTTTTTTTCAAGTCATGATAACCTTCTATTGGGTTTCTGAAGCTATAAATCTGAATAAGAGGACACAGTTTATATTATTCCCAGGGAGCTGTTGGTGAATTTGAACCACTGGAGATGTGAGACCTTTGTTTAGAAAGAAAACATGCTACTAGCTATGCCATAAAATCTTAAAATTTAGTATTTACTGATAAAACACTTATGAAAGGAGGACATTCTAGGACTCTAGCTGGCCTTGTTAAGTAATACTTATCCTTACATACTTATAGAAGTATTATAACTTGTATAATTCTGCTATATAAGTATATAACTTAAAATACTTATGGTTCTCTATAGTCATTATTTCAAAATTAATCAAGATGTTAATTTTACTCATTTCCCCATGTTCAGTGTCATTTATGCTATTTTCCACCTCTCTAGCATTATCTACCATCATACAAACCTAATACATATTTGATGACTTCCCTCAATTCTTTTATAATGCTTTAATTGATACATTCTTTATATCACTCTCAACACAACAATAATTTCAATAGTTTCTATCTTTTAATAGTAATCAATATTAAAGTTAACCTTGGTTGAATAAGAATGTTCTGACTGTACATTGAGCGTAGATATTATGCCATTACTTATTTTCAGAAAGTTTATAACATCTGCCACAGGACTAAAGTTTAAATTAGCATTTACTAAAAATTGTGTGAAATGGAGTTGAAATGAACTTAATTCACTTGGAAAAAAGGGAAACTAAGAGGAGTAAATTCGTTTTAGGATAAATAACAAGAAATACCAATGAACAATTTAGATATATTGAACATGATCTACTTCATAAATACTTTTAATGAAGTAGGCTGTGCCTGTAGCTTCTTACACTGTTTCATTTAATTATCCAATGCTTGAAATATTTCTCTTTGCTTAAATTATGTTTTGCTGAGTATTTGCCAGTATAATTATTTCCGTTTTAAAATATTCCTTAAATACTTAACAGGAGACATTAGATAGGGTAATGTGTCAACTCAACATGAGTTTTAAACTAATTCTTCTTATAACTATAACTGAAACTTCTTGGATCAAAGGGGGAAATTTGTCTGGAATTTTTTGTTTATAAAGAGTATTATCTGTCCATAAATGAACAAACAAATTCATCTTGGTAGAAGTGCATCCCAGGTGCTACTTAGAAGGAAGGTTGGTGAGACGTCATCTCCTATACTTTGGGCATGTTATCAAAATGGAACATCATTAGGAAAAGACATCATGCTTAGAAAAGTGGAGGATCAGTGAAAGACAGGAAAACCCTCCAAAAGATAGATTGATAAAGTGATAGTAATAATGCACTTAGATACAGGAAATGTGATGATAGAGCAGGATAAGTTAGAGTTCCTAATTTGTATACAAACGGTGGCAATTAGTAGGAACTAACTAATTTGTTGGTGCTTATTGACAACAATGGCCTGCATTCCTTCTATCACATAGGATACAAATGACTTGATGATACCAAATGACAGCATGCATCTTTGTTTTATATTTTTATGTTTGCTTGTTTCATGCTTTACTCTTTCACTACGGGTTGTTGTTGTTAAGTGTTGTCGGGTCGTAGACGACCTACCCTATGAGTGAAAGTCTTGAACATGAAACTTTCATCTTTTCTCCAAGTTCATAGAGATTCTGGAGGCAAGCTTTTTGGAAGTGGATGCCACTCCTGCTTCCAAGCTTGTTTTATTCGGGAGATCCACAAAAAAACTGGCCCAAGGGCCGCAAGCCTGAGGGCCCAAAAGCTTTTTTAAATACAAGGCCAAATCCAAAAATTCACATCCTATTGTGAACAAAAACCACACCCTAGTATCAACCCCAAACCAGAAAACACACCTTAGCAGAATCCTACCATTTTGCTCATCATCCCAGTCTGGAAATAGCCCAAGACTGGCAATCAAAAGCCTTTTTAAATATGAAGATATTGGTTCACATACATCATTTATATACATGTACATTTTGTTTTATACAATCTTAAATTTGCATTGAATGTTGTCCCTGCACAGTTTTATATAATCATTAATTTACATCATAGTTTATATAATTAATTACTATTGATCTATGCCTATTATCACTCAATATTTCAAGCCCTCATGGAGTTTTTCTTATTCCTTCACTCTCCTATCTCCCCACTGACCTCTACTGTCCTAGTGATTTCCTCCTTCCTTCTCTCCCCCTTTATATTTTTGACATTTTGAACATTTACACATATCTTGATAAGCTAGCCTTTTATTTTCACAATAATGGTCTTATGCAGCTTTTGTCCTCGTTGTTGTTGTTATTGTTATGTGCCTTCAAGTCACCTGTGTCTCATAGCAACTGTGTGCACAACAACCCTAAACCCTGCTCTATCCTGTGTCAACCTCACTGCCTCTGACATACCTACCCCCATTAGCCCAGTCACTGAGTCAATCCACCTCATAGACGGTCTTCCACTCCTGCACTGTCCCTCCACTCTCCCAAGCATGACATCTTTTTCCAAGAAATGCTTCCTCCTTGCAACATGTCCAAAGTATGTCAGATGAAGCTTCAGAATCCTTGCCTCCAAGGAAGAGCCTGGTTTATCCCTCTCTAGGATGAACCTGTTTGTTTTCTTAGCAGTCCATGGTATACTCAATTCTCTTCTCCAACACCACAGCTCAAAGGCATCAGTTCTCCTTAGTCATTGTCAAGCTCTCTGATGCATAGCAAGTGATTGCAAAGACTATGACCTGTATCAGGTGCACCTTAGTCTCCAGAGTGATATCATTGCTATTTATTACTTTGAAGATGTCCTTAACAACAGACTTTCCCATTGCAATATGTCTTTTAATTTCCTGGCTGCTGATGCCAAGAGTGCTGATGCCAAACAAATGAAAGCTGTTAACAATCTCAATCTCTTTACCATCCATGCTTATACTGCCAATTGGTCTAGTGTTGAGAATCTTTGTTTTCTTGATATTGAGTCTCAATCCATATTGAAGGCTGCAGTCCAAGGACTGTCTGTCATCCTCAGTTTCAGCAAGCAGAGTTTTATCATCTGCATAATGCAGATTGCTGATGAATCTTCTTCCAATCCTGATGCCACACTTCCCTCATAGAGCCCAACTTCCTGGAAAATCTGTTCTGCATATAGATTGAAAAGGTATGGAGAAAAGACACATCCCTGGCATACACCTTTCCCAATTTTGAACTATGCAGTATTTCCTTGCTCTATTCTGACAACTGCCTCCTCATCTAAGTATAGGTTTCTCATTTGCAGGATCAAGTGTCTTGGGATTCCTATTCTTCTCAAAGTCAGCACAGTTTGTTTGGTCCACATAGTCAAACACCTTTGCATAATCAATGAAACACAGATAGACCTTCCTCTGGTACTCCCTGCTTTCAGCCAACATCTATCTAACGTTAGCTACAATATCCCTAGTATCACAACCCCTTTTAAACCCAGCCTGGACTTCTGGCAGTTCTCTGATGATGTGCTGTTCCAGTTGTTTTTGGATACTCTTCAGTAGAATCTTGCTTGCATGTGATATCAGTAATATTGTTTGATAATTTCCACACTCTTTTGGATCACCTTTCTTTGAAATGGGAACAAATATAGATCTCTATCACTCAGCATAATGCTCTCTAAGCCCTCCCCCGTTATATAGTATTTTATGAAATCATTGTTCTTTGGTGCTGCATACTATTCCATTGTATGAACATACTACAATTTCTCAATCCATTTTAAATTTTTATTGGCAGGCACTAGGTTTGTTTCAATGTTATTGCTATTGTGAATAATGCTGCTATTAACATAGGTGTACATATCACCATTTGTGTCTTAGTTCTGATTTCCTTGGAGTATATTCTCAGCAGTGGTATAACTTTATCATATGGGTTATCTATGCTCAGCTTTTTTTTTTGTTGTTGGAAAACAAGTTTACTATACATATTTAAAACAAAATTAAATGTTACAGAAAAAAATATGGAACGCTTCACGAATTTGCGTGTCATCCTTGCGCAGGGGCCGTGCTAATCTTCTCTGTATCGTTCCAATTTTAGTATATGTGCTGCCGAAGCGAGCACTATGCTCAGCTTTTTAAGGAAATGCTAAACTATCCTCTCAGAGTGAACATATCATCTTACACTCTCACCAGCAATGCATGAGAGTTCCAAACTTGCATTCTTTCCAACACTTATCGCTTGCTGTCCTATTAAACTTTGCTACTCCTATTGGAGTGAGATGGTATCTTATTGTTGATTTGATATACCTCTCTCTTTTGCCAGTGTTTTTGATCATTTGCTTATCATTCTTTTTTTTTTCTGAATGCCCAATCACCTTTAGCTTTGAGACCCTGATCTGAAATGTCATTGCTAAATATTTTTTCTCAGTCTGTAGGGTTTCTTTCACCCTTACATTTTGATCTTAAGGGTAAAGCATTATTTTTCCATTTGTTATATTGAGATGGGTGTGTGACTTTTATGTGGCTGCTTATTTTAAAGTTTGTGTATAGTTTGCTTGTTTATAATTTTTTCTTACAAATACAGCACTTGGGGTTACTTGAAGATTGCAGTGATACTAGAAGCTATGGAATCTTTATTCAAATATTAGCAGAATCACCCATAGTGGAAAGGTTTCAGTGTAGCCTCTGGGAAAAGATAGACTAAGAAGCAGAACTTACCACACACTTCTGAACTAACAGACCTTTTAAGACCCTATGAATAGAAGAGGAACATAGATATAGTACTATAAGTAAAGCATCTCAGATTGTTGTTGTAGTTATTGGGTGCTGTCTAAATGAGTACAACCACTAGATAAACTATGAAAAACAGATCTGAACTCTGTTCTTTCCATGCCATTCTCACATTTCCTTACATACTCAAGCCCATTGTAACAGTCACTGTATCAATCCATCTGGATGAAAGTCTTCTTCTCCTTCCCTGAACCTTCCACCTTTCTAAGCATAAAGTCCCTCTCCGAGGAATAGCTTATCCTAGCTACATGCTCAAAGTATGTTAGAGTTAGGGTCAGACGAATGAAATACAGAAAATCATTGTTCTGAGTAGAATTGGTTTGTATAGAACCATTTTATAAAGTAAAATATGACCAATGTTGTTGTACTGTTAAGTGACATCAAGTCATGCATGACTCATAGCAACCCTATGAACAAAACCCCTGAACACTTGTATAACTTTCATTGTTTCTCCAAGATCATAGAGTTTCTGGAGGCAAGCTATTTTAGAAGAGGATGCCACTCCTGCTTCCAAGCTTAGTTTAATCTGAGATCTCCACCAAACACTGTCCACCATGGGTAACCACTGTTGTAACTAATGGTAATGAAGGAAACTCAATTTTCACTGAAAAAATTATTTAAAAAAAAAAGCCCTAGTAATTTATAGAATACCTATTGACATGTTTCAAAACACAGATGCAACCTTGGAGGTGCTCTCTAGTCTATGCCTGCCCAGAAATTTTGAAGATAGCTACCTACCAGCCTGACTTGAAGGCATTTTTTTTTCCATTCCAAAAAAGTATGTTCCAAAAGAATGTGTAAATTATCTAACAATATCCTTAAATATGGACTGAACTTCAATATTAAGAAAACAAAGATTCTCACCACTGCGTCAATAAGCAACACCACTATAGATGGTGAAGAGATTGAGATTTTTAACAGCCTCAGCTTGCTTGGGTCCACAGTCAACACTCTTCATACCAGCAGCCAGAAAATCAAGAGATGAATTATATTGGGAAAGTCTGCTGTCAGAGATCGCTCTAGAGTACTGAAGAGCAACAATGTCAGTCTGGAGACCAAGGTGTGCTTGATCCAGGTCATGGTGTTTGCAATTACTTGCTATGCATAAAAAAGCTGAGCAATGACTCGGGATGATAGAAGGAAAACTGATGCCTTTGAGCTGTGGTATTTGATAAGAGTACTGAATATACCATGGACTGCTAGAAAAAACAAATAGGTTTGTCCTAGAGAGGGCAAAACCAGGCTGCTTCTTGGAGTCTAGGATTCTGAAGCTCTGTCTGACGTACTTTGGGCATGTTGCAAGGAAGGATCAGTCCTTAATGAGGGACATCATGCTTGGGAGTGTTGGAGGGACAGTGCAAGAGAGGAAGACACGGAATGAGATGGATTGTCTCAGTGCCTGGAGTAATGGGGGGTAGGTGTGTCAGAGACAAGCTGTTGTAGACAGGGTTGCTCTGAGTCTCATGCAGCTAGCAGCATATAACAACAACAACATTATTAATATCACATTCAAGTAAAATCCTGTTGAATATTATGTAACAAAATGGCTAGAGCAATTCATTGACAAGAAAATTATAGATATAGAAGCTCAAGTCAGAAGAAACTATGGCCCAAAGGATATTATTGCTGATGTTAGTTGGATCTTGGCTGAAATTAAAGAATACCAGAAAGAGGTTTACTTGTGTTTTATTGACTATGCAAAGGCATTTGACTGTGTGGATCATAATAAATTATGGAAAACTTTAAGAAGAGTGGGAATCATGCAACATTAACTGTGCTCAAGTGAAACTCATACATCGATCAAGAGACTGTTGTCTATACAGAACAAGGTAGCATTACATATTTTTAAATAAAAAAAATAAATGTGCATCAGGATTTTATCCCTTCTATTGAATCTGTATACTCAACAAATCATTAAACTGAATAATATGAAGAAAGATGTAGGAAAAGGTTTGGAGAAAAATTCATCAAGTTCCAAATTTAGGAAAATGACACAATCTTGCTTGCTAAAAGTGAAGAGTATTTTGAATACTTGCTGTAGAAGATCAATGACTACAGCTTTCAATATGGATTAAATCACAGCAACAAGAAAACAAAAATACTTACCACTGGACAAATTATGCAACATCGTGACAGCTGGAGAAGAGACTGAACTTATCAAGGATTAAATTTTACTTGAATTCACAATCTACGCACATAATAACAGCAGTTAAGATATCGACATAATAACAGCAGTTAAGATATCGAAAGCTGTGTTGCACTGGGAAAATCTGCAGTCAAGAGCCTCACCAATTTACAAGACTAAGGTGCACCTGATCCATGCCATGGTCTTTTCAATTACTTCTTTTGCACGTGAAAATTAGACAATGAATAAAAGATGACAAAAGAAAATGAATGTCTTGAGCAGTGGTGTTTGAAAAGAACAATGAAGATTTCATGGACTGTCAAAGAACTAACAAGTCTGTCTTGGTAGAACTGCAGACAGGCTGCTCCTTAGAGTAATACTTTTGGCATGTTGGCAGGAGTGACTATTCCTTGGAAGATGACACCATGCTGGGAAAGATTGAGGATCAGAGAAAGAGAGGAAGACTCTCATCAAGTTGGATTGACATACTGACTGTAAAAATGGGATTGACCCATTGAAGATAGTGCAAGATAGCACAAAGGCACAAATCTGTTCTTCATAGGGTCACTATTAGTTACAGTCAACTCTATGGCACCTAACAACAACTTATGTAGATTCTGAAGGCATTTCTAAACTATGAAGATTAATGATGGCAGAAAATATGTAAAGGTTTTATACTCATGGAGTTTCTATTTCACAGTAGATGGTTTGAGAAAATACCTACTGCTTCATATTGTTTCTTTCTTTCTTTGGTGTTAATGAAAATATGCTTTTTCCTTTAATATTTCTGTTCCTTCTTCAGTCATTAGACTCACTAATACTCACTTTTTGCTATTGAATTGGAAGGAACTCCAATTGTCTCTCCAGTGGCCTTTCAGAGGCTGTGAATAACACAGGAAGATTTCTTCCATGGAGCATTTTTCCATCTTTCACGCATGAATCAGTAATTAAAAGCAGATGCAAGCCATTCTTTGACATCCATGTATCTCAAAATTCAAAGAGATTGTGTCAGCATCCACCTTAGCACTGCCTTTTACCCATTATAGATCATTATTTCTTTTACTGTCTTTTAATGAGGGTTGATCCTTTGATATCCATGCCCTTTGTTATAGTGTCGTTGACTTATCAAGTCTAAAACTCACAGTGACCCTATGAACAATGACAGTGAACACTGCACTATCCTAAGCCAATTTCATCTCTCTCATCCATCTGACCTCATTGTCACAGTCACTGTGCCAATCAATCTCTTCCAAATCTCATCCTCTCCCCATGTCATCTCATCTCATCCTCTCCTGTAGAAGTTCTTAATTGTGTTTGTTTTCCTTTAAAGTTAGACACTCTTGCAAGATTCATTGAAAGCTTTCATGATTCACTTAAATTTACCCACTATTTTCCTACCACAGATTCTGTCAATACCTTGTCTGGGTGGTTTCAGTATTTGTAGGACTCATTCAATATTTCAGCATTTCAGTTCTTTTACTTTCTCATCTACTGGGACTTCAACTTTCCTTTAGAGTAATTTGCTCTTATTTTAAGATCATTTTCTATGCTACTCCATATTTAAATATTTAATCAGTATCATTATTATCACATGCCAGCAACATACTGCTAAAGATTATTTAAAAAATGGCTAGAACAACACATAGGTAAGAAACTGCCAGAAGTTCAAGCAGGAATTAGAAAAAGGCTGTGTCACCAGGAATATCATTGCTGATGTCAGGCTTGGCTTAAAGTAAAGAATACCAGAAGAATGCCTATTTATGTTTTCTTAACTATGTAAAGACATTTGACTATGTGGATCATAACAAGTTATGTCTAACATTGAGAAGAATGGGAATCCCAGATCACTTAATTGCGCTCATGCAAAACCTATACCTAAACCAAGAGGCTGTTCTACAAACAGAGCAAGGGAATACTGTTGTTGTTGTTGTTGTTGTTATGTGCCATCGAGTCGTTTCCGACTCATAGCGACCCTA
>NW_006399840.1:7325600-7337053 GCF_000299155.1 Elephantulus edwardii | reverse complement strand
TCTGTCTTTGTAATGACCGTTTACACTCTTCCTGAATGATATCTTTGACATCCTCCCACAACTCATCTGGTCTTCGCTCGTTAGTGTTCAAGGCCTCAAACCTGTTCCTGAGATGATTCTTAAATTCAGGTGGTATGAAATCAAAGTCATATTTTGGCTCCTGTGGATTTGGTTTAAGTTTCCTTTGGTTTAAGTTTGGTTTAAGTTAAAAAGGGAATACTACATTGTTTTAAATTAGGAAGCGAGAACATCACAGTTGTATTCTTGCTCCATAACTATTCAATTGGAATGCACAGCAAATTATTTGTGAAGCTGGACTCTTATGAAAATGATTGTGGCATCAGGATTGGAGGATGACTCATCAATAACCTGTGTTATCCAGGTGACACACCCTTGCTTGCTGAAAGTAAGGAGGACTTGAAGCAGTTGTTGTAGAGTATCCAAGAATAGTCTTCATTATGGATTGAATCTCAATGTCAAGAAAGCCAAAATTCTTACCACTGAACCAATTAGAAACATCGTATTAGATGGAGAAAAGACTGAAACTGTCAAAAAGTTCCTCTTACTTGAGTCCCCAATTAAAACTCTTGATACCAGCAGTCAGGAAATCAGGAGACCCATTGCACTGGGAAAATCTGCCATTAGGGACCTCTCCAAATTATTGAGGATAATGTCAGTTTGATGACTAAGATACATATGATTCAGGCCTTGGTCTTACTTGATCACTTCTATCCTTTTGAGAGCTGAACAATGAATAAAGAGGACAGAAAAATTGATAACTTTGGGCTGTAATGTTGGAGAAGAGTGCTTAACTTCCCATGGACTGCCAAAAGAACAGACAAATATATCTTAGAAAAGATGAAGACAGAGTGTTCTTTGGAGGCAAAGGTCATGAGGATTTACCTCACATACTTCAGGCAGGTTGCAAGAAGGAGCTATTTCTTGGAGAGGGATACGGTGCTCAGAAAGGTGGAAGGTCAATAAAGAAGAGAAAGATCCTCGACCAGGTGAATTGTCATGGTAACTGCCACAATGGGCTCTAGTGTGTTAGGAGCTATGAATATGACACAGAATAGAACAGGAGTCAGATCTGTTATTTATGGGGTTGCTATGGGTCCTACTTGACTCAACAGCATCTAATAAAACAAGAAATACCTAACACATTGAATTGAAATATTCCACTATCCAACAGTAAATACCAATTTGTCTATTTTTTCATTCATTTATATTGAAAAGATTTAGAAAATTCTCACTACCTCATGGGAATTAGATCTTTGATTTTAATGATTAGAATCACAATTCAATGAAGCTGCCTAGTTGATTGATCCAGTACTGGGCTTAAAGATTTGATATCACATTCAAGCAAGATTCTGCTGAAGATCATCCAAAAACGACTTGAACAGCACATCAGCAGAGAACTCCCAGAAGTCCAGGCTGAGTTTAGACAGGGTCGTGGTACTAGGGATATTGTAGCTAAAAGTAGGAATACCAGAGGAATGTCTATCTGTGTTTCATTGATTATGCAAAGGCATTT
The DNA here is from genome assembly GCF_000299155.1 of Elephantulus edwardii. Classification (NCBI taxonomy): domain Eukaryota; kingdom Metazoa; phylum Chordata; class Mammalia; order Macroscelidea; family Macroscelididae; genus Elephantulus; species Elephantulus edwardii. The sequence continues at coordinate 7,335,519 of NW_006399840.1, read as the reverse complement.
GACCTAGTGTATCATAACAAACTGTGGCTGACTCTGAGAAGAATGGGAATCCCACAACACTTGATTGTGCTAATGCGAAACCTACACTTGGACCAGGAGGCAGTCGTCAGAACAGAGCAAGGGAACACTGCATGGTTCAAAATTGGGAAGGGTATACACCAGGGATTTGTCCTATCTCCATATCTTTTCAACCTTTATGCAAAACAGATTAACCCGGAAGCTGGGCTCTATAAGAAGTGTGGCATCAGGATTGGTGGAAGATCCATCAACAATCTATGTTATGCAGATGACACAATCCTGCTTTCTGGAACTGAGGAGAACCTGAAATGCTTACTGCAGAGGGTCAAGGACTGTAGCCTTCAATATGGATTAAGGCTCAATATCAAGAAGACAAAGATTTTCACCACTGGGCCAATTGGCAGCATCAGGATGGATGGCGAAGAAATTGTGATTGTTAACAGCTTTTGTTTCCTTGGCTCCACAGTCAATGCTTTTGGCACCAGCAGCCAGGAAATTAAATGATGTATTATGATGGGAAAGTCTGCTGTTAAGGACCTCTCCAGGGTACTGAAGAACAATGGTGTCATTCTGGAGACTAAAGTGCACCTGATACAGGCCATGGTATTTGCAATCATTTGCTATGCTTTAGAGAGCTGGACAATGACTAGGGTGTATAGAAGGAGAATTGATGTCTTTGAGCTGTGGTGTTGGAGACGATCATTGAATATACCATGGACTGCTAAGAAAATGAACAGGTTCATCATGGAGAGGGTTAAATCAGGCTGCTCCTTGGAGGCAAGGATTCTGAGGCTTTGTATGACATATTTTGGACATATTGTAAGGTGGGACTGGCCTTGGAGAGGGACATCAGGTACTATTATTGCTGCTATGTTATGTACTATGAAAAATAGATTAGAAATTTACTCTATTTTGCACCATCATCATTATCTCTGGCCTGTCCCTGACTATTGTTACAGTCACTATGTCAATCTATGTGGTGGAGGGTCTTCTTCTCTTTCTCTAATCCTTCAACTTACTCACCATACTGTCTTTTTTCAAGACTTTCTGCAACATGCCCACAATATGTGAATCAGAATTTTCACATACTTGCCTCTATAGGAGCAACAGAGTTGTACCTTTTAATTTTATTTTAAATTATTCTATTGTGTCTTCCTATCCATGAATAGGACACCATTTCTTTAGGTCTTTTATTGTGTCTTGCAGAAATGCTCTGTAGTTTTCTTAGTTTAAGGCTTTTGTTAGGTTCACTCCCAAGTATCTTAATTTGTGGTTGGCTATTGTAAATGGTATTGCTTTCTTGATTTCCTTCTCTGAGTTCTCTTTGTTACTGTAGAGGACTACTACTGATTTTTTGGATATTGATCTTATATCTTGCCATGCTACTAAATTGACCTATTAAATCTAACAGTTTTTTTTTGTTGAGTCTTTGGGGTTTTCTGTGTACACTATCATATCATCTACATATAGTGACAGTTTAAACATTTCTTTGCCTATCTGGATGCCTTTTATTTCCTTCTCTTGTCATATTGCCTTAGCAAGCTTTTCAACACAAGAGGTGGTGACAGTGGACATCCTTGTCTGATCCCTGTTTGCAAAGAAAATGCTTTTAGTCTTTCTCCATTGAGAATGATATTGGCTATTTTTTCTGCTTATATGCTTTTCACTATATTGAGGAAATTCCTTTCTGTTCCAATTTTGCTTAGTGTCTTTATCAGGAAGGGTGTTGGATTTTGTCAAATGCATTTTTCTTCATCAATTTCGAAGATTATATGGTCTTTGTTATTTATTTTGTTAATATGGTAAATTGTATTGTTTTTCTTATATTGAACCATCCTTGCATACCTGTTGTGAATCCCAAATGGTTATGATGAATAATTTTTTTATGTGCTTTTGGATTCTATTGGCTAGGATTTTGTACGGATTTTTGCGTCTATATTCATGAGAGATATTGGTCTACAGTTTTCTTTTTTGGTAATATCTTTGCCTGGTTTTAGTACTGGGGTTATCCTTGCTTCATAGAATGACTCTAGAAGTGTTCCTTCTTTTTTCAATTTTTTGAAATAGTTTAAGTAGAATTGGTGCTAAATCCTCTCTGAATGTTTCGTAGAATTCAGCTGTGAAGCCATCTAGTCCAGGACTTTTCTTATGGGGAAGTCTTTTTACAACCTTTTCATTTTTTTCTTTTGTGATGGGTCTGTTCAAGTTTTCTAAATCTTTCCTTGTCAATCTGGGCAGGGGATGTGTTTCAAGAAATTTGACCATTTCCTCTAGGTTTTCAAATTTATCAGAGTATAGTTTTCCATAGTGTTCTGATATTATCTATTTAATTTTCTCTGTTTCTGTTGTGATGTCACCTCTATCAATTCTTAATCAAACAATCTGTGTCTTCTAGGTTTTTTTCCCCTTTTGTAAGTTTTGCAGTGGTTTGTCAATTTTATTAACCCCTTTGAAAAACCAGCTCCTTGTCTTATTGAGCGTTTCAATTATTTTTATATTTTTTACTTTCATATTTTTTATCTCATTAATTTCAGCTCTTGTCCTTATAATTTCTTTTTTTCTAGAGGCTGTAGGATTAAATTGTTCTTTTTGTATTTGGTGAAGGTGTTGAGTTAGATCCTTCCTTCCTTCCTTCCTTCCTTCCTTCGTTTCTTCCTTCCTTCCTCCCTCCCTTCCTTCCCTATCTGTCTATTGTTATGAACTGCCCCCTGAAGACTGCCTTAGCTGTATCCCAGGGGTTTTGCCAAGTTGTATTTTCATTTGTTTCAAGGAATTTTTTTATTTCATTCTTTATTTCTTTTATAAACCAATCATGTTCTAGCAGAGAGTTCTTTAGTTTTCACGTGGGTAGTTTTGTAAGCTTTAGTCTCCTGTTTTTAATTTCTAATTTTATGGTATTGTGGTCTGAGAAGATACTCTGTATTATTTCAAATTTTTTTTAATTTCTTGAGTCTTGGTGTCCTAATATATGATCTACTCAAGAGAATGTACTATGTTCACTTGAGAAGAAAGTGAATTGAGTTTTAGTTGGGTGCAATACCTTGAACAAATCCACAAGGCTAAGTTGGCTGATTGTATAGTTTAGATCTGCATCTTTGTTGAGTTTCTTTTGAGTTGACCTATCCTTTGGTGAGAGTGGTGTGTTGAAATCTCTTATCATTATTGTTTTGCGATTTCTTTCTTCAAATCTGTTAAACATTCTTTTATGTATTTTGCAGGTCAACCATTAGGTGCATAAATATTGACCAAGGTTATGTCTTCTTGATCTATTGTGCCTTTAATCAGTATGTAATGCACTTCCTTATCTTAGATCATGGTTTTCATTCTGAAATCTATTTTATCAGAGATTAGTATTGGCACTCCTTCTTTCTTGAGTTTGTCATTTTTTTGGTATATTTTTCCCCAGCCTTTTCTTTTGAGTCTTTCTCTTATTTATTTAGAAGTGTCTCTTTTAGGAATCACGTTGATGGGCTGTTATGGTATCCATTCTACTACTATTTTTTTTTCTCTTAGTTGGCCCATTCTATCCATTAAGTGTGATTATTGTCAGGCCAGGTTTTATCTTTGCCATTTTGCCGTGTTTCTTTTTCTGATGTTTCTGGTAACTGTGGCCGATGCACTTTCCTTTGGCGTATTGGTGTGCAAGACTTCACTTAAAATTTCTTGTAATTTTAGTCTTGTTCTCACAAATTCCTTAAGTTCCTTCTTTTCCACAGAGAATCTGATTTTCCCTTTATATTCAGTGGAGATTTTTCTGGGTATAGCATCCTTGGCTGACAATTATTATCTATTTATACTTTCTGTATAAAGCATCCAATTACCTTCTAGCTCGCATAGTTTCTGCTGATAAATCAGAACTTATGGTAATTATTTCCCATTTTTAGGTAACTCTTTGTTTTTCTCTTGCTACTTTTACAATTCTATCCTCATCCTTTAATTGGAGAATTTAACTATGATATGTCTTGGTGTTTTTCTTTTGAGGTCTCGTCTATTTGGTGTTCTTTGTGCTTCTTGAATGTGGATTTCCCCGTTCTTCAAAACACATGGTAAATTTTCTTCTAGTACTTTTCCACAATCTTCTCAGTGATTTCCTTGTCACTCACCTGTTTTGGAATTCCATTCATATGTATGTTATTCCCATTGATATCATCCCACATGATTTTGATGTTTTCTTCATTTTCTTTACATCTCATCTCTAATGTTTCTTCTAGTATGTTTCTAGTGAGGATCTTTTCTTCCAACTCACTGTTTCATCTCTTCAGTACTACTTTTTTGTCCTACCAGCATGTTGGACACTTCTACCATTTCAGTCTTAATATTCTGAATTGCATTTTCATGCTTTTCTGTTATTTCCAGTAATGTTTTGGCTGTCCCTTCTCTGCCTTTTGATGATTTTTTTAAGTTCTTATACCTCTTTGTCTATTCTATTAATTCTCTCTTCCACCTTTTGTATTTTCCTCCATAACTGTTCAAATTGCTCATCATCCATGTATTTCTTTTGAACTGATGTCTCTGAGGTATTTGCTCTCTTATTGATTTCCATTGTTTCTTCCCACGTTTGTGTCTTTTTTTCTGTAGCTGATAATTCTGCCTCAACATATTTCTTCTGGTCCTCTCTCTCTGGGGTATTCATTGGGTCTGATTTGTAAAGAAAAGGGTAATTTTGTTTTTTCTTGATGACTGATATGGATTTTTGCTTTCTTAGCATTATGTGAGTCTTTTCTTAGTAGATATTAGTCTGTCTTGAAGGAAGTACAACCAAAGTTATCCTCAAAGGAAAGAATAGTGAAATTCCATCTCACATACTTTGGGCATGTTTTCAGAAGTGACCAATCCTGGGGAAAGATATCATGTTAAGAATGGTGGAGGGTCAGATAAAGAGGGGTGAATTTCAACAAGATGAAGTGATACAGTGAGTAACAATGGGCTTGAGCATATTGGAGATCATGAGGATGACACACAACAGAGCAAGATTCAAATCTGTTGTTCATAGGGTCATTACATGTGGTAGTGAACTTGATGATATCTAAGAACAACAAAATCAACTATCCATTGAAGCCATGGAGTATAGATGAATCCCTGTAACTACTGCCATGAAACAATCTTTAACAAACCAAGGTTATTATCTGTAATCTTAGAACAACTTAACTGGTGGTCTACCTTGAATATATGCTATTTTAAGAACTCTCTGTCTAGGAATGACATGATTAGATATTGTTGTTATGACAGGAGTCCAGAATGAAGGTAACATAGAGGAGTGGACTTGGGGGGAGGGATTGAAGAACAATGAAAGAATTTTTTCTTTTAATTTTCAAAAAGAAAAATGAATTGTTGGGGAGAGGTGGACAGGGAGAAAAGTCCAACATTTAATGAACGGAAATCCAAAATTTCTATTAACTTTCCTGAAAATAAATTCAAAATTAATTGAATAAATAAATAAATACACACACACACACACACACACACACACACACACACACACATATATATATAGTCAGAGACTGATTGAACATGCAATCAAGATGCATTGATAATAATAGGTGACTGGAATGCAAAAGTTGGGAACAGAGAAGAAGAGTCAGTAGTTGGAAACATGGACTGGGTGACAGAAATGGAATTGGTGAGAGAATTATTGAATTTTGCACAATCAATGACTTACTTCATTGCAAATACATTTTTAAGAGACATAAACACAGGTTATATACATGGGTTTCACCTGATGGCATACATAGGAATCATATCAATTACATCTGGAGAAAGAGCTGCTGGAGAAGCTCAGTATCAGCTGTGAAAACTAGGCCAGGAGCTGATTGTGGAACAGACCACCAACTACTCATAATGCAAGTTCAAGCGGAAGCTGAGGAAAATTAAACCAAATCCATGGGAACAAAAATATGACTTTGAGTCTACCCCACCTGAATTTCAGAACAATCTCAGGAACAGGTTTGAGGCCTTGAATACTAATGAGCAAAGACCAGATGAGTTGTGGGAGGATACCAACGGTATCATCCAGGAAGAATGTAAACTGTCATTGCAAAGACAGAAGAGGAAGAGAGACCAAAATGGATGTCAGAAGAGACTCTGAAAATTGCACTGGAGTGCAGAGAAGCCAAAGCACAAGGAAGAATTCAAGATACTAAAGAGTTGAATAGAAGATTTCAAAAGGCAGCACGGGATGACAAAGCAAAATATTACAATGAAATGTGCAACGAGTTAAAGTCAGAAAATCAAAAGGACCAAACTCGCTCTGCATTTCTTAAGCTCAAGGAACTGAAGAACAAATTCAAATCTCTAGTTGCTATAATCAAGGATGCTTTAGGCAGAATATTAAATGATCCAGGAAGTATTAAAAGAATATGGAAAGAATATACTGAGTCACTGTATAGAAAGGGATTGGCTCACACAGAAGAATTTCATGAAACAATATATGAGCAAGAGCCTACGGTAATGAAGGAAGAAGCTCAGGCTGCTTTGGGGGAAATAGCAAAAAATAAGGCCCAAGAATAGATGGTATACCAATTGACATATTTCAGCTAACAGATGCTGCCCTGGACATGCTCATCAAGATGTGCCAAGAAATCTGGAGAACAACCACTTGGCCAACTGACTGGAAGAGATCTATATTTGCTCCCATTCCAAAGAAAGGTGACCCAACTGAGTGTGGAAACTATAGAACAATCTCATTGATTTCACATGCAAGCAAGATTTTACTGAAGATAATCTAAAAATGACTGGAACAGCACATCAGCAGAGAACTGCCAAAAACCCAGGCTGGATTTAGAATGGGTTGTGGTACTAGGGATATTGTAGCTAATGTTAGATGAATATTAACTGAAAGCAGGGAATACCAGAGGAATATATATCTGTGTTTCATTGATCATGCAAAAGCATTTGACTGTGTGGATCATAGTAAACGGTGGCTGACTCTGAGAAGAATGGTAATCCCAGAACACTTGATTGTGCTAATGATAAACCTATACTTGGGCCAAGGGGTAGTCATCAGAACAGAGCAGGGAAACACTGCATGGTTCAAAACTGGGAAGGGTGTATACCAGGGATGTGTCCTGTCTCCATACCTTTTCAACCTGTATACAGAACAGATTCTCCGGGAGGCTGGGCTCTATGAGGAGAAGTGTGGTGTCAGGATTGGTGGACGATTCATCAACAATCTGTGTTATGTAGATGGCACACCCTACTTGCTGAAACTGAGGAGGACCTGAAGCACTTGCTGCAGAGGGTCAAGGACTGCAGCCTCCGATATGGACTGAGGTTCAATGTCAAGAAGACAGATTCTCACCATTGGACCAATTGGCAAGTAGTTGCAAGACGAGATTTGTAGTTAAGTGAAAGTGATTCCACCTATGAAGAGTACTAAAAGTTGGAAAACAAGCAAAAATAAGTTTTGGGGAGCAGGCCTGGTTCAAATTGTTTTTCTATCAAACCAGGTGGTATTGCACTGATCTGTGCATTGCTGTACAGAAGTAACTCGAGGTTGCTGTGATGCTGAACACTGGGACACTGATATGTCAAATGTGATAATAGTTACCCACGGTGGACAGTGTTTGATGGAGCTTCCCAATTAAAACAAGCTTGGAAGCAGGAGTGGCATCCACTTCCGAAATGGCTTGCCTCCAGAAACTCTATAGACAGAGCTCAGGCCTTTTGTTCATAGGGTCACTATGAATCCTCTATGACTTGACAGCACCTTACAACAACATCATTATTGTGACTTCTCTATGTTAATTATAGATTTTCTGTGTTTAAATGTGTGATTCATATGTTGTCTTTAAATGCTACTATTCCAAGTTAATCAAACAAATATTTTTGTCAACATCTGTATTCATTTCTTTGAGTATCAGGACCAAACATCATGCGGCAGAAATTAATACTTGTTTGAAGTAGAAAGGGAAAGTGATAATCTATTGTTGTTGCATTCTCTTAAACATATGATCAAACCAGCTAACAAACAAAAACCCTAAAAACAATAAGAATGGAAAAATTACAAAGGCACAAAACATGGAAGCAATAACAGAATGCCTCCTTTTATTTTTTTCCTCTAACTTTCATGAGTTTATTACAAAACTCACAGTGCAAAAGTACTCAAACCCATTGCCTTAGAGTTGATACTGACTCAGAGTAATCCTATAGAAGAGAGTAGAATTTCCTTATAGCGTTTCCAAGAAATTATAGAATCAGACAGCTTCCCATGGAGTGTTGGGGGGTGTGTGTGTTTTTACTGTCAGCCTTTTGGAAAGCACAAAACCACCTAACCACTGTGCCATCATATGAGAAAACAAAAGTTATCTTTGCTTTAAATCCTATTTCTAAAATGTGCAATTCCTTATACAAATTAAATAATATATTTTGAAGATTAATATTTTTACTTACAACTGCTAGAATACTAGACCAGAATTGACACTCAATGAATATTAAATGAATAACTGAAGGAAGAATCTAATGAAAGAATGAACAATTACAGTAATTACAAGCTTAGGTTTTGTATTCCTTTTCTGTGGTCATACAATAAATTACCCAAACTTTGAAATTTAAAATAAAAGCTATTTATTAATTCAGTTCTGTAGGCTAGAAGTTTTGAGTGGCTTCCTCTAGGTTCTCTACTTAGGGTGTCACAAATCCAAAACAAAGGTTTCAGCCAATGTGGTTCTTCATCTGGTGCTTGTGGGAAAGAATCTGTTTCTTAGATCATAAGGTTGTTGACAGAATTCTATGCCTTGCTGCGTTTGGGCTGAGGCACTGTTTCTGATGGTTTTTAGATGTAGGTCACAGTCAATTTTTGGTTACACACATTCCACCTACAGTCAAAGAGAAATGATGTGACATAGGTTCATGTCCCTGGGGATGTTCATAGAATTCTGATTAACATTGGAATCACTCAGGTGTGTATGTTAACCAGCTATGTGTCCTTGTTAAACCTAGGTATCTTAATAGATGAAGTGAAAGTAACAGTATCTACCTGAGTTACTTAGTATTAGAATTAAATAAAACAATTCCTGTACAAATTTTTAATATGATTCTTACAACTTTTATATGAAAATAATAAGTGCCAAATGTATAGTACTAATAGTAGAAATGATAATATAACTGTTATAAAATATTTCATAAAGTATGTCTCTTCATATATATTAAAAGTAATTCAGCAAGTATTTAGTTAAATATCTACTCTGTACACATCCTTACATGAGAGAATGAAGTTACATACATGACCAAAGTAATATTTTCTCTCAAATCATTCCAATTCAGTTGCTTAGAGAAATGTATATGCTGCTAAATAAATTGCTGTAAAGTATGTGGAAAGCTTGGTAACAAATATGAGGATAAATAGAGTAGCAGTCATTCAACCTGGAGGAGGAAGTGAATTTGAGCTAGGTTTTTTTTTTTCTTACACATGGATTTTTATTTATTTAACCATGAGTGAACTTGTTTATACATTTTTATTTTACTTATTGTTGTTAAGGTGTTTTGCAACAAATGCTCTGAAAATTTTTCTAGTAACCATAGAGGTTTCAATCTGAGCTGGCCAGAACTCCATTTCTTCACTTGTACCATGCGGGTGCTGAATTACACCCTCTTTTTTTTTTTTTTTTTTTTTTTTACACCCTCTTTTTTCATTTCACAAATCCAGTCTGTCAACAAGTCCACTTGGCTTTGCCTCCAACATATTTAGCATCACTTTCTTTCCATTATTACAACTCTGGTCCAGCTCACCACATTTCTGATCCAAAAGACAATAATAATTGCAGCAATAATATTGAATTTAAAAATGGCATTTATTCTATGCTATTCTGATTCTTTTTTTTTTCTTTAGGTTGTTTATTTTTCATTTCAATGAACATCTACAGAGATTTTGGGATTCCATTCATTCATTGTTGCACCCTTCTCC
>NW_006399840.1:7316451-7325485 GCF_000299155.1 Elephantulus edwardii | reverse complement strand
ACTCTGCAACCCTCATTGCATACTCCTACGATAAAAATAATGCCCTAAAATATAATACTTTTAGACTATTCTCTCCCCCATAGACTTCAATGCCGTGAGCTAGTCTTTAGAATAGAATTTCAAAACAGAAAAAGGCAAGTCTAAGGACTAGGGAAGAATATTAAAAGACATGCACAAAACTGTGAATGAAAGTATATTTCAAGAGAATGAAATCAAGCATGATTTTGCAGGGTTAGTTACTAAATATGTAACTTTCAGAAGTAGTTACAAAAACTTGCAGAGGCAAGTTCCTAGTGATGCCTTGTGACAAAGTAGATGCCCCCTAGACTGCAGCATGGTCTAGACTTGTGTGTACAGGAGCGAATCACTAGGTCTTTCTTCTGAGGAACTGATGCTATTGTTGTTAAGTGCCATAGAGTTGACTAAGACTCACATGACACTTTGAACAGTGGATCTGAACGCTGCCCTATCTTGTGTGTTTCTCATCAAACTGCTAACTTTCAATTGCAGCCAAGCACTGACCATCGAACCACTAGGACTTTTTAAAGGCAAGTTAAGAATCGAATGGTAGTCTCTGAAATGAATTTTGTTGTAAAGAAAATAGTATTTTAAAACATTTGAAATTTTTGTAAAGAAAGAGAGAACTTTTGAAGAATTTTCAATGAGGTAACATCAGACTTGTTGTTTATAGAGTCACTATGACTCAGTCACTAGGGTAATGGGAGTAGATGTTTCAGAGATGGTAAGGTTGGCTCCAGATAGAGCAGGCTTCAGAGCTGTTGTACATAGTGTCGCAATGAGTCACAAGTGACTTGACGGTACATAACACAACAACATGTGTCATACTTAGCATCAACTAACAGCAACAACAATGTGATCCAGTCAGCCTTTGGGAAAAGAAATGATTGGGAAAATAAAATTAGTTTCAAATAGGCAAGGCTGAATCTCTATATAGCTCTACTGTTAAAATAGACGTGAATCAAAGAATGCATGAATACATGAGTTAGAATTTTATGCTGGCAAGTAGTTAATTGGACTTAACAATACAGATGGTAAAAGACTGAGGGAGGAAAGATAGAAAGCATTATGCTTATTTGTTAACAGCTCTATTGTATTATATTCTGTGCATTAGTCAGTGTTAAGTAAAATCTGCTTATTATAAATCCTTTTAAATAGTGTTTAAATATTTCCTGATGACACAATCTGGTGAAGTACTTACCCTTGGTGGATATTTCCATTAACCTTGCCGCAAATACTAAGCCTAAAATGGTATTTTTAATAATATTAGGGACCTTGATTATAGAGTAAACCCTAGTGACATCATTATAAAATCACATCTGGATGACCTTTAGATTCTTTGTCTTTCTATCCATTTTTAAAAATTCAGCAAACTAGGGGAGACTAGACCCTGGATTCTCAGTTATTACGATTTCCTTTCTCTCAAAATAAAGATAGAAAAGGACTAAAAATATCCAAAGCTTCAAATGATATAGATAGAAAAATACAAAGTATAATGATGTTAGGAAAAAAAGGAGTTGTATTTAAATTAAAAACACTTCTTTAATCTTTCTCTTGTTCAATGTATCATTGTTGTTAGAGAATCAATGGGAACCTTATTGTTCTCTTAAGAAGTAAATTCCCTTCCTAGTTCTAGAAAACTTTTTTCAAAATAATATCCTTTATGACAGATTTTGAAAAAAAATAATATACAAGAAAACTTAGGTTACCTCTTTAAGTCAAGTGATGACTTCAAATTGGAACTAAAAAGCAAGATTTGTTGTTGCTCATCTAAGTACCTAAAAACCATTTAAGTATAGAAATGTATCTAAAATATATTTTATCTCTAGAAAAAAATTGCTACAAAAATAGTAAATGTTATTCTTTCTTGGTAAATCAAGCAAATTTATTTCAGTGTTGTTCCTTTGTACACTGGGTTCCATATCACCATGTGGTCTGCTGTGTTGACTGCGAAGCATGTTCTTAGACAACTTCAAACTCATATGCTACTGGTGGAAAGCCACTCTCTACCTGTTCCATTTGAAACAATATTGAGGGAAGGTTGATCTTATCATCACTTTGGATCAGATGTTCATTTATGAAGTTGCAGGGACAGAATTTGGTTACTAGAAAAAAGGACAGAAGCACACAGTCCTTGAAGAGACCATTATGAGCTAAGTAGAACATTTATGAGTTAGGCAGAACATTCAGGTATGTCAAGTCTTAAGTTCCAAAATTCAGCTCATGTGTAAAATGTAAAACTACCAAATTTTTATCATCAATAATAATACCTCCAAAATACTTCTATATAATTTTTATAAACAAATTTTATTACTTATGTCCTTATTCGGCTATCTACCTCTGTTTGTTTTCCTTTTGAGAATTTCTCTGAAAAATTTATCTATGTTCTTAAAATGGAATCAAATATTTTATTCAATTTCTTTAATTTTTCATATCACATACCTGCCAGTATATGACTCCATTTATAAAATAATAAATCTATTTTTAGACTCTCTCTATGTCAGTTTGAAGATGAAGGTGTGTCTGATTGAGGCCATAGTCTTCACATATTTTGGACATGTTGCTAGGAAGTGCTATTCCTTTGGAGAAGGACATGATGCTGGGAAGGGTAGAGGGTTGGTGAAAGAGAGGAAGACCCTCAACCAGGTGAACTGACATGGTGACTGCTGCAGTGGTCCTTGTGTGTCAGGAAGTGTGAGGATGGCACAGGATAGAAGAGGGTTCATATCTTTTGTTCATAGGGTTGTTATGAGTCATGCTCAACTAGATGGCACCTAACAGCAACAACAATGCCTTTTTTATATTAAAGAAATATTATTTATTTATCTATTATTTAATTTTTATCATACATGTCACATCCTGTTTGTTGTTGTTGATTGTCATTGAGTCCAGCATGACTCATAGCAACCCAATGAACAAAAGACCTGAAGCACTTCTATAACTATTGTCATTTATCAAAGTTCATAGAGTTTCCAGAGACATGCTGTTTAGGAAGTGGATGCCCCTCCAGATTTCAGTCCTCCTAATGCTGTTAAATACATAGTATACCTACCTATGCTGTTAGCTTTAGAACTAATATCTGAAAAGTTTAACGGTTGTATTTTTATTAATTTGTATTCACTCAATATGTATATTTATAAATGTCATCTCCCATTTCTTATATCAGAATAGCAGAAGGCAGTGATACATGTCATGAAACATTTAAGCTTTAACTTGTCAGTTAACTTTTGTTCCAGTCAAATAATTTAAATTAAGTATGGTGTGATTGTATGTGTATGTGTGTGTTAGATGGTATCAAGTCATGGCATAACATTAAAAAAGGTTAACAGAAACAATATTAAATGATATCCTAACCATCTTCTAGAATTGTATATTTTATTGTGCTTAAGATTGTTACAAACATACTAGAATCTTTTCATATCACAACTTCCACACATACACAAGCAAACTCATTGCTGTTGATTTGATTCCAAGAACAGAAAGGCCCATGATGTCCTTGGAGTAGGACATCATACTTGGGAGGGTAGAAGGACAGTGCAGAAAAGAAAGACACTGGATGACATGGATTGACACAGTAAGTGGGGTTGATGGGACTAGGTGTGCTGGCAACAGTGAGACTGGCTCAGGATAGGGCAGGGTTCAAAGCTGTTGTACATAGGGTCGCAATGAGTTTGCAGGTGACTTGATGGCACATAACAACAACAATATAACAACCATGTAGAATAGAGTGGAAGTGCCTTTTAAATCTTTATGAAAGCAGTTTGTCATTTTTTTTTCCTCTGAATGGAAGATCTAGTCAAAGTGCCAAGTTTTTGTTTTTGGTATTTTGGGGTTTTGCTTTGTTTTGTTTTGTTTTTTAATAGCAGCTAATACTTAACTGATATGGATTTAGAAGAGGCCGTGGCACTAGAGACATTATTGTCAATGTCAAATGGATCTTGACTGACAGCAAAGAGTACCAGAGGGATAGCTATCTGTGTTTCATTGACTATGCAAAGGTATTTGACTGTGTGGAACACAACAAACTGTCTAACCTTGAGGAGATTGGAAATCCCAGAAGATTTGATTGTGCTCACGTGAAGCCTATGCTTGGACCAGGAAGCAGTTCTCAGAACAGAGCAAAGAAACACTGCTTGGTTCAAAATTAGGAAAAAAGTGCATCACAGATGCATCTTGTCTCCCTACATTTCAGTCTAGATCATATAGGACGCTGGACTTTACATGAAGGAATGTAACATCAGGATTGGAAGAAGACTCATGAATAACCTGCATTATGAAGATGATACAACCTTGCTTGTTGAAACTGAGAAGGCCCTAGAGCATTTACTGCAGAAAGTCAAGGACTGCAGCCTTCAATATGGATTGAAGCTCCACATGAAGACGATATAGAGTCTCACCACTGGAACAATTAGTAACACCATGATAGATGAAGAAGAGGGTGAGTTTGTTAACAGCTTGCTCTGCACCACCATCAATACTTTTAGCACAAACAGCCAAGAAATCACAATACAAATTTCTCAGGGTAAGTCTGCTCTCAAAGACCTCTCCAAAGTTCTAAAGAGCAATGAAGTCAGTATAGAGACTAAGGTGTGTCTGATCCAGGCCTTGGTCTTCACAATTACTTACTATGCATCAAAGAGCTGGACAACAACCAAGGATGATCGAAGAATTGATGTCTTTGAGTTGTGGTGTTGGTGAAGAGTACTGAACATACCACGGATCGTCAAGAGAATGAACAGATCTGACTTGGAGAGGGTAAAAAATCAAGTTTCTCTTCGAAGGCAAGGATTTTGAAGCTTCATCTCACATACTTTGGGCTCATGGCCAGGAGGGACCAGTCCTTGGAGAAGGACACCCACTTGGAAGTGTTGGAAAAGCAACAGCTCAGGAGAAGAGGATCCTGAAAAAGATGGATTGATACAGTGACTGGGATAATGCAGGTAGGGTAGATGTGCTGGAGCCAGTGAGACTGGTTCAGGATAGGGCAAGTTTCAGAGTTATTTTATATAGGGCCACTATGAGTTGCAGGTGACTCAATGGCGCATAACAACAACATACATATGTATGGGTGTATATGAATATACATGATATTATGTGTGTGTTTGTGTGTGTGTTTGTGTGTGTGTGTGTGTGTGTGTGTGTGTGTGTGTTTTCAAAACCAAACATCAATAGATGAGTAGGTAAACAAGTTACATACAATCTCATAGATTTTGGACAGGAGGGCTCAGTCCCTGGGGAAAGACACACACACAGTAACGTAGAGAATTAATGGAAATGAGGTAGACCAGCAGGGAGTTGGATTGAAACTGCAGGTGCAACAATGGACTCAAGAACATTGGCAACTATCAGGATGGTGCAAGATTGGGCAGTGATTTGTTATATTGCACGTTGGATTGCTATGAGTTGGAGTGAACTCAAGGACACCTGAAAAATAACAAAATACATATTTCAGGATGTTACAATGACATTTAAAAATAGTAATTTCATAGATAGGGCTGCATTTTGTACCATTACAAACACACTGTAGTGGTTGTACAAGAAGCAGCTATTGACCTCCACTAACTGCATGAAATTAAGGAGTTCTGGTGGCCTATTAGTGAAGAGTAGTGCTGCAAACTCAAAAGTATGAAGTTCAAATCCACCAGCTGTTCCATGAGAGAAAGATGGGCAGTCTGCCACTGTGTGATTAAATGCCTCTGAAAACCTGCTGGAGGCTTAAAAAAGGGTTGGTACACAGCAACAACAACTTCATGAGAGAAAAGTAGAATAGAAGCTTCACGAATAACAACAGCACAACAATTATTCCACTGAGGTCAGACCTGACACCTCCCCTCCACACCTTCTTTTAACCAATTCTAGTACTGACTTTCTCTCCCATACTACTCACTACTTCTCTGTTCAGTTAATTATTATCTTTTTTTTAATTCTTCTTTTTAAAAATTTTATATTGGTTTGCTCACAATGCCAAGTCAAAACTCATAAGCAATACTCACAATTTTAGAACATTTTTAAAAGGAAAAGATTACAAGTCAAGCTTAAGAAAACAGAAAAACTGGATTGATTATGTAAACTGAATTGAAACAGATGAGGGAAAGAACAGTTTAAAAGTGATATATGATAGTATATTATGATTATCGTAGGAATCCAGAATTAAGGTTGCATAGTGGAGTGCATTTGGGGTAGGATGGGGGAGGCGGCAGGGTAGCGGTCAGGGGGTGGGAGATTGTATACCAACGAAGAAGTTTATCTTTTGCTTTTCAAAGAGAAGAGCAAACTGAGGGGGGGGGTAAAGAAAAAAGTGCAACAATGAATGAATGAAAATCCAAATCTCTGTAAATGTTCATTAAAATTAATAAAATAATTTTTTAAAAAAAAGAATACTCAGAATACATATTTCAGTCAAGACAAACCTCCTCTCATGTTTTCACAGGCAAACATACAGACAGGCCTCATACCTTTAGGTCCAAGGCCTGGCCTCTGCCCTGCTCAGGCCTGTCTTTCCACCCTCTGCATGCTGCCAATTGTGTGCCACTTCCATTTTGCAAATAAGGTTCTATTTTCTAAATTAAACTCTAGCTCTGTGTGCTGAGAAACCTAACCTCATCTGTCAAGTGATCAAGCATTCATGACTCCAGCAAACATTCACAATGTTCTTACTCTGTCGGCCAGGGCCTCGTGGCTCTGTCTTGCACCTGTTTTTCCTTCCTGCCGCGTATCCTGCCACAACCACCATTTCATCTCATTGATGGTAGTGGGATCCCAACTTTTGCCCAATTGGTTGACTTACTTCAAGCAACCTGGAGTGATTTCAACCTGACCAATCCTCACATTAGAGCTCTGTGCATATTATTTATATGGTCCTACCTTAAAAGTTCTGTTTAACCGCCTCCTGCCCCAGCCCCCGCTGTTAGCAAGGTATCCAATTCCCATGGTGGGCTATTAGTACCTGGTATCCGATTAATCCCAGTCAGTAAAGACGACTTGAGGCACTTTTTGAAGAGGATCAAGAAATGCAATCTTCAATTGGTATTGCTTCTCAGAGTCAAGAAAACAAAGACTCTGACCACTGGACTGATAGGTAACATCATAGTGGATGGAGAAGAGGTTGATACTCTCTACAACTTCATTAATACAGTTGGAACCAGCAGTCAGGAAATAAGGAGACGTACTGCATTGGGAAGGTCTGCAGTTAAGGACCTCTTCAAAGTATTCAGGAACAATGATGTCAGTTTGAGGAATAAGGTATGTCTGATTGAGGCCTCAATCATTCTGATCACTTGTTGTATATCTGGACACTGAATAGGGATATTAAGAAGACTCAAAGCCTTTGCATTGTGATATTGGAGAAAAGCACTGACCATCCTATGGACTGCCAAAAGAACAAATAAATATGTCTTAGAGAGGGGGCAGCCAGCTCTTTGGAGACAAGGATGATGAGACTTCACCTCACCTACTTTGAGCATGTTGCTAGGAGAGCCAATTCTCTGGAGAGGAACATGAAGCTTGGAAGGGTGAAGGGTCAGCGAAGGAGCGGAAGACCCTCCACCAGGTGGATTGACATAGTGACTGCCACAGTGGGCTCTAGTGTGTCAGGAAGTGTGAAGATGGCACAGGATAGGATGGGGTTAAGATCCACTGTTCATAGGGTTGCTATGAGTCATACTCAACTCAGTGCCACCAAACAACAACAATCAATCAGAGTGCTCCTTTGAGGCAAGAAGTTTTGTCTCACATGCTTTGGACATGTTACTAATAAGGCTACTCCTTGGACAGGGTTGTTAAACTTGGGAAGGTGAAGGGACAGCAAAAGAGAGAAGACCCTCAGCTAAGGTGGATTTACATAGTGACTGCAGCAATAGGTTCAGTGTGTAAGAAATGTTGAGGATGGCACAAGATTAATAGAGTACAGATCTATTGTTCCTACAGTCACTGTGAGTCATACTCTACTTGAACACACCTAACAACAACCACCACCACCACCATCTAGTAAAAGTTACAAAGACAATGGCTTGAAAGACCCCATCAATTTGTATAACTCATTATAATATAAGCACACATTAAAAATAAAGGTACCAAAAAAAATAAAAAAATAAAGGTACCACAAAATATGTTTTTTCAATGTTATAGAAAATTTGGGAAACATGTAAAGAGAAAGAAAATGTCACAATTTCACCTACCAGAGATAATTACAAATTGTTTTAATCATATTGTTGTTGTTGTTAAGTGTTGTTGAGTCAGAGGTGACTCATAGCAATCCTATGAATGAAAGTCCTTGACACTTGTGTACAGGATTTTCATCCTTTCTCCAGGTTCATAGGGTATCCGGAGGCAAGCTATTTACAGAAGTGGATGCCACTCCTGCTTCCACGCTTGTTTCAACCGGTATGTGCCACCAAACACTGTCCACCAGGGCTAACTATTATCACATTTGACACATCAGTGTTACAGTGTTCAGCTTCACAGCGACCACAAGTTACCTCTGTAAAGCAAGTGGACACACCACGGCTTCAAACATATTATTATCAGATAATACTTCTTAACATATTTGACCAAATACTTATAAAAACTGCAATATAACCACCTTTTCTCCATTATAAGTTATACTGTGTTCTCAGTAATCTTTGCATATACATCTGTATATGAACTTCCAGTTCCTTAAAGAGAATTCTTCAAATACTTTTGGGCATTATTTAAAATAATGTGTTTATCTTCCTATTTGGTTACAAATATTAAGAGTGTTTACCATTTCATGAAATCTACATCTATGTTATTTTGTCATTTATATTTTTAAAGCCTGTTTATGGAGACATTTTTAAGGAATTCTTGCAGTACAATGGTTAAAAACTCAGCTACTAACTAACCTAAAGTATAGTGATACGAACTTACCAACTTCTCTGCATGTTGTTGTTGTTGTTATATGCCGCCGAGTCGTTTGCGACTCATAGCGACCCTATGTACAACAGCCCTATACCCTGCTCTATCCTGTGCCAATCACATTGCCTCTGACACACCCATC
>NW_006399840.1:7301096-7314416 GCF_000299155.1 Elephantulus edwardii | reverse complement strand
TCTTACCTTGAGAAACACAAATATTTCCTAATGTTTTTCTTAATAAATTATAATTGTATAGTGTTTCACATACACTGTATTTTTAATAGTTAAATTACTCAATTAAATATAATTATTAAATGAGTTTACACTCATTTGACATATGAGGAAATAAAAATCTTAAAATCTTAATTAATTTGGTTAGGATTATAAATCTAGCTAGAGGTAAAATTTTGGTATTCTGATTTCTAGTCAAATATTCTAACTACAAAACCCTCAAATCTTGACTAGATACTTAAGGAAAAAAGAATGATTGGAAATTCTGTTACCATATTAATACCATTCACTGATGTCAAAATATTAATACAACATTGACATCTTGTGACATTGTCAATGTATTCTTAAAAACAACATGTCAATTAGTACCTCTCAAAGTTTTTTTTCTCAGCTTTAGTTTTTTTAAGATTAAAATAAGTGTACTGATTTTCAAATGAGGACTATCTAGTATTACACATTCACAAATCAAATAGGTACATGACAAAATAAAGGTCTTCTGAGTATGGTATTTTCTCCAACTCAGTAGTGTCATGCAGGGTAAGGTGAGATTCTTAGAAATCTCTGGCTACATGACCTGGCAATATCATCCAATTTCAATTAATTTTGAACATTGAAGGATAATATATCCTTTAAGGCACTAAGAGAAAATTATAAGTGTAATTTATAATAATTGCACACAAATTTGCACAGAATTAGTAAAAATTAAAACAATGGTTATTTGTATGGCTTTTTGAAGAGTTCTTTGGAAAAAAGCCTAAAGACAATTTATTATTTTTGTTGGGTGCTGTTGGATTGAGGAAGACTCATAGTGACCCTGTGAACAACAGATGTGTATACTGTCCTATCTGTGTCTTCCTCATCATCTCTTACATACTTGAGCTCATTGCTGCAGTCACTGAGTCAATCCATCTGGTTGAGGATCTTCCTTTCTGTTACTGACTCTCAACCTTTTGAAGCTTGATGTCCTTTTCCAAGGAATAGCCTTTCCTTGAAACATGCCTAAAGTGTGTCAGATGAAGTTTCACTGCTTTTCCAAGATATACCTGTTTGTTCATTTGGCAGTACTTATACCTGGATCAGACGGCTTCGTGGCTGAATTCTACCAAACATTCAGAGAAGACTTATCACCAATTCTGCTTAAAGTATTTTAAAAAAATAGAAAAAAGGAGGAAGACTCTCAGAGACATTCTATGTAGCAAGCATAACCCTAATGCCAAAATCAGGCAAAGATATTACCGAAAAATAAAACTACAGACCACTGTCTCTCATGAATATAGATGCAAAAATCCTTAACAAAATCCTCACTAATAGAATTCACAAGCACATAAAAAATAATTCATCATGATCAAGTGTGATTGTAACAGGTATGCAAGAATGACTCAACATAAGAAAAACAATCAACGTAATTTACCACATTAACAAAGCAAATAACAAGAACAATATGATCCTAGTAATTGATGCAGAAAAGTCATCTGACAAAATCCAACACCCCTTTCTGATTAAGACACTCAGCAACATAGGAATAGAAGCCAATTTCTTCAACATAGTAGAAGTATATATGCAAAACCAAGAAACACTATCATTCTCAATACAGAGAGACCAAAAGCATTTTCCTCATGAACACGGACCAGACAAGAATGAAAGGCATTCAGATCAGCAAAAAGATAGCTGAACTGTAGCTGTAAGCAGATGATATGATAGTGTACACAGAAATCCCCAAGGACTCAAAACAAGTTAAAAAAACCCTGCTAGAGCTAGTGGACCAATTTAATAGGGTAGCAGGATACAAGATTAATGTCCAAAAGTCAGTGGGATTACTCTACAGTAACAAAGAGAACTCAGAGAAGAAAACCAAAAGGCAATACCATTTACAAGAGCCAACTACCATTGAGATACTTTAGAATGAATCTAACTAGAGACAAAAAAAGACCTGTACAAAGAAAACTATAGAACATTTCCATGAGACATTATAAAAGGTCTAAATAAACAGAAAAATATTCCCTGTTCATGGAGGAAAAGACTCAATATAGTGAAAATAACAATCCTATCAAAAGCATTCCAGATGTTCAACAGATCAATAATTCCCATATTCAGCAATCCTAAAACAGATAACATTTTTTTTTCCAAGAAGGTCAAAAGGAAAATTGTCAAGTTTATTTGGAGAGAAAAGAGAACCCAAATAAGCAAAACACATTTGAAAAACAAAAATAAAGTGGGAGACATACTATTCCCTAACCTCAAAACCTATTACACAAAGGTAGTAACCAAAACAGCATGGTACTAGTTCAATGACAGGCATATACACCAATGGAACATAAACAAGAAACCAGAAATGGACTTGTCTATCTACGGTCAACTGATGTTCTTAAGAGGAAAAGACAGGGAAACTTCACATCATAAACTTTTCATGTGGTGTCAGAAGGAGATAGTTCTTGGATAGAAATATCATACTTGAAACGACAGAGGGTCAGGAAAAAAAAATAGGAAGAGCCTCAGCAAAATGGATTGGCCCAATAACTAACAATTGGCTTAAGCATGTCAGACATTGTGAGACTGGCAGAAGATAGGATTACAATCTGTTGTTCACAAGATCACTATGAGTCATTGTAGAGTTGATGGCACCTAACAAGAATAAATGGAATAAAACATTAGGAAGCTCTGGTGGCATCATCTGTGGGAAGGTGTTCTACAAACCTAAAGGCTGCACCTCTGGAGATCTGAACCTTCTCATGGGATTTACAGCTTCAGGCATCCAATGATGGATCATCTATGAGTTGTTATGTGATGGCAATGAGAGGGTTTGGTTTTTTTGTGTGGTTTTTTAAAAATATTCATTACATAGTTTTCTATTTAAAATACTTAACTAAATAAATTCCATGCTATTTCAACCATGAGCTCAGATATATATTTTTTTAAAAGGTAAACTTCTAGTGTTAGTAAAAAATATCAAACCCTAGACAAAGGCATTGTGTTTGCTTTGTGTTATGTCCACATTTCCATTCAAACCTAGAGTAGCAGGAATTCTGTTGTAGAAGGGAAAATACAAAATAAGACTGCTATTGTGAAAACAAGATGGTAACTGTGGGGTGGAACCAGGGGTGGGGGGAGAGGAAGAGCAGAGATAGTATGTGTAGGTTATGAGTATTATGACAGACCTGGGCAAGAGAGGATCAATCTAGGAAGAATAAAGACAAAGACAATACCGCCACTGTAATTAGAAATAGGAACAAGATATATATCACCGTTTGAAAGGCGAAGAATGAAGGGTGGAAGGGTAAGGGGAAAAATCACTTAGGACAACAGAGATTATTGAATGAGTGTGAGTGTGTGAAGGAATAAGCAAGGTGCAATGGAGACTTGATTTAAGGCATGGAACAATAGTAATTAATTATATAAAACATAATGGATAAGAATGATTGTACAAAATAAAAAATATAGAAAGAGGAAAAGAATCCATTAGAATTTTAATAAAATTATAGCATACATCCTAAGTTTTAAAAATTGTTTTGCAGTAAGAATTTTCTTCTGTTACCTTGCTTACTTTTCCTCTTCCTTATAGTGGAAACACATATAATTCCAGCATCTCCTAGTGCTGTACTACCAAATATGCAAACATTTGAATATCTATTTCATGTGAGGAGATTAGACAGTCACTTTCTGCCTCTTGTATACCTCTATTATGCAAAAATCAAGATGATGTAGGCTATAAATTCTATTAGGAAGGAACTCAGGGTGTGGAAAAAACTATTTAGGTAATTTTAAAAGATTTCCCACTCAACAAATTCATTGCCATAAAGTTAAGCTCAGCTTTAAAATAGAAATCAAATAAATGATATACATAAACCCATACCTTTAATGTGAACTGAACTCAAACAAACTTTTGAGTACACAGCTCTCAAACACAAAATCTATAAGAATCTTCTCCTGAAACACATTTTTTACAAAATGAGGCTTGACTTTCATTTTTTTAAAGTATTACTTTGCTTTAATGGCAGTTATATTCAAAGCAGAGAAATTTATTTATCACTAGATAAATATCCTATTTTTGAAAAAGATGTCCTCTTATTATAAGCTCATAGTTACTAACATTAATCAAACATGAGTCAAAAAATTTTAAAAAGCATTAAAATGGTAATGAAGAAAGAGATTTTTTTATATTGCTTTCATAAAATATCCAAGAAAAAGATTTCATTATCATTTCAGTAATAGTTGTGCATATAAGATGCAAAGAGACAGTGAGATGTCAGGCTTAAAGCAAATTGATTAATTATGTATTATTTTGTTTTTACTTTTTGATGGTTATAAGAAGCCCTGGTTATTTTTTATTACACATTGTCTGCTAGCCTAAAGGTAGGCAGTTCAAATCTACCAGTCACCAAGCAGGAGATAATGAACAGTCTCCTCCCTTAAATATTTAGAACTGTGAAAATATGATGAATAGTCATCAATAGTCAGAATCACCTAAAGGCAGGGGACTTGGGCTTTAATAGACATAGTATCAGAAAGATTTTTAATTTTTCAATACTTTAAATTTATTTTACGTATGTGATTACTCTATAACAATAATAAATTTTTAAAAAATCTATTTTTTTTCACTTTGGCTAGAAGTAAAATTGCTGTTTGTTACTAATGCATTATCTTGAATTTTGTACCTGTAATTGTTTTCTTATTACTTCTTCATTCTAAGTTGTTATTAATCATTGAAATTTCAGTTCTTCTCTAAATTAGTTTTATAAAGAATTCAGTCTTCATGAAGGCAATACACCATAATTTGTAATTTTGCACAAATATTCTTCTCAAATAACTTCCCATTTTATATTATGTTAATTTACAGAAGACAAAATAAGTGCTTTGGACCATTGGTATATAATAAATAGCTCTACCAATAAAATATGACATCTTGGAATTTGGGAAAACATAACCTAACGTAATATGAATTTCAAGAGAAATACCTGAAAAATTTTGTTTATGTCTTTTTTATCTGCTATATATGACCATGCATATACATTATAGATGCATATGTAGCAGATAAGAAATAATGATATATGGAGTGAATAAATAAAACGTTCTTTCTGAATGTGTATGTATGAAGCCAAATAAATATCATTCCATTCACAAGGCATTGACTTGTGTGGTTCACATTTAACTGAAGCAAACAACTTAGGCTGAGCCTGACATAATTACATGACAAACATTTTAAATGTATATTATCCCCAGTATTTATGAACATTAATTAATGAAGTGACATTTAAATTAAAACCTTCAATTAGCCACTGTTGGTAATTGTTTAATTTGTTATCACTTACCTGTTGCATTTGTTTTGTAGAACTGCAATAGTAAATTACCACACACTGGGGGCTGAAAATAAGACAAATTTATTCTCTCACAGTTTTAGAAGATAGAATTTCAAAATTAAGGTATCAAAATTAAGGGTCTTGCTCTCCCTGGACTCTGTCCCATGCCCTGCTCTTGGCTTCTAGTACTCCAGGGAAACCTTGACATTTCTTGGTTTGTAGATACATTCAAACCCTTGCTTTGCAACCACATGGCATTGCCCAGTGTCCTTGTTCCTGTTCAGTTGATTTATTTTTGTATAAATATCAGTCATTTTATTTAGATCTCATGCTTTTTAATTCAGTAAAGCTTCATCCTATTTACATCTACAACAATTCTTTTTCCAAATTGTATACCATGTTGATGTTCTGGAAAGTATTTGGTATTATCCACTTAAGAAGCACTAAGTTCCAAAGCACAAAATAGTGGGTGTCCAAAGGTTATAATCTAAAATTGAAATCCACAGATTATAGATAAGTAGTTTTCTCTCAAATTTCTCAGAGGCTATTTATCTGGAAAAAATATATTAGTACTAATACTCATATTTCACTGGATCATTACCTTTATCTGCTGGCTCAAGGTCTCCACTGTCTACATGTAATTTTTATGCATTTTTGAGTCATGTAAGTTTTCTCGCATTCACTTAAGATTAAGCCTGACACCAATTGGTCAAGTGTCATAGTCACTCACCTGGAGATCTCTAAGTCCCTGCTCTAGTTAGAGGTCATTCTTTCTGAATCAGAACGGTGTACTTTCCCACATTTCAGTCAGATGGACTAGTTTCCCATCAAGGGCCACCATATTGCTACCAGATCAAGTAGGTATCATTGTGTATTGTTGAGGTTCCTGATACCAAAGCTGAGTATGGCTGCTGTAAAATGTGAATAGAAAAATAATGAGCTCAAAGCTACTCTGTGTACAATAACTCTGAACTCTATCCTGAGTCAATCTCACTGTCTCCAACACAACTGCCTCCATTACCGCAGTTACTGTGTCAATCCATTTCATCCATGGTGTCCTCTCGTGTATTGTCCCTCAACCCTATCAAGCATGGTGTCCTTCTCTAGGGACTGGTCCCTCCTGGGAACATTCCTAAAGTATGTGAGATGGATCCTCGAAATCCTTGTCTCCAGAGAGCAACTTGGTTTCACTTTCTGCAGGACAATCCTGTTTGTTCTCTTTACAATCCATGGTCTGAAAACTAAAATGAAATACCATCTCACTCCAGTAGCAGTGGCAAAGTTTAATAGGACAGTAAGCAATAAATTTTAGAGAAGATGTAGAGAGATTGGAGCTCTCATACAATGTTAGTAAAATTGTAAAATGGTATAACTTCTCTTGGCAGTATCAGTATGGATGGTGAAGAGATTGAGATAGTTAACAGTTTTATTTGACTTGGTTACATAGTCAACACTCTTGGTAACAGCAGTGAGGAAATCAGGAGATGAATTGCATTGGGAAAGTCAGCTGTGAAGGACCTCTCAAGAGTACTGAAGAGCAAAGATGTCAGGCTGGAGACTAAGGTGTGCCTGATACAGGCTATAGTCTTTGCAATTATGTGCTATGCATCAGAGAGTTGGACAGTGACTAGGGATGATAGAAAGAGAATTTATGCCTTTGAGGTGTGGTGTTAGAGAAGAGTGTTGACTATACCATGAACTGCTAGGATAACAAACAGGTTTGTCCTGGAGAGGGTGAAGCCTCAATGTTCCTTGGAGTCAAGGACTCTGAAGCTTTGTCTGACATACTTTGGGCATGTTGCAAGGAGGGACTGGTCCTTGGAAAGGGACATCATGTTTTGGAGAGTGGAGGGACGGTGCAGAAGAGGAAGACTCTGGATGAGATGATCGATTCTGTGAGTGGAGTGGTGGGAATGAACATGTTTGAGATGGCGAGGTTGGCTCAGGATAGAATGGCATTTAGGGCTCTTGTACATAGGGTCACAATGAGTCGCAAGAGACTGGATGGCACATAACAACAACAACAACAGCATAACTTCTCTGGAAGGCAGTTTTATGTTTCCTCCAAAAGCTGAACATGAAATTACATATGACTCAGCTCTTCCATTACTAGGAATATACCCAAGGAAATTAGAACTGAGATACAAATGGAGATTTATACACTAATGTTCATAACAGTGTTATTTACAATTGCAAAGAAATGGAAACAGCCCAATGTCCAACTACAATTTAATGGATTAAAATAATGTGATACATAGACACAATGTCTGTTCTTTTTGGTAAAACCGCTCTGTGTATTCCTTCCATCTTCTTTTTGTGCTTTTTTAATCATTTAAGATTTTGCCCATAGCATGCTTTAGTATGGCTCCTCAAGGGTTGAATTTGTTTTTCAGTTCTCTCAGCTTGAGACATGCTGAGCAAATCTTCCCTTTCTAAAAATCTAGCTCTTTGCACATTTTGTTATAATACTTTGTCTTCTTGAACTGCCTTTTGAAATTTTCTGTTCAAATCTTTTTTCTTCTTTGTTTTAGCTTCTTGACATTCTTGTGCAGTTTTACTTGTTGGACCCATGTACTCAGATATATCTGAATCAACAGAACAGTGAGATTTGCTAATTGATTGCGAGGCTGCCTATTTCTTGCCCGGGTGCCAAGACGACAATGCTTCATTCTCATCCAAAAGTGCTTTGGAAAGGCTGATCACAATTCTGCTAGATATACAGACAACATAAACTTAGCTTACACTCATGGTTGGGCTTTCCTTTTTTGGGATGATTAATTCATATCATTCTATTTAACATCATCAATAAAGTACTAGATAATTTATAAATATAAAAGTTAGATACATTATTGTATTCACACTTAAAATACACAAGGATATTGCCTTGTATTTCTTTTGAAAATTAGTTTATTGAAATTATTTTTTGGATATTGGTTTCTTATAACTGGAAATCCTGGTATTTTACAGAATATATCCAATGAGTATGGAATAATTTAATAGAACAATCCAGTGAAAGTTCACAAATGGACCAAAATACATCTACCTTTTGATTTATGTCTTCACTAGTTTTTGAGAGTGCAGTAATTGCATATTATTTGTAGCACCATGATAGTTGGAGAAGAGATTGAAGTTTTCAACAATAACATCTTATTTGGACCCACAATCCACACTCTTAACACCAGCAGTCAGGAAATTAAAAGACAAATTGCACTGGGAAAATCTGCTGTCATGGACATCTCCAGAGTCCTTAAGAGAAACAATGTCAGCCTAGAGACAAAGGTGTACCTAACCCAGGTCATGGTATTCTCAATTACTTGTTATGCTTCAGAGAGCTGGACAATGACAAAGGATGACAGAAGAATAGATGCCTTTGAGTTGTGGTACTGGAGAAGAGTCTTGAACATACCATGGACTACCAAGAAAACAAATTGGTCTGTCTTGAAAAGGGTGAAACCAAGTCTCTCCTTGGAGTCTAGGATTTTGAAGCTCTGACTCACATACTTTGGGCATGTGGACAGGAGATACTAGTCCTTGGAAAAAGGACTTCATGCTTGGAAGAGTGGAGGCACAGGGAAGGAGAGAAAGACCCTGGATGTGGTGGATTGAAACAGTATCTGGGGCAATGGAGGTTGGTGGAATTAGTGAGACTGGCTGAGGACAGGAAAGGATTCAGAGCTGTTTTACATAGGGTCACTATACATCACAGACGACACAATGAAACAAACATAAGCATAACAACATATTGGTTTTTTGTTTTTGTTTTGTATTTTATTTAAACCTCTACTTTAGAATCAGGGAGCTCTGGTGGCCTAGTGGTAAGAAGTTGTACTGCAATCCCAGAGGTATACAGTTCAAATCCACCAGATGCTCTGCTGGAGAAGGAGGGGCAATCTCCTCCTGCCAGAAGTCCAGGCTGGGTTTAGAAGGGGTCCTGGTACTAGGGATATTGTTGCTGATGTTAGATGGATCTTGGCTGAAAGCAGAGAATACCAGAAGAATGTCTGTGTTTCATTGATTATGCAAAGGCATTTGACTGTGTGGATCATAACAAACTGTGGCTGACTCTGAGAAGAATGGGAATCCCAGAACATTTAATTGTGCTAATACGAAACCTATACTTGGACCAAGAGGCAGTAGTCAGAACAGAGCAGGGTAACACTGCATGGTTCAAAATTGGGAAGGGTGTACGCCAGGGATGCATCCTGTCTCCATACCTTTTCAACATGTATGCAGAGCAGATTATTTGAGAGGCTGGGCTCTATGAGGAGAATTGTGGCATCAGGATTGGTGGAAGGTCTATTAACAATCTGCGTTATGCAGATGACACAACCCTGCTTGCTGAAACTGAGGAGGACCTCATGCACTTGCTGCGAAGGGTCAAGGACTGCAGCCTTCAGTATGGACTGAGGCTCAATGTCAAGAAGACAAAGATTTTCACCACTGGACCAATTGGCAGCATCAGGATGTATGGCGAAGAGATTGAGATTGTTCGCAGCTTCAGTTTGCTCGGCTCCACAGTCAACACTCTTGGCACCAGCAGTCAGGAAATCAAAAAGGGTATCACAATGGGAAAGTCTGCTGTTAGGGACCTCTCTAAAGTACTCAGGAGCAACAGTGTCTCTCTGGAGACTAAGGTGCGCCTGATACAGGTCATGGTATTTGCAATCGCTTGTTATGCATCAGAGAGTTGGACAATGACTAGGGAGGACAGAAGGAGAGTGGATGCTTTTGAGCTGTGGTGCTGCAGAAGTGTACTGAATGTACCCTGGACTGCCAGGAAAACAGATTAATCTTGGAGAGGATTAAACCAAGCTACTCCCTGGAGGCAAGGATTCTGGGGCTTCGTCTGACATACTTTGGACATGTTGCCAGGTGGGATGGGTCCTTGGAGAGGGACATCATGCTTGGGAGGGTTGAGGGACAACGCAGGAGGGGAAGACCCTCTATGAGATGGATTGATCGGTGACTGGGGGAATCGGGATGGGTGTGTCAGAGGCGGTGCGGTTGGCGCAGGATAGAGCAGGGTTTAGGGCTGTTGTGCATAGGGTCGCTATGAGTCGGAAACGACTCGACAACACATAACAACAACAACAACTTTAGAATCAACAAGACCTCCAGGAAGGGCCTTTATATTTAAAGTTGGGTCTTATTATATTTTGGAGGAACGTTCTTCTAAGTGTACAGCACTCTTCTGTCAATATGCTCTATTGAGATAACCTTGGATTGTTCTGATGCTGAACCTTGTGCCATTAGGGTGTCAAATGTCATAATGGTTACCCATGATGAACAGTGTTTGGTGGAGCTCCCAGTTTAAGACAGGTTTGGAAGTAGGAGTGGCATCTACTTCCTAAATAACATGCTTCTGGAAACTCTATGAACTTTGGTAAATGTTGATAGTTCTAGAAATGCTTCAGGTATTTTGTTCATGGGGTTGCTATGAGATGTGCTTGACTCAACGGCAATCAACAACAACAACAACACTCATAAACCCTTTGACATCAAATTGATTTTGACTCATAGTGACCAAATAGGACACTTTCAGTTTAAAGACTGTGATATTTATGAACGTAGACTGCTTCATCTTTGTTAGAACGGTTAACATATAATCACCAGTCAAGTAAACACTACTTTGCTACCACGGATTCTATATTCTCATAAGTGGATATAAAATCATAGATCTAATATGATGTTTATTTATATACTACTGTAATAATTTAACTTATGGGAATTAATTTCAAACAGTTCACACACACTATATATGCAGAGCTACTGTAACCAATTTGCCCAAGATGGTTTCTTCAAATTAAATTGCAAAAGATTTTTATAATAAATTAAACAAATGATCTCTCTCAGCTTCTGTTGCTAATAGACATAATATGTAAGAAGTAAAAGGGTATTATGGCTACCACAACAGTCCAGAATGAAGGTTGCATAGTGGAATGTACTTGGGGTGGGGGGGATTGTATACCAATGAAGGAATTTTTCTTTTACTTTTTCAAAGAGAAGATCAAACTGGGGGTGGAGGGGTAGGCAGGGAGAAAAGTGCAACAATGAATGAATGGAAATCCAAAATCTCTCTAAATGTTCATGAAAATTAATAAAATACAATTTAAGAAAAGTTTTTATCACACTTTTCTGACTCTCATTTTTCTATGAAAAGTAGACATACAGCAAAAAGTCTAAACTTAGCAAATATCTAATACAAACTCCACATTTTACAGGTTAAGTAACTAAGATTCAATGAAGGCAAATATTTTTTCCAAGTTATTTCAGACAGCACTAAATAGGATTTTAACTCCTAGCCAAGACATTTATCACTACCATGTTTTCAATGTTGTACTTCACACTTCCTATTGTATATTTCTTTTTGTTTTTTAATATTCTTTATATTTGGCCTGAATTATGTCCCCCTAAAAGTCCTAAAAGTTGGTATCTGTGAATGGGCCTTGGTTTTAGAATGCTTCTTTCTTTGAAGATTTTAGCAGCTAAATTAACAAGAGGTCACACTAGGATAGGATTGGTCCAAATAGTACATAAAGAAGGTCCTTATGAAAGGTGACATTCTCTTAAGAAAGAAGATAATTGTGTGAAGAGGGAGACAGAAATTAGAGTGATCTAAACACTACGGAATGCTAAGAATTGCCAGTTATCACCTGTAAGTAGAATATATTATCTCTTCAAGACCTCAGAAAGAATCAACATGGTTAATGTCCTGATTATTAACTCTTTGTGGCTCTGGTGGCTTAATGGTAGAGAGTGGCACTGCCAGCATAAGTACTTAGCTTCCACCAGCTACTCCATGGGAGAAAGATGAGCAGTCTCCTTCTTTGTGGTTCACTGTCTCCG
Source organism: Elephantulus edwardii (assembly GCF_000299155.1). Lineage (NCBI taxonomy): Eukaryota > Metazoa > Chordata > Mammalia > Macroscelidea > Macroscelididae > Elephantulus > Elephantulus edwardii. Next base: position 7,302,240 of record NW_006399840.1, on the reverse strand, counting down.
AAAAACCACTGGAGGGTCAGCTATGAGTCCACTCTGACTCACAGTACCCCCAAACAACTATAGTCTCCGGTGGATCAGTGAATGCTGGTAGTACAGTCCATAGGGAGTTGCACAGCTATCCCAAAGGAGCTGACTCTCTGAGATACAAATACACCAGACAGACGAAATATAAACAACCTCCTACAATTAGTCTCCTAAATTAAACTGAAGGATCATCTATGAGTGTGTTCTAACTCAATAGCCGTGAGTTGTTGAACTCAAGTCCATAAAGAGTTGTGTTGCTAATTCAAAGGCCACACTTCTCTAGTGGTTTAAATCCATCAATAAGCTACTTGGGACAAAGATGGGTGATTTCCTTCTGTGAAATTTGCAACCTGAGAAAACCAAGGGATTTTCTGAATCAACAGCAGTGAGGTGAGGTGAGATGTGGTGAAATAAGATGATAGATTGAGATAATGAGTCTCTAGAACTCAATAAGTATCTCTCTCATAAGCCATTTACTTTGTGTAACTTTTATAACAATCATAGGAAACTAATGGGCTGTGGCACAGATAAACTTAACCTAACATTTCTCTCCTTCTCCTGCATTTCGACCATTTTCTACATCCAGAACACTTTCTCCTATTTCTATTATGGTAAAAACTACTTAACTTTTTAGTTTAAATATTCTCTCTCTTTTGAAATATTTTCTTTTTTATTAACTATATAAAATTTTCTTCATGGAAATCCTAAGAAAAACAGTGTCATATTTCACTGAATAAATATCATCTATACAGCCACCCTTTCATATCTATGGTTCCTACATGTATGGATGCAACCAACCAAAGTTGTACAATATTTGAGTTGGCCGGGGGGGGGACCACATTTCAATGCTCATAGCCATATCTCAAAGGCTAAGAGGAAGCAGAAATGTCTATTTACATAGAATTTACATCTTGTTAAAGTTGTTGTTGTTATTGTTACGTGCCCTCGAGTCGCTTGCTGACAACAGCCCTAAACTCCGCTCTGTCCTGTGCCAATTGCACCGTCTCTGACACTCCCATACCAATTATCCCAGTCACTGAATCAATCCACCTCATAGAGGGCCTTCCTCTCCTGCGCTGTCCCTCCACCCTCCCAAGCATGATGACCCTCTCCAAGGACC
>NW_006399840.1:7294357-7299301 GCF_000299155.1 Elephantulus edwardii | reverse complement strand
AAATTCAGGTGGGATAGACTCAAATTCATATTTTGGTTGCCTTGGATTTGGTTTAATTTTCCTCAGCTTCAGCTTGAATTTGCATATGAGTAGTTTGTGGTCTGTTCCACAGTCAGCTCCTGGCCTAGTTTTCACAACTGATATTGACAAGCTGAAGGCTGGGCAGCTTAGAGTTCAGCCTCAGACCCCTCCCATCTCCCCAAGTAATCAAAGAAGCAAAAATTGTGCAACATTCCTTCCAGCAGGCTGCTCAGAGGAGGGGTTAGACATCTTGTTAACCTAGTGTAAGAAATTTGGAGATGATTTAAAGTATATGACAAAATGTGTTATGGGGAAATTTTATCTAGAAATTTGTGCATCCTTGTGTTCTAGTATATGATGGAGTTAGTTGTTCATATCAATTTCTTTCAGCCATCAAAAGACAATTATATAACAAAATAAAACCATTATTAATCATAAAGCAAGAGAAAAACTAACACAAAATATTTTCTAATGTGTTTATCTAATATGTTTTTGCCAAAGGCCTACTGAATAGTAGATACTATGCTAGATCTTAGAGAGCTCTGGTAGGTTAGTGGTGAGGAGTTGTGCCACCAATGCAAAGATATGCAGTTTGAATCCATCAGCTGCTCCATAAAATCTCTTTTCATGCAATTTACTGCTTCTGAAAACCCGCTAGAGGGTCCAGCTGTGGGCTGGTTCCAATTTGATGGTTGTTGTTGCTGTTGTTATGTACCGTCGAGTCATTTGCAACTCATAGTGACCCTGTGTACAACAGCCCTAAACCCTGCTCTGTCCTTTGTCAATCACATTGCCTCTGACACACCCATTCCGACTACTCCAGTCACAACAATAACAAAATGGGAGAGGTTAAGGAGCTCTGGTGGCTTGTTATGGTTGTTATGCGTCATCAAGTTGCTTGCGACTCATAGCCACGCTATGTACATTAGCTCTGAAACCTATCCCATTCTGAGCCAATCTCATCCTTTCCAACAGACCTAATGTCACTGCTCTAATCACTTAGTCAGTCGATCTTATACTGGGTCTTCCTCTCCTACATTGTCCTTCTCCAAAGACAGGTCCCTCCTGGCCACATGCCCAAAGTATGTGAGATCAAGTCTCAAAATCTTTGCCTCCAGGGAGCAGCCTCGTTTCACCCTCTCTAGGACAGACCAGCTTGTTCCCTTGGCAGTCCGCAGTATGTACAACACTCTTCTCCAGCACCACAACTCAAAGGCATCATCCCTTCTTCCATCATCCATAGTTACTGTGCAGCTCTTGGATGTGTAGCTAGTAATTGTGAAAATCGTGGCCTGGGTCAGGCACACCTTAGGTTGCAGATTGCCATCTTTGCTCTTCATTACTCTAGAGAGGTCAATGACAGCTGACTTTCCCAATGCAATTCATCTTTTGATTTCTTGGTTGCTGGTGTCAAAAGAGTGTTGATTGTGGAACCAAGAAAGCTAAAGTTATCAACAATCTCAATCTCTTCTCCATCCTTCATGAAGCTGCCAATTGGCCCGATGGTGAGAATCTTTGTCTTCTTGATGTTGAACTTCAATCCATTTGAATATCACAGTCCGTGACCTTTTGCAGCGAATGTCTCATGCTCTCTTCAGTTTCAGTAAGCAAGGTTGTGTTATCTGTATAACACAGAATGTTGATGAATCTTCCTCTGATCCTGAATCATTCCTCCTCATAAAGTGGAGCCTCCAAAATGATCTGTTCTACATATAGATTGAAAAAGTATAGAGATAGAATGCATCCCTGATGTACACCTTTCCTGTTCCTGAACCATACAGTGTTTCCCTGCTTTGTTTTGACTACTGCTTTCTGATTCAAGTATAAGTTTCGCATGAACACAATTAACTGTTATGGGATTCCCATTCTTCTCAAAGTTATCCAAAATCTGTTGTGATCTACCCAGTCAAATGTCTTTGCATAGTCAATGAAGCACAAATAGACATTCCTCTGGTACTCTTTGTTTTCAGCCAGGTGGTAGGGAGTTGCACTGCCATTACAAAGATACATTCTGTGGATTTAAAAGGTGTACTACAGGAGAAGGTGAGCAGTCTTCTCCAGTGTGATTTGCTATCTCTAAGAACTCATCAGAAGGTGAGCTCCAATTCAACAATACACAACAACAGCATGCAAAATTTTATATTCAAAATATATTGAGCTCCTTGCAACCAATAAGGCAGAAAAAGATATGGGATCATTATATTACCAGGCACTTGTCAAAGAAAAAAAAGATGCCAACTCAGTCATAAATAAAATGAGACATTATGTACCACTTAGCAGACATGTAATTTCTTAAAATTAGGGTTTTTTTAATTGATGAATTTACTAGAAAAACAGCACTTCCATATATGGGCAGTATGAATAAAATTTAGCTCTACTAGGGAGAGCCATTTAGCAATTTCTAGCAAAATGTTTATCATTTTGTTCTAGAGGTCCTTCATTTACTCCTGTAGATTTACTCAGTACTCTTCACCACCAATTCTTTGTCTTTGTCTCTGGATTCCCACTGTGGTCAGCCAATAAAAGGCACATCAGGAGCTAAGTGTACACAAGAGTAGAAAATAAGGATGCCTCTTCCCCAGGTTCTGTGTTTGCAAAAACAGAGCCTGGAAGATTGGGAGTGGCTGTGTTTTCCTGGTAAAGGGGATGAAAGGAAAGTTTTGTTTGTTTGTTTTTAAACTGTGATTGAATTTAAAATGTTCAAAGCAGACATTTTTAATTCAAATATTTATGCACATTTTGTTCTGTGACATTTTGTAGTAATCACAATGTGATCATACTTTTCCCCACTCCCTCCCTATATTTAATTTTAACCTCTTTCCCTTCTTTTCTACTACTTTCTGTTTTCAGGGATTTATCCCTGGGTGAATGCTGCTTTTTGGAGCTTAAATGGTTAGTTATTCTAAGGAGTGTTATTGATTACCTTCTGCTCCTATCTACTGTTTGACTGAAAGTTGAGTCACAGGAATGGTTCATTCCAGGTTGAAATGTGACTAAGTTGCTTAGTCCTCCTCTGTATATTAAGAATAAGAGTACCTGTTTCACAGGTTGTTTAGAGGATTAAAATAAATGAGTGTAAAATGTTCTTAACAATGCCTGGCAGAAGTTATAGCCACTGCTATTACTGAATTAACCATGTCTTATTATCACTATCATATTTTATGGGGAGCACTGATTCATAAATTTATTCTTTTCCTGCTACAGGTAGTCAGACAATTATCGTTATTCTTATTGTCTCATTTTTCACTTCTGTTATTTAACTCATGTCATATGAATAAAGCTTTGTCTCACAAAATACTAAGGTTATTTCTGACATCTAAGGTTATTATTAAAGGCTATTATAATAGCAAATATTTACCTAAGTCTAGGAGAAAATTTTCTAATTTTCAAGGAAAATATAGCTTTTAAACAACCAAATACTTAGGAAATGATCTCAATTCTCTACATTATATGTCAGTTGTAAGCATTTATGAAAATCAGCTACGGACTTCCTAGTTCTACATCAAAGCTTGGCTATAGGCAAATTAGGGAGAGGAGGATGTTAGTGAGCTGGTTGGAGACTTCTCTCAGGTCAGATTATAAATCTAACAAAACATAATCAAAGCAAAAACAAACAGTTCCAACTTCATAGTGACCCTCCATCTATTTTCCAAAGTTAAATCCTTACATGAGTAGACTGCCTATACCCTCCCGTGAAGTTGCTAGTGGCTTAAAACTCCTGATTAGCAGTGAGACATGTCAACAACATTGATTTCATTGGGTTCTGGTGTTAGAGAAGAGTGCTGAATATCCCGTGGCCAAAGAATGAACTATATGTCTTGGAAAAAGTGCAACCAGAGTGTTCCTTGGAGACAAAGATGGCAAAGCTTTTTCTGTCATACTTGGAACATGTAGGTAGGCAAAATTATTCCTCGGAAAGCGACATCAAGCTTGGAAAGATGGAGGGTCAGTGAAGGAGATGGATTTGACACAGTGTCAGCAGCCATGAGCTTAAGATGTTAAGTATGGCACCAAAAGGACAGAGTTCAGGTCTGTTCTTCATAGGGTTCATAGTGATGTGTCATACTCAACTACAGGACATTTAATAACAAAAATAACTGATAGAGAATATGCTGTTAACTCAAAGGTGGCACCGTACTTGCAGTTTAAATCTAACAGCAACTTCGTGGGATAAAGATGGACATTATCCTCCTATGTGATTTACAGCCTCTGAAAACCTGCTGGAGGGTTGGTATGAGATGGTTCTCACCAACAGAAATGGCAATGAGAAAGAATGAGTACTACAAATATTTAGCGGTTTTGTATAAAAGCCTATTTTTCTAACCAACCAAAGAAGAAATGAGGAATTATCATACTTTATTATCATAAGTACATTAATGTTTGTTTTTCAATAATGACTGAAAAATATGACATCCTATGCTCCCCCAACACATGTTGCCTGCTACAATCACGAGCTGATCATTTTGTGTTGCTAGTGTTCATACTTCAATGATATTTTTTTGCTATTTAACCATTATGAGCGTACATGGCATTAGGGTCATAAAACTTTGGCTAACCCATCAACAAACAAATGGATAGAGAAGTGGTGGTATATTCACACAATGGAATACTAAGGTGCATTGATATTATGCTGAGTCAAATATCTCAGTCACAAAAGGACAAATATTGCATAGTGCCACAGCTGTAAAACGGGACTGACATTGGGATTGAGGGGAGACTGAGAAAGATGGGATAAAGGTATATATGATTAGGTATTATTGTCATGACATGAGTCCAGAATGAAGGCTGCATAGTAGAGTGGATTTGTGGGGAGGGATTGTATAACAATGAAAGTCTTTTTCTTTTACTTTTCAAAGAGAAGAACAAACTGGAGGGGATAGAAGGGTGGGCAGGGAGAAAAGTGCAATAATGAATGAATGGAAA
>NW_006399840.1:7292807-7294257 GCF_000299155.1 Elephantulus edwardii | reverse complement strand
AAAATTTAAAAAGAAATATAAATTCTTGGGCCCACAATAAATCTTCTGAATCAGAAACCGAGGGGAGAAGGATATCTAACAATATTTTAATAAACCCTTCAGTAATATTTATGCATCCCAAGTTTGAAAATCACTGAGTTTAACTAAGCCATGTAGGTATTGTTATAAATATTTTTTTAAATTTATTTTTTCAAAAGAACATGTGAAAGGGAGTTCTGTGCTGTAAACAAGTTACATTAACTGTATGTTCTAAAAATAATCAAAAACACTACAGGCTATTGTTCTTAATCATAATACTAATGGTGAAAGTCAGTAACTTCTATGACTCTTTTAGCTTAGACTTACGATAATATTTCATCTTTCTGACTATGTAATATACACTACTTTAAAAAATAATAACTATATGTAAGCTTTTGAAGTATAGGAAGTTACCCTAAATCAAATAATGTATAGGATATTAAAATAATATATGTATGTCTGGTACAGGCCATGGTCTTTGCAATCACTTGTTATGTGTCAAAGAGCTGGACAATGACCAGGGAGGACAGAAGGAGAATTGATGCTTTTGAGCTTTGGTTTGGAGAAGAGTGCTGAGGGTGCCTGGGACTGCTAAGAAAACAAACAGATTCATCCTGGAGAGGGTTAAACCGGGCTGCTCCTTGGAGACAAGGATTCTGAGAGTTCGTCTGACATACTTTGGTCATGTTGTAAGGAGAGACCGGTCTTTGGAGAAAGACATCATGCTTGGGAGGGTGGAGGGCAGGCGCAGGAGGGGAAGGCCCTCTGGGAGATGGATTGATTTGGTGACTGGGTCAATCGGGATGAGTGGGTCGGAGACAGTGAGATTGGCACAGGACAGAGCAGAATTTAGAGCTGTTGTACATAGGGTCACTATGAGTCGCAAGCGACTCAATGAAACATAACAACAACAACATTGAACATTAAAAAAAAAAACAACCCAAAACCTTTGGCTAAAAGAAGTTATATCCTTATTCTCAAAAAATTTGTAATGCCATGAAAGCTAATAAGGATCCTTAAAAAAGAAATTTCTAAAAACTCAATTCTCTATATTGCAAACACTGTATAAATTAAGGATAATCAAGTTATTTTCTGTAAACTTTGGATACCTCTGTAACCTTCTATAAACTTTGAGTAGGTTTTGAAGGAAGAGAACAATGTAGCTTTCTCTGAAACGGAAGAAAACACTTAAGTACAAATAGAAGTCACTGGGTTTAGTAATGTACTTTGTTGTTGTTGATTGCCGTCAAGTCGAGCATGACCCATAGTAACCCTATGAACAGACATGAAGCCTTTCTATAACTATCATCATTTCGTATACTTTAGATGTATTTTTAATGAAAAAATTTACTATTTTTTTTGTTTGTTTTGTTTTTTCTATAATTATATTTTATTAATTTTCATAAACATTTACAGAGATTTTGGGCTTCAG
>NW_006399840.1:7255597-7290837 GCF_000299155.1 Elephantulus edwardii | reverse complement strand
TGGGATTGCATTAAATGTGTAAATTGCTTTTGGTAGTATTGCCATTTTCACAACATTGAGTCTTCCTATCCATGAGCAAGGGATATTCTTCCACTTTTGTAACACACACATTTATATAGTAGATGGAGGAAAGATTGGAGTTATAAACAATTTAGTTCTAATTTTAATCACAATCATCATTCATGATAACAGCAACCAAGAAATCAAAAGTTGTGTTAAATTGTGGATTTCCGCTGTCAATGAGCTAAAGCGTAACAATGTCAGTTTAAAGGCTTAAGGTGCGCCTGAGCTAAGTCATGGTATTTTCAATTACTTCCTATGCAACTGAAGGGTGGACAATAAAACAGTATCTGTCTTTTCATGACACATTTCACTCAACATTATGTTTCCAAGATTAAATAATGTTTTGTGTATAATGTTCCATTATATTTTTTTTCTTTTTGGAATTATTATTATTCTTAATTTTAATGAAAATTTACAGAGACTTTGGATTTCCATTCATTCATTGTTGCACTTTTCTCCCCATTATAAATTTTAAAATCCATTTATTTGTTGACAGGCATTAAGTTGTTTTGCCTACTGGCAATTGTTAAATTTTCTGTAATGAACATTATATGGATGCAATTTTATATATGAGTCCTTAGTATGTCACAGTGAATCCAACTGTGCTAATTGATTTGGGGAAAAAAATCCTAAAACACAGAATTGGATATTGGTAATGGTTAATTGCTCACATGGCATTAAGGAGACATATTAGAAGTCAAAGCTTCTGTGGAAAGATTAATGCTGATCAGATTAACTAAAACTCCTACTTTTATTAATTATAAGATCAGAAATTTGAGATTTCTCGCCTGTAATTAAAAGGTTGAGAAAGCAATTGTGGAGCAAAGACTACATTATGGCAGAGGTGTATGCAAGCTAACATTCTCTGTGTGATCTGGCATTGCTCCCCACTCTCCCAGCTTCTGGCAAACGTACCACCTCTCAGGTGGGCTGCCTAAGGTGGATTCTCACTCAACCATGACTGAACAGTGCTCCTCAAGTTAGAATACCAAATGACAGAAAGAGAGATAATCGGAAGCCACCTAGATGGTTCCAAATATTTTTAAACACCCTAGTGAGGAGTTGTGAGAAAAATGAAGAGGAGAAGGAAATTAGGAAAAAGTGAGGTTGTATTTTTTAAATTTATGAAACTGTATTGGGAAAATCGCCTACCCTTCTAAAAAATGGAAAAGACCCAAGCAGCATACATTATGTAATAAAACAGAAAAAAATAATTTCTTCTAAGTATTATTAATATAGTGCTGTTATGTGCTATTGAGTCTGAACTGACTCATATCTGACCCTCAAGCAGGTTTTCAGAGGCTGTCAATCTCATGGGGGAAAATTGCCTATGTTTCTCTCATGAAACAGCTGGTAGGTACAAACCACCTGCCTTTTGACTTACCATTAGGTCACCAAAGGTCCCTTTATTAATATGTTGGTAGTATTAGGTGCTGCCAAGTATGATTCATAAAGACTTTATGAATAACGGATCTGAACCATGTCCTATCCTCCACCTACCTCATAGTCCCTGATACACATAAGCTCATTGCTGCAGTCATTGTGTAAAACTATCTCATTGAGAGTCTTCCCCTTTTTGGCTGACTCTCCATTTTCAGCGTGATGTCCTTTTCCAAAGAATAATCTCTCCTAGCAAAATTTTCAAACTATGAGATGAAGTTTCAGCATCTTTTCTTCCAAGGAACCTTCAGGCTGCACTTTTTTCCAAGACATATCTGTTTAATTTTTTGGCAGCCCATGAGATAGTATTCTTATTCAACACCACAAAAAAGAATCAATTCTTCTTCTGTCATCTTTGTTCATTTCCTAGCCCTCAAATGAATAGCAAGTGATTGAAAAGACTATGGCCTGAATCGGGAGCACCTTAGTCTTCAAACAAGCACCAATACTTCTCAGTACTTTGGAGAGGTTCCTGACAACAGTCTTACCTATTGTGATAGGTCTAGATCTCCTGACTTCTGGTACCAATGATACGGTTCCAAGTAATAGGAAATTATTGACAGTTTTAATCCATTCTTCATCTATCATGATTTTACTTATTGGTCCAGTGGTGAGGATTTTTGTCTTCTCGGTGTTGAGATGCAATCCATATTTAAGACTGTAGTCTTTGACTACAACTCATAGCAAGCCTATGAACAATAGCTCTGAATCTTGCTCTACTCTGAGGCAATCTCATTGTCTCTGACCCACTTGACTCCATTGCCACTGTCTCTGTGTCAATCCATCTCATCCACAGTCTTCCTTTCCCAAGCTGACTTTCCACTCTTTAAAGGATGATAATCTTCAAGGACTGATCCATCCGGGCATCATGCCCAAAGTGAGAGAATGTTTCACAATCCTTGCTTCCAAAGACCAACCTTGTTTCATTCTCTCCAGGATAGAATTTTTTGCTCTCTTGGTAGTCAAGGGTATGTTCAATATTCTTCTCTAGTATAACAATTCAAAGGCATAGATTTTTCTGTCATCCTTAGTCATTGCCCAGCTCTCAGATGTATAGCAAGTCACTGAGAAACCCATAGCTTGGATCAAGCACACTTTAGTCTCCAGACTGAAGATGTTGCTCGTTAGCACTCTGGAGAGGTTCCTGACAGCAGAGTTTTTTTCAAAGTAACTCGTCTTTTTATTTCCTGACTCATGGTATCAAAAGTGTTGATTGTGTCCCCAAACCAGATGAAATTGTTAGCAGTCTCACTCTCTTTTCCATCTATCAGGATGCTGCCAATTGATCTGTGGATGAGAATCTTTGTTTCCTTGAGGGCGAGATGCAATCCATATTAAAGACTACAGTCAACCTTCTTTAGCAAACATTTCCAGTCCTCCTTGATTTCTTGAGCAAAGCTGTGTCATTTGCTTATCACAGGTTATTTATGAGTCTTTCTCTAATCCTGATGCAACATTCTTCTTCTTAAAGTTCAGTCTCCTGCGTGATCTGTTTTATATATAAACCGAGAAATTATGGAGAGAGGACAAACCGCTCATGCACTCCTGTCTTGATTTTGAACCTTACAGTGTTTCTTTGCTCTGTTTGTACAACTGCCTCCTGATCCAAGCATAGGTTCACAGGAGTACAATCAAGTGTTTTGGGTTTCCCATTGTTTTCAATGTTTGCCACAATTTGTTGTGGTACATGTCTGCAATTGTTTGCATTCATTGTTCCCAAACATTAGCTTTTAAGGGATTAATCACATCTGAAGAGTCTTATTGCTAAGTCAATGCCACAAGAAGAGAGTTAGCACTATATTCCTCTTTGCTTGAAATTTTTAATGGGTACCTACGTTTATGGCTTCATTGCTACAGACCATTTTAATCTTCGTTTCTCTGAAACCTTTATTATCACTTCTTTATGTTATTAACTTTTTCATAATCTCTCATTTCATTTATAGCTTCGCTACTTCCCTATCAAAGGCAGTCATATTATAACTTACCTCTTCTTCTGTTTAATTTTCCCTTTTCTTTTTTCACTCTCTTCTGTCCATTCCACTAAGGATTTTTCCCCATTAGGCCACCTGTGCAACATCCTCTGCCATGTATCATGTTAAGTTCTCTCTTCCTATTCTTTCATGTCTCATTATTCAAAGAACGCTAGTGATACTTCATCTTTTTATGGAAATACATTTAGAATATTCCACTTTGGGATGGACAGCATAAGTATAAATATGAGTTAGTAGTCTAAAAAGCTGTTTGATCATACTAATTTTCTTTGTGCTCTTGAGTTTATTCTTTTCATAAAATTCTCAAATTCTGCCACAGAGAGCAATCTGATTTCCCAACCTAGGAATCTTGCTTAACAAATAATTTAATTTTGTGTGAATTAACATACCCTTCAAAAATGAAAAAAAAATTGTTTCTCTAAAGATCTTGAATATTTCTAATTGTATGCTCATTATAGCATAGAATAGGTGCCAAATGAGTTTGAATTCATAAATTTCTGTCTAAAAGACATATCTCTACTTATAGCTATAGACTTATTTTTGATAGGTGATAGACAAAAGATCGACAAATACTGTCAAGTCAACTTATGGCAATATGTACAATAGAACAAAATGTTACCCAGTCTTGTACCATTCTCACAGTCATTTACTTGTTTAACTTCATCTTTGTGGCCATTGTACCAATCTATTTGACTGATGTTTTCTTCACTTTCGCTGGTTCTTTATCAAATGTCATCCTTCTTCCAGGAATGAATCTCTTCTGCTAAGTCCAACACAAACTCATCAGACGATGCTTTATTGTGATTCATATTGTTTCCATTTTTTTAAGTCATAGAGAAATTGCAACTCTGCGTCTTCATCTGAAAATTAAGCTGAAACCTGTACATCATGCATGAGACTGCAAGTATCTGAAATATCAATGCCATAGTATTACATCAATACATTGCTACCACTATTCAACAAACTGACAAAAATGTAATGGATATTATCTGTAACTCAACTTAATTTCTGACTTGAGATCTACCATACGACTTAATAGTAAATCGGTTACAGTCACTTTTGGAAATCTGCCTACCTGTCCTCAATTACATTAAAGCTTCAAACATCTTACAATCTACCATAACTTTCAAAGTGTGGCGATCACAGTTTCCTCTTCTTTTTAAAATCTTCCCAACAGACATTGTTCCTTCAGATGTAAGAATATCTTCATTGCTTCTGTGTCACAGTGTAGCTCTGAAATCTTGCAGTTTTCTGTAATTCTAATTACCTACATACACCCGAGATATTTCTTTTCTGAGAATATTATAGTTGAGGAAGTTAAAGTGAAGACACTCTCAGAGATGAGTCATGATTGATGAAGTTGAAGTAGTTAACACAGGTGTGAAAATTCAAAAGAACATTGAACCCCTGTGAAAAAGAGAAAGATGACTACACCCAGAGTGGAAGTGGTATGAGGACAGCAGAGCATAACCTCAATTAACCTCACAAAGGATAACAGTCCACATCAGCAACATTCATAGTAAAACCCAATTACCATAAGGTCAGATACATCTTCCAAGTTATTGCGCCTACTTCTGTCAATTCCAATACCATTCATATTACTTTATAACAGGGTCTGAAATCTGTTGCAATGACCACATGTATCTCCCAGAACCATAGTCATGGTTATGGGCCTTACAAAGGAAGTTCTCTTAGTCCTGCCCACTATAGTATTTTTCCTCAATCCTCCAGCAAGCTTAGGCAAATGATGTCTGGTTCTGGTTCCATGGGTTAGCAGGGCTACGTCTGTCTACTGAAGGTCTCTGGTTCTTCATTGCGACAGATGTTCTCATGTAGAGCCCAGTCTGACTGGTGCAGGAATCTCTGTCCTCAAAGGACATGCATTTTACTCTGTGCTTCCACTTCCTTGCTGATAGGAGAATTCTCACCTTTGCTGATAACATGTTCAATTTAAGTTGGATGGGGGAAACTGACCAATCCCATAATAATTAGTTTATACACACTCTATGACAAATTCTTGCCGAGTCATATGGTGAAGCCAAAGTGAATGGGTAGGAAAGCCATTTTGAGCAATAAATTTATGACTTTATAATGCCATGTTGTTGTTGTTGTTGTTATGTGCCATCGAGTCGTTTGAGACTCATAGCGCCCCTATGTACAACAGCCCTAAACCGTGCTCTATCCTGTGCCAATCTCATTGCCTCTGACACACCCATCCCGATAACCCCAGTCACTGAATCAACCCACCTCATAGAGGGTCTTCCCCTCCTGCGCTGTCCCTCTACTCTACCCCCAGCATGATGTCCCTCTCCAAGGACCTGTCTCTCCTTACAACATGTCCAAAGTATGTCAGACGAAGTCCCAGAATCCTTGCCTCCAAGGAGCAGCCTGGTTTAACCCTCTCTCGGATGAATCTGTTTGTTTTCTTGGCAGTCCATGGACATAGAGAATAAAATATAGCATGTATTAATTACGTCTTGGTAATATACCTCTTAGATAATGGATTATTACTGACTGTTGTTGACTTTGTTCTCTATCCATGTGATAAATGTCTATCAAGAGGAATTTTTCAAAATATATGAAAGTGCCACAATGAATGACTGGAAGCCCTAAGTCTCTGTAAACTTTCATTACAATTAATTATATGTGCATATATACACAACAACAATAAATAAATCATTAGTATGATTCCACTCTGAGATAACCATTGTTAATATTTACTGTACCTCTTTATCAACACTATTTTCTTAAGTTATCTTGTTGCTTTAAGTGCAATATTGTCTTTCTTTCCTTTTTAGAAATATAAATGGTAAATTTCTGTTATCTCACTACTATATCTCCCAAAAACAAGTGTACTCAGGAGTTCTTAGAGAATCTTGGACATTACTTTACATGAAATAGTGGGAATGTAGTGGTGCACATAGAGCTATCTCTCTTCTACCCTTTTCATATATTCTTTACGTAAAAGTATGTATTTAGACACTATGCTAACTCTATCGGATAGTATCTTATAGATGATAGAGAACTCCTCTGTATTTATGGAGTATACTTTCTCTTGGAAGGTTAGGAAGTTGTGAAATAAATAACAAGGGATTTATCATAGTGATTTTGATAAGGTACTAAAAAAGGAAAATAACAAAACATTTGATTTTTATGTACATAATGTATCCATTACAATTTTGCAATATCCTCTTGCCCATCAGCTTCTTTTGTGCAATGCAGGTTATGTGCATTTGCATGTTATTTGTAAATGTTTTATGGGGTGTAGTTTATGCCCCTGGAGAACCTCTCATAGGAGAGCGACAACCTGAAGTATGAGGAAAAAGTCAGCCGTATATGAAGAAAGAGAAAGTATATTTCAGTTCTAAGTCGGAGCATATGTTAAGGGCCAGAGATGTTAGATTGCATTTCCTTAATCTTTAAATGTGAAATTATAATTATTCATGGTTAGTAATATTAAAGAAGATATATTGCTTAAGTTATTATTATTTTAAAAACATTACAGAAAGTAATAATTATTTTTAGTATTATAAAAGTATGATAGATTTTGATAAAGTTTACTGCACTTTGGTTAGATCCATTCTATGAAATAATTACTTATTGTTTTTATCAATCAAGTGTTCAGGGAATTTAAAAATCATATATATCAACACAAATGAATATTATAAAGATAAAAATGTTAAAAGAATTTCAATACAGGGAGATATTATTTCTGTGTAGTGTCTTTCCCCCTGTCTTGCTCATATTTCATACCTAGCTCAACTATATCCAGACCATCTCATTAATTATTACTTTTTAAAAAATGAATATATTAGAATTCTACAAACTGTCAGGAATTGTGCTAGATCATAAGAATTTAAAGATACCATGCAATTTCTTTCTTCTAACTCTTCAGGCAAAGGAATGAAGTAGTCTTGAATGCAAAAATTATGACATACAGAGCTCTGGTGGCTTAGTGGTAAAAAGCTGTTCTGCAATCCCAAGGGCACAATGTTTGAATCCATCAGCTGCTCCACAGGAGAAGGATGGGCAATCTCTTCCCTTGTGGTTTACTGCCTCTGAAAATGCACTAAAAAGTTAATTATGGGATAGTTTTGATTTGATGGCACATAACAACAACAAAGTAACTCACTATATAATTTCTGACTCATAGGGATCTTGTACTACAGGACAAAACTGCTCAATAGGGTTTGCAAAGCTGTAAATCTTTATGAAATGCCTAATCTTTCTCTCATACAGAAGTTGGTGGACTCAAATTGCTGATATTCTGATTATCAGCCAAATGGCTTAACTATAGTATTAGCAGAGTTCCTTAAATGCTAAGGTAAATGTGTATGCAAAACATAGCAATAGTCAGAAGAAAGGATAATAGCCCCAGCCTATGCTAGGGGTCATGAGCCAAGAGTGTTATAAGGATATCTTTAGAACCTGGCATTTTCACTGAGTCTGGACAACTTGAAGGTAAATAGCAGTTGATCAGGTGGACAAAAGGAAATAAAGAACTCTGACAAAACAAATTCAAAGTCATTGTTATAAGGTGTGTGTTTGCATTTCAAAAATAGTTCCTGTTGTCTTCAAATGTGCTGAAAAAAGAACTTTAAATCTCTCATTTCTTTTTCACAGAATTATTTAATTAAGACTGTACTCCAGAAAATAATTTATCTGGTCATAAACATACAGGAAATAATCAAATTGGTAAAATAAATGTTTTGCCACTAGTCTATGAAGCCATGAACTCAGTGTATTTCAGGGAGACAACATCCCATATTCTATTGTTATTGATTTTCCTTGCCTTTGACTTATTTGTGCTTTAAATTTCACTTTAGGAATTCTAACAAGTAGAAATGTAGAGGAATGAAAATGCGTAAATAAAATGCTTGATGGCCAATGAATCCTTGTCTCCCCCCCACCACTTCATTCCTACCCACTGTTTAGATCTTGCGGTCTTCACACCTCATCAGTTTCTACTGAGTGCATGCACACATGCAGGATGCACAAACAGTTCCAGGGTCATTCTGTACACAGCACAGCTGCCTCCAGAACATGTGGAACCGCCAATTCTGACTGTCTTGGATTCTAGAACAATATACATACAGTAAGTAGAAAGGTTGTCTCTTTTACTTGCTAGTTCATAGGAAGATCACAGTGAAGTCAATCAGAAGTTTGTGATGTAAAATAAGTTTTATTGTGATTAAATGCATAGAAATGATTAGTTTGGTGGTTCTGGGAACCTTTGATTATCACTTGCCAACTTAATTTCCATTTTGTCTCTATGTAATCAGGCAGAGCTATGTATGTGCAAATTTCAATAAAAGGAAAAATTGACAACTTACATGATTGCTTTGAGCTTCTAATATGTGATATATTGTATGTGTTGATTTTAAATGAGAGATTATATTCTATATATTTCTCTGGTGGCACAGTATACTACATGTTGGTTGTTTACCAAAGGCTGGTGATTCAAACCATCACTAGCTCCATGTGATGAAGATGACAGTCACCTCCCCAAAAGATACACAGTCTCGGAAATGTGTGTGTGTGTGTGTGTGTGTGTGTGTGTGTGTGTAATTAAGACAGGGCTTATTTGTTCCTTTGCAATTGAACTCTTAAAAACTCCTCTTTCAAATATAGGCATTTTCAGGTTATCTCTAAAACTACTAATCGGTGCCCATTTCTGGACATGAAGTGTATTATAATATTGAACTAAAATATGTGAAACCTCTCTCTCAGTGTTTGCCTTATCACAAATTGATGCTTTTCATTTGATCCAATTAATATTCACTCAGTCATTTCTCTCATTCTCAGCTTTCTCATCTGTAAAAGAAATTTTGATTGGATTGTGTCACTAATTCAAGCTGAAAAACATCATGATTATTTTTATCTCATTTTCCAAATCTAAACTCTCCTGTTGGCCTTTATCAGGCCCATTTATCAATCTCACATTAGTTATCCAACATGATTTCCTACTAGTCAATATATTTCTTAATTTACCAATTCCTTGTCTGATCAATTGTTGTCCTGCTTATTGCCACTGAACATTCGAATTCAATTCTCTGTAAAGCTGTCCACTCTTTTTTCTGTATATCCAGATCCAGTCCGTATGTTAAATCTGTGTTTCTGGTTTATATGTCATCTTTTTTTATGAAATCTTACTTGACTATCACAGATATATATATATATTTACATACAGAGACAGAGAGAGATTGAGAAATCTCCCATCTTTCTCCTATGCAGCCATTGGTGGATTGAAGCCACTTGCTTTGAGTTGGCAGTGTATCTCCTTACTACTAGGCCACCAGAGCTCGTACATAAATATTCTATAATTACAAATATCAATGCCATGTTACATTATTGTGATGTTTGAGATCATATCATTATTTTAACTCTCTCCATTTAATAAAATATGAATTCTAGTTCTCTCGAATTTCATTCTACACATTAATTTCAAAATCAAGTCCTCGCTCATATGCATTTCTGTATCATTATTGTTTTGATTGGGTACCATTGAGTCTATTATAACTCACAGCAATCCCACATGATTGAGGACAGGTCTCCAGAGACTATTTCTGGTTGTAATCTTTTAAAAGCCTAAATCATTCTACTATAAAGGAACTATGTAAACAGCCCAATGCTTAATAGTGATGCTATTAGAGATTATTTCTGTTTTAGTAGATAACTAAAATTATAGGCAAATATAGGTGGAAATTATATCCTTTTTTCTTTATACTATTCAAAATAAGAATTTAATGATTTTCTGTGGTTTTTGTTTTTCTTCATGAATGACTGCTGAGTATTTTAGAATGTGTTTCACAGTGGTACACATCCAAACTCCTATGTGTCCTTAAAAAGTCCTGTACATTTCAGTTTGACTTGAATGAAAGATGATGATAATGCTCTATTTCTTCATTCCCAGGTGGCAACAGCCAAGAAAAGTGAATGGAATTCTGGAGCGTTATGTATTATATATTTCAAATAGCATGCATAATTTTACAATTTGGGATGTCATCTATAACAGTACAGAACTTTTTCAGGATCACATGCTGCAATACCTTCTCCCTGGTAATAAATATCTCATCAAACTGGAGGTAAGTTCACTATACCTCTTTTTGCCTTCCTTTGTCCTCGGCAATTCCGTCATGTGCCCTCCTTCCCTTTATTGTTTTCTTTTCCTCTCACACTTAAAAAAACAAACAAAAAAATTAAAAAGTAAAAACAAAACATTCTTTCAAATGATGATATTTGTTTTAAAATCTCACTTCTCATCCTAAGGTAAACTCTTTGTATTATTTTACACAAAATGAAAGATTAACACTCTGAGTCAGTAGATTTTCCTAAATGTAATTTGGGATTACCAGGAATTATCTAGTTTTATTTTTATTTGTAGAATATCATAATTGTGGATGACATTCTAAACTGCTTGGTTTAATAAAGCTATTTCCCTGTGGACTTCATGTTAATTTTTAGAAAAGGATGCATTACATGAAAATTTTGATCTTTTACTTTTAAATGAAAATTTAAATGACCTCCAAATATTTCTGATTGTTCTAACGTTTCGGTTTACATTATACTTCTTTTTCAAAAGAGTAGTCACGTAACAAAATTCAGAATCAACATAGTTTAGGAATTTCTGTAGCTAGACAATAGCACTTTTAATGCAAAATAGCACTTTCACACAAAGGTCTTTTTAAAGTCCTTGATATTACTGTGGCATTTATATGCAGTAGTTCCTTTTGTTTTTTTATGAAATATAATGCTTTTTTAAGTTTAATAGCACATCTGAAAATAACTGAATATAAACATGAGATTGTCCCTATTTGTTTTAAACACACTCTTCATTTTATAGTAATACCTATATAAGGATATTTGCTTTGATAAATGCCATAGAAAATATTCTGCTCTTGATTATGAATAAATTTACATTTAAGTAGACACTGTGTATGCATTCATTTTACTTAACATGCTCTTGAATGCTCTAAATATTATACCATGAGAAAATAAACTATTTCAACTACTGCTAACTATCTGACTTGAAACCACAAAACAAGAGCAATCAAGAACCCTGTTTAAAAATCCTGCTCAATACTATTTCTATGTGCCTAGGAGTTCAGCACAGTGTATATATACACAGAAAGAGCCCCTGTGGTTATTACAATTTTATGATCTAAGATGTACAATGCTAGTTCAGAAATCGTTACTATTTTCAAAACAGTCGAAATACTGTCATCAAGTCAGTTCCAACTCATAGTGATGCTTCAGTTGAGTTTCTGAGACTTTAAATCTTTATGGGAGTTTACCGCCCACGTATCTCCAGAGAGCAGCTGGTGGACTTGAATTCTGACCTTTGGATTAGTAGTGCAACTTCTAACACGCCATGACATGACTCCAGAGCTCCTTTGACTAGTCTATATCAAAAGATGCCTAATATTTCTTACCCATAATGATGTCATTGTTGTTGTTTGCCTTCCGGTCAGGACTGACTCATAGCTGACTCTCCAGTGGGTTTTCAGAGACAGTTAACAGATGGGAGATCACCCATACTTCTCCCACTGAGAAGCTAGTGGATACCATCCATGTGCCTTCAAGATTGCAGCATGCTTATCATGAATGCTTTTAGTTACTTCCCACAATATGGTGCTAAGGATGAGAAGCCTACCCATGTCGTCATTTAGAGCCAGCCAAACATTTTAACAAAAGTGGAGATACTTAGCTTCCTCCTTTCCTCCCACACTATGTTGTTATCATGTACCATAGAGTCAGAACTGACCCATAGCTGACCCTCCGGCAGATTGTCAGAGGCAGTTAATTGCCCAGGAGGAGATGACCCATCTTTTTACTCCCACATTATATTAGTTGGACGTTATTTCTAAAAAAGCAAAGATTTACTATGAAATTCAAGAAAAGTCTTAATATCGGGATAAAAATAAATAGAAATGGTGCTCAAGATTTAAGCAGAATTACAAGAAATAAAAATCTACTTCCAAAGTAATTTCTCAGGTCTAGAACTTTGAAGCCATGTCTAACGTACTTTGGGCTCGTGGCCAGGAGAGACAGGTCCTTGGAGAAGGATAGCATGCTCAGAAGGGTGAAGGGGACAGCATAGGAGAGGAAGACCCCAGATGAGGTAGATTGATATGCTGTCTGTGGCAATGGGGGTTATTGTGTCAGAATTAATAAGACTGGCTCAGGACAGGGAAGGGTTTAGAGCTGCTGTACATAGATAGGGTCATTGTGTGTTACAGTTGACTCAATGGCACATAACAACAAAAAACAGAATATATTGGTTGCTTTTTATGTAAGCCTCATGTTTAGAGTCAACATGATCTTGGGGAGGGCCTATGAATTTAAAAGTCAGTTGTTATTATATCTTGGAGGAACATTCACCTAAGTGGTATAGCACTCTTCTGTCTATATGCTGTACTGAAGTAAGTTTGCGTTGCTGAGATGCTGAACCTTGTGTTTTTGGGGTGTCAAATGCCATAATGGTTACCCATGGTGGACAGTGTTTGCAGCCACTTCCCAAGCAACATGCCTCTGGAAACTGTGAACTTTGATAAATGGCGATGATTGTGGAAGGGCTTCAGGCGTTTTGTTCATGGGGTTGCTATGAGTAATGTTCGACTTGACAGCAAGCAACAACAACAACTGTGCACTCATTCATATTTACATCAATATTCTATACTTTATAAATCTGCAATATTTTGAAGAAAGATATAACTCTAGATAATCTTTTACCTCTGGGTTTTATTTCTGTTTTCGTCATTCACTATCAGTCCTGAAGTAAAGTCAAGTCTAAAATTAGCATATTAAACTGAATTATGTTAGTGTTACTTTGATAATGCAATGATGATAAAATGCTTTAAAATAATACGATGATAAAAAGGTGACCCTTGACAATATCTGTGAAATTAAACAAGATATCAGACATGAAATAATATTTATATAGAATATCATGAAGATATCCTCAGACCTTTAAAGATAACTTAGCCTCAAATTTTTGGTGCAGAAATTGACTTGTTTTGGTTGTTGTTGTTTTTGCTACGTGCTCTCAAGTCACCTGTGACTCATGGCAATCCTATGTACAGTAGCTCTGAAGCCTGCCCTGACCTGAGCCAGTCTAACAGACTCTAACGCATCTAATACCATTGTCCCAGTTACGGTATCAATTCCTTTTTTCCGGGGTCTTCCTTTCCTGAGCTGTCCCTCCAATCATTGTCCCAGTTACTGTATCAATTAGTTTTTTCCAGGATCTTCCTCTCCTGAGCTGTCCCTCCAATCTTCCAAGCTAAAGTCTTTCTCCAAGGACCAGTCCTTCCCAGCCATGTGTCCAAAGTATGTGGGATAGAGCTTCAAAATCCTAGCCTCTAAGAAGAAACTTGTTCTCACCCTCTCCGTGAAAGACCTATTTGTTTTCTTGGTGGCCCAGAGTATGTTCAAAATTCTTCTCTAGCACCACAACTCAGAAGCATTCATTCTTCTTCTGTCATCCTTAATCATTGTCTGGCTCTCTGCTGTATAGAAAGTAATTGCAAAGACCATGGCCTGGATCAGGCACACCTTAGTCACCAGACTGGCACTGTTGCATCTCAGTACTCTAGAGAGGTGCCTGACAGCAGATTTTCCCAATATAATTCTTTTGATTTCCTGACACACAATTATCTTCAATTTCAGTGAATGTCTGAGGTCAGAAAATATGCTCATATTTTCACGAAGTATAAATATAAGTAAGTTTTAATAGTTTATTCTTGGGGAGACGAACTGCTAGCTCAAATGGCATGCCTCTCTGGAAGTTCAAATCCACCAGCAGCTCTTAGGAAGAAAGACAGGCAGTCTCCTCAAGTGCAATTTACAGCTTCATAAGCCCACTAGAGGATCAACAATGAGTCAGCACCAACTAAATTGAGGTGTTGAGATTTAACAAAAAGTTGCTTTGTTTTAACTTAACTTTGTTAACAAGCAACTTCAGTGAACCAGAACAGTTAGGTTCATCCTGGTTAATTGAAATCTGTTTCATTTGCAATATACTAACTAGCTTTTAAGGTCATTAGAGCAATAGATGCTGATGAGATTCTCGGGAAAACAGTTTCCCTTCAGTATTGACTTAGCATGTCATGGAGGTATTGGGAAGTGAAATCTACAGATTGCAGTTGCCATAAGTAACTTTAGGACTACTCACTTTAAAGCTCACCTTAGTCATCGAAGTGACAGCCTTGAACACACTCTCTCTTGAGGGGACATGAACTAGCACCATCAGCTACACATGGGAGCTGGTGAGAAATGCAAACTCTTAGGCTCCGCCACAAACCTGTGTACTGTGGATAAAATTCTGAATCAAAACCATGTTAAAGGAAAGAACAAAGTGATCCTATAAGTTTCCTAGGCTATGATCTTTGTATAGCACATCACCAGGTCTATTCCCCTTCAGAGTCATTGGTGTACTGGAATTTCTGGAATCGAACTCATAATGCCCTGATAAAAGCAATCAAGAAATCAAAAGAGAGGATAGATTGGAAAAATCTACTACCAAGAATCTCTCTAGAATGCTAAAGAAGGACGGCAGGGTTTTGTTTATTTTGTTGTTGTTTGAGGGTTAGGGTCTTTTGTTTTTGTGGGGCTTTTTTTAGGATGTCAGTTTAAAGACTAAGGTCTACTCAATCCAATCCGTCATCTTTTTCAACTACTTCCTATGCATCTGTAAGCTGGACAATGAACAAGGATGATTAAAAAAAAATAAAAGAATCTACTTTTGAATTGGGATGTTAGAAGAGAGTGCAGAATATGCCATGATCTACCAAAAGAACAAGCTTCCAAAAGTGCAACCAGGGTGCAACATAGAGGCAAGGACTTTGACACTTCATCTCATACAATTTGGACATGTGATCAGGAGGGATCAGTCATTGGACAACAAGATAGTAGTAGGTAAATTATTCATGTGATTTCATTTACTATCTGATAGTGACTGGATTGGTGGTGGTGTTAGGTGCCATCAAGGCAACGATGACTCTTAGCGACTCTGTGAACAACAGATCTGAACCATACCCTGTCCTGGGTCATCATCACCGACTCTGCCGTGCTTACGCCCATTGTTGTGGTCACTATGTTGATCCATTTGTTGAGAGTCTGTTCTCTTTCACTAACTCTCTACCTTTTCCAACATGATATCTTTTTTTAAAGTATTGGCCTCTCCTTATAACATGCCCAAAATAATGTGAGGTGAATTTTCAACATCCTTGACTTTAAACAGAACCCTGGTTGCACTTTCTTCAAGAGAGATTCGTTTGTTCTCTTGGTGGTCCATTGTATTTCATAGGTGGCTGTCCATTAAGACCCTCCAAGGCAGTTAATTGTGTGAGGAAATTGTCAATCTTTCTTCTACTGAGCAGTTGGTGGATTTGAATCACCTGAGAGACAGGATCTTTTAGTTGCAACCAAACTCACTACTGACCAAGCCATCAGTGCTCCTCTCAATAACTTCAGTCACTATCTATTTGAAAACAAATATTAAGAAAAAAAATGTTAAAAAAAGAAAGAAAATGTTAACTTATATACATCCTAATAGTGATAGCATTTTAAAAAAAAGCACTCAGTAGATATAATATTATTTATTCTTTCATTGTGTCGCAAATCAAACCTTTCATTTGATCGGAAGTTGCTTATTGTTTCTGGATAGCATTAAGACTTTGCCTGATTTTTTTTTATATGACTCTAATGAGTGAAGACCAGATGAGCTGTGGGAGGATATCAAGTGTATCATCCAGGAAGAGTGAAAATGGTTATTGCAAAGAAAGAAGTGGAAGAGAAGACCAAAATGAATGTGAGAAGAAACTCTGAAAATTGCACTGGAGCACAGAGAAGCCAAAACACAAGGAAGAATTCAAGATACTAAAGAGTTGAATAGAAGATTTCAAAATGCAACAAGGGAAGACAATGTAAAATTGTACAATGAAATGTGCAAGGAGTTGGAATCAGAAAATCAAAAGGGCCAAACTTGCTCTGCATTTCTTAAGCTCAAGGAACTGAAGAACAAATTCAAACCTCAAGTTGCTATAATCAAGGATGCTTTAGGCAGAATATTAAATGATCCAGGAAGTATTAAAAGAAGATGGAAGGAATATACTGAGTCACTGTATTGCAAGGAATTGGAAGGCACAGAAGAATTTCACGAAACAACATATGAGCAAGAGCCTGTGGTGATGAAGGAAGAAGTTCAAGCTGCTTTGAAGGAAATAGCAAAAAATAAGCCCCCAGTAATAGATAGTATACCAAATGACATATTTCAGTTAACAGATGCTGCCCTGGACGTGTTCACCAAGAGGTGCCAAGAAATCTGGAGAACAACCACTTGGCCAACTGACTGGAAGAGATCTATATTTGTTCCTATTCCAAAGAAAGGTGACCCAAAAGAGTATGGAAACTATAGAACAGTATCATTGATTTCACATGCAAGCAAGATTCTACTGAAGATTATCCAAAAATGACTGGAACAGCCCAACAGCAGAGAAGTACCAAAAGTGCAGGCTGGGTTTAGAAGGGGTTGTGGTACTAGGGATATTGTAGCTAATATTAGATGGATCTTAGTTGAAAACAGGGAATACCAGAGGAATGTCCATCTGTGTTTCATTGACTATGCAAAGGCATTTGACTTTGTACACCATGACAAACTGTGGCTGACTCAGAGAAGGATGGGAATCCCACAACACTTGATCCTGGTAATGAGAAACCTATATTTGGACCAAGAGGCAGTCATCAGAACAGAGCAAGGGAACACTCAAGGTTCAAAATTGGGAAGGGCGTACGCCAAGGATGGTTCCTGTCTCCATACCTTTTCAACCTGTATGCAGAACAGATTATCCCGGAGGCTGGGCTCTATATGAGGAGAAATGTGGGGTCAAGATTGGTGAAAGATCTAGCAACAGTCTGCGTTATGCAGATGACACAACCCTGCTTGCTTAAACTGAGGAGGACCTAATGCACTTGCTGCAGAGGGTCAAGGACTGCAGTCTCCAGTATGGATTGAGGCTCAATATCAAGAAGACAAAGATTCTCACCACTGGACTAATTGGCAGCGTCAGGATTGATGGTGAAGAGATTGAGATTGTTCATAGCTTTATTTTGCTTGGTTCCACAGTCAACACTCTTGACACCAGTAGTCAGGAAATTAGCAGCCATGGCAAATTGCCATGAGAAACTTTACTGTTAGGGACCTCTCCAAAGTACTGAAGAGCAATGGTGTCTCTCTGGAGACTAAGGTGTGTCTGATACAGGCCATGGTCTTTGCTATCACTTTGTTATGCATTGGAGAGTTGGACAATGACTAAGGAGGATAGAAGGAGAATTGATGCCTTTGAGCTGCGGTGCTGGAGATGAGTATTGAGGGGACCATGGACTGCTAGGAAAACAAACAGATTCATCCTGGAAAGGGTTAAACCGGGCTGTTCCTTGGAGGCAAGGATTCTGAGTCTTTGTCTAACATACTTTGGACATGTTGTAAAGAGAGACCAGTCCTTCGAGAGGGACATCATGCTTCTGAGGGTGGAGGGACAGCGCAGAAGGGGAAGGCCCTCTATTAGGTGGATTGCTTCAGTGACTGGAGTAATCAGGATGGGAGTGTCAGAGACAGTGTGAATGGCACAGGACAAAGCAGAGTTTAGGGCTGTTGTACATAGGGTCGCTATGAGTCGCAAGCAACTCGATGGCACATAACGACAACAACATTTGATAAAAGCTACTGGAGCTAGTTTAAACCATTTATTTTAATGACTCAGAAGCTTTCAAAGACATTGTCATTTCATAAAGCCATCTTTATAATCAATCTCATGATTTTGATTCATTTTTTCCAAAACAAATTGTAATCAGCATTCCGCTTTCATGATTGTAGTGGCCCCTCGTGTTGCAGGTCAAACTAGATACTGATGGGCTCAATTTCATTTTGATGATATTAGTGAGCTTAGGCAGATTGGAAATAATTTTAAGAACTTGTATTTTTCTCATTGAAAATCTATTATGATTCTCATTTTGCCATTCTACATGTACAAAGACTGGGCAAGTAAAACATACAATATTTTTGCAGCCAGTTCTGTTATTATATAAATTCTGCTTTATTTACAAGAAAAATTGTTTCACAACCTCCTTTTTAAAGTGCCTCTGAGTCAAATTGCTAGTTTACCAGTCTCCAGTGAATCAGCTCAAAGAATTGTCCTTCCCAAACTGAGGGTCTCTTCATTTACCCAGGGAGCATCATAAATTCACAAAGTAAGTCTTGATTTACCCTCTGTTTCCAAAAATATTACATTTTTCCTTGGGAGAAGAAACCAAGGAAAATAACTTAGGATATGAAAGAGGAAAGAAATAGTGACAGATAAAGTTATAGAATTAAATCACTGCTTGCTATAAGCTTAACACCAAGAAGCTACAGAATTTCTTTTAGTTTTAACCCTAAGAAAAGCAGAATCTAAAAAATGCAAATGGGATGAGTTTATCATTTTCTCATGACTAGAAAGAACACTATTTTGACTATTTTTCTCTTTCTAATTTAGCTGTGCCCGGTGACCTTTTTTCCTTCCAGGTTTTCTGAAGGAATTTTAGCACATTTGAAGAGGCTTCCCCCACCTTTTTATTTAATTTTTCTATTTTAATCATCAAGTAGTTATTTCTTAGCCTACCAAAGGGCATGTCCTTTGGGTCATAGCCACCAGCTCAATTGATTCTTCTTTATTTGCAAAGATGCCATTCTCAGGAGAAGTGTGGTTTATCTTTTACATATATATGCACATGCCACAGTCGAGAATTAGAGGAAACCCACAGAGGTTAATTAGGTCCCCCAATCTTAAGGCGATTTAATGTGTAGGCCACAATTTAACATATCTAAACCATGCTGAAGCTGCTAAAATATCATTCGGAAGACACATACGACTACTGAATTCTTAAAACAGCATCTGAAAGGCTCAAAATCACTGGCAGTAAGAGAGATCATTGTATAAATCAAAACTGCAGTGAGATACTGTCTCACCCCAGTAGCAGTGGCAAAGTTTAACAGGACAATAAGCAATAACCTTTGGAAAGGATGTAGAAATATTGCAACTCTCACACAGTGTTAGTGAGATTGTAAAATGGTACAACCACTCAGGAAAGCAGTTTGGTGTTGCCACATAAAGCCGAACATTGAAATTCCATATGACCCAGCTATTTCTTGCTGGGAATATACCCCAAGGGAAGAGAACCGAGACACAAATGGAGGGTTGTATACACATGTTCATAACAGCGTTATTCACAATAACAAGAATATGGAAACAGCCCAAATGTCCATCAACTAATGATTGAATTTAGAAATAGTGATACATTCACATGATGGAACACTATGCAGCACTAAGTAGCAACAATTTTGAAAAATACTACACAACATGTATTATGCTTAGTGAACTCAGTCTCATAGCAACAATTACTGCATATGTCCACTTTTTTAAAAATAGAAAGATAACTAGTAAATGTGTATAGGTGCACAGAGGGAAGAGACGAGGTTGCTGAGAGTGGAAGGGGCAGCCAATCACCGAGATGACAGAGTTTGATGGGCAGAGAGAGGTGGGGATGAAGAAATTAGGAAAGATCCAGTAAGGATCTGAAAAGGCAGGGTATTAGCAGTCATAGATCAAAAATGATTACTTATATAAAACACAATGTTAAAAAAAAACCCAAGAATTATTTGCTTTTATTAAGTTAATCGCATCCATTAATTACCATGTAATGGTAATTATTACCTAGAAATGTTTATCTGAAAAAACAAATGAGCTTTGTAAACTTCAATTTGACTGATTTTTTAAAAAATAGGATCTGAGATTATCTCCATGTTGATTGATCATATAGTTTGTTATTTCTACTTATAAGAAAGAATTGCTAATTAATTTTCAACACTGTTACAAAATAGTATAGTACTTCAATGTACTTTAATGTTTATAAAAAGAAACCTATGGAAAAAAAAACCACTCAAGCTAGAACATTTCAGAAAAGTAAAACTTGCTGCTTTAAGAAACAAGGAGATGAAAACAAAGAGCAATTTTTACAGTGTCAATCTTAAAAGAAAGCCTTAAGTGTCTGGTCTTGAGAAATATTTTCTTATAATTTTTTATTTCTATATTAGTAACTATCTCTTATGAAAATGCTTTTTACATTGTCCTATGATTGTAATTGTTTTTCCTTTGGTTTGGTAAAATATAGTGTTTTTTGAAAACTACTTCAATTTCACCCTGTATATTTGAGCTGTAAGCTAAGGAAACACTGAATAAAGTTTATGCATTATTTTCAAATATCATTTTTATATAACAGTATAATTTTCAAATTTGTCATTGAATCTAGACAGAAAAAAACTCTTGTATATCTCAATTCCCTGGAGAAATGCTCATCTGTCAGGCTAAATAGTGGCATTTTTTTTTCTTTTATACCTCAACATTTCCTTTAGAGTAATTTTAGTTTATGACGAAAGTGCAGTTAAAGAGATTTCTGAATATCTTCAACATTCATGTCCCATCCTTGGCATTAGTAATATCTAATGAGGAAGCAGGAGATTTCCGTGATTGTCTCAAGTTTTCCAGTTCTGTAGTGAAACCCTTCTCCAGCAGTGAAGTAAATCATGGCTCTTTAACCATTAAGCAACCACTCAGCAATTGCTTTGCATTGATTGATTTAGGAGAGAGATTATTTTATTCAATTTCACATTGTGCTGTTCTTTTAATAGAATAGTCATGTATAGAATAAAAGAGGCAATCATATTTGCTGTATATCTTTCTTTTTCCTAGAAATCACTTCTTTTGTCCCAAAGTAGTCTTTATAGTGTTCCTAGTACTTTTATCTCAGGGGAGGGGAGGAGAGAAAGACAGAGAGCAAGAGGGAGAGAGAGAAAGAGAGAGAGAGAGAGAGAGAGAGAAAGATTGACTATGGGAAACTTGGTCAAATCTAATTTCACCAGGGCTGCTCATCCAGTCAGTATATGCCCTGCTTCTCAAGGCTCCAATTTAGGGAGTATTTATAATTCATACATTCACACATTCTGGATTATTTTCTCATTATTGGAGTTGACTGTCTCATGTCCTAAAATGCAAGTGAGTTAAAAGTCAAACCTGAAAGTTAAAATAAATACATGGGAGGGGGGTTTTAAGAGGAGCATTTTATGAATTCTCTTTATAAACTCCCTTTTTAAAAAAATGTTATTTGAAATTTGAGACCCAGAGTGAAATGAGGTCTTTGCATCTCTGTTAGGCTTGCACAGGTGGTGGGTGCACCTTGAGCCAGGCCAGCCAGGCCCTCACCGATGAGAACATTCCAGAAGGAGTGCCATCCCCCACAGTGCACTCATATTCACCTGACTCCTTTAACATCTCCTGGACTGAGCCCGAATATCCGAATGGTAAGTGAACTCTTTTAGCCTCAAGTTAAAAAGATGATTAGTAAAGGTAAATTAATATTCTAAATGGCAGCTTATATGTGGTGCTTAATTTTTAATGATCATTTTAGCACATAAAATACCTGAGATAGTATCATTGTCTGTAGTTGGGAGATTGTGGTTTTTAGGCTAACACACAATTTTGGTGGCTCAAAAGTGCTCCCTTTTGATAGTTCTTGTGTACTGCATCTTATTGTTAGCACGCTTTGGAAAAGGTGAGGAGAACAAGAAATGCCACTGTGAGACAGAAATTGTATTCTCAATGACTTCTGTTTTGACAGCCATTAGTTCTTTCTTTAAGAAATAGAGAAGTGAAAGTTCATGTACATACTTTATTTCAAAAAGCTTTTTATTCAATATGTTTATCTGAAAAGAGATCAGTCACTGGAACTCTGTATTTTTAATGCACTATTTATAAGGATTTTAGCAATTCTTATTTAACTGACATGGACTACCTGTATTCCTAATCAAACTGTATGTATCCTTATACATTTAGAGAATCAAACTAGTCAGTTAAACTTATCTGTGATGAAATTTTATTGTATACATTGTATATATAATGATTTTTGTAAAAATGGCTCTATTTGTTTATTGGAAATATCTTTAAGAGTCCTATAACACAATACCATTGTATCCTGATAGAAGATTACATGATATAAAATGTTACACTTTGTTCTAAGTTAATTCAGTATTGTGTATTTAATACTGTTAACCAGAATTGGGGGGGGGCGGGAAGAAGGTTAATAAATTGTCTTGTGTTTACTATAGTAACTATTCCAGTCATGCCATTTAAATTAAACTTTTGTCAAATGCAACAAATATATTTGAGATAATGGAAAGGGAGTGGCTGTATATGCTTCTGAAGTTATTCTTGTGATTTTACCAATTTCCTAAAAATAAGTGTATATCTTTTTGATACTTCTATGAAATGATAAAAAATCTGATCACCTTTCTTAATCTAGAAAGAACTATGGTCCACAGGCAACAAAGAAAATGCAAATGCTCTATACCAATTGTATTGTGCAGTGTGCCATTACATAATTTATACAGTGGAGTGTATTCTATCTTCCCAACTGGTATTTGCAATTGGTTCTACAACAGATTGTAAGTCCTAAATTAATTAAAGAAATTCTATCACTTACAATTTGTTCACTTACAAGCAAAGAATATTTGTGTGTAAAGTTTTATCCACGTAAAAGCAGCTCCTTATTATGATTTCTGTACTTAACAGCAGGTTTTAAATTAATTGAGCAAGAAGAATCAGAGAAATTTCAGAGATGTGTGGAAAGTTCCAATTATATCCCTAACATTGTGCTTAATTAAAGCAAAATTTTGAGAATTATGTGTATAAGTAGGGGCAATGGTTAAAACTTTAAAAGTACTCATTTTCCTTGAAAATATCCGTAAAATTAATGAACTTTTAGCTAAACTTACAAAGAAAAGATGTTTAGAGGACAATTGTTATCAATACTGTATGAAATCTTTTAAGAGACAGAAAAAAAGAAGGGATTACTCCCTAAATTATCCTATAGAACACAGGTAGTGCTAAAATTCAGATAAGAAAAAAGGCACAAAAGAAAAACGACATGTCAATATCGCTTATAAATATAGATGTACAAATCTTGAACAAAAATCAACATATTAAAATATTCATATACCATAACTAAGCAGAAACTGTTTAAGGAATGCAGGGATGGTTCAACATTAGAAAATTAATAAACATGATACATCAAAGCAGTAGAACAAAGAGGGCACCCTCTGGATGCAGAAAAAAGACATCTGATACAAATCCAACACTATTTCCTGATGAAATGATAATTTAAGACATTTTTGAGAAGCTAATAGTCAACTTATTGGAAAAAAGACTGATAGTATTCCCTTGGATAATACCCACTCTCCTTACTTCTGTTTAGTATTAAAAAAGACAAAAAAAAAAAAAAAACAAAAACACCCAGAATGGAAAAGAATAGATAAAATGATTTCTTATCACTGATGATATGATCTTGTGATTGTTATGTGATATCGCCTGTCATACTGATTCATACTGACCATATGTACACTAACTCTGAAATCTGACAATCTTGAGCCAGTCTCATCTTCTCCAACAGACTTAATCCCATTTCTCCAGTCACTGAGTAAATCAATCTCATCCTGTGTCTTCCACTCCTGTGCTGTCCCTTCACCTTTCCAAGCATGGTGTCCCTCTCCAAGGATAGATCCCTCCTGTACACGTGCCCAAAGTAAGTGAGATGGAGCCTCACATTCCTTGTCTCAGGAAGCATGCTGGTTTCACCCTATTCAGGACAGATTTTTATTGTTCTCCTGGCAGTCCTTGGTATGTTCAACACTCTTCTCCAGCACCACAATTCAAAGGCATTGATTTTTCTATTATTCTTATTGCCCAAATCTCTGATGATAGCCAGTCATTGCAAAGGTCATGGGCTGGATCAGGTTCACCTTAGTTTCCAGACTACATCATTTTTCTTCGGTCCATAGAGATATCCCTGACAGCTTATTTTTTCAATGCAAGTCATCTTTTGATTTTCTGACTGCTGTCAAAAGTGTTGATTGTGGAACCAAGCAAGATGAAGTTATCAACAACCTCAATTTCTTCTCTTTCCATCATGAAGCTGCTGATGAGCCCAGCTTCAGTCCATATTGAAGACTACAGTCCTGGACCTTTTGCAGCAAATGTCTCGTATTCTCTTCAGTTTCAGCAACCAAGGTTCTGTCATTTGCATAACACAGGTTGTTGATGAATCTTCCCACAATCCTAATGCCATATTCCTCCTCATAGAGCCCAGTCTCCTGAACAATCTGTTCTGCATATAGATTAAAACTGCATAGAATTAAGATTCATACTTGATGCACATCTTTCATAATCCTGAACCATGCAGTGTTTCCTTGCTCTGTTCTAACTACTGCTTCCTTGTTCAAGTGTAAGTTTTGCATCAGCACAATCAAGTATTCTAGGATTCCTATTCTTCTCAAGCTTAGCCACAATTTGTTATGATCCACAGAGCCAAATGCCTTTGTATAGTCAATGAAATACAGATAGACATTCCTCTGATCTTATATATAAGAAATATCAGAGAGTACAAAAAACCTCTTCTAGAACTAATAGAGGAAATTAGCAAAGTTACAGCTTAACAAATCATCATGATAACTCTAAGGGGGAAATTACAATAGCATCTAAGAGAAACAATGCCTAGGAATAAAACTAACTAGGACCTCAAAGGATTTCTATAATAAGATATATAAAACATTGGTAAAGATATTTAAAAAGACTTAAATAAATGAAAATTTTTTTCATGCTTATGGGTTAGAAAACTTGTGGGGTTAATACGTCAGCACTACTCAAAGCGTTTTATGGATGTCATTTTGATTAAAATTCCAACAGACTTCTTTATTGAAACAATAAAACAAAACAAAGAGACAAAGGAGGGAATAATTTCCTTAATAGACAATAAATAGAAAGAGCCCAGAATAAATAAAACAACATTGAAATAAAGCCACAGGAAAAGGAATTATAGTTCCTGTATTGAAATATGCTATAAAGCTTTAAGAAAATATTCAAGGCTGAATTTACAGGACTGAAGAATAGTATAGAGAAAATAGTGAATTAAGTTGGAATCAACAAAAGATAGAAGGAATATACAGATGCAGAGAACTCGCATGAAATAAACAACGCTCAACACTTCAGAAGATTGTATATGATCAAGAGACAAGGCTACAACTCAAACAAGGTAAGTAGTAGTGGTGAAAAATAAGGTCACAGAAGTAGACAAAATTTCAATTAAAGCTTTTAAACAAACAGATGCTGCCTTGGAAGTACTTACTCGTCTCTGCCAAAAATTTGGAAGAAAATTTTCTGACCAGCTGACTAGAACAAATCATATTTGTGTCCATTCCCCCCAAAAAAATATTAATATAACACACATAAAATCTTGCAGAAGATTCTTTTAAAATGGCTGGAACTGTGCATTGATAGAGAACTCCCAGAAATTAAGACTGGACTCCATAGAGACTGTGGAATGACTGAGAAACATCATTGTCGTTATGACGTGAGTCAGAAAGCAGAGAATAAGAGAAAAATGTTTGATTATACTTTACTGACACAAAGATGTTTATCAAAGACATTTGAACCTGTGGATCATAATGAATTGTAGCAAACATTAAAAATAAGGGGAATCCCAGAACATTTAAGTAAGCTCATGCAGAATCTGTATATAGACCAAGAAACACTTGTTCAAACCAAACAATTGCATGCTGCAAGTTTTAAAACCAGATAAAGATATCCATCAAGATTGTATTTTTTTTCACCATACATATTCAATTTACATGCTGAGCAAATAATCTGAGAAGCTAGTGTATATGAAGAGGAATGTACCACCGGGAGGAGGAAGGCTTGCCAATACCCCATAAAATGCAGATAGCACAAACATTCTTGCTAAAATCAAAGAAGACTTGAAGCATTTATTTATGAAGTACAAAGACTATGTAATTTTCAGTATGGATTGCCTAAAGCAAAGAAAACAAAAGATTTTCACAACTGCATCAGTATACAACAGCATGATAGGTGAAGAAAAGATTGAAGTTATCAAGGACTTCATTTCACATGCATACACAATCAATGCCCATGGAAGAAAGAAGCAGTCAAGAAATCAAAGGAGCACTGGACAAACCTGCTATTAAGAACTTCTTTAAAATTGTTGTTGTTATGTGCTATCGAATTGCCTGCAACTCATAGCGACCCTATGTACAATAGCCCTAAACCTTGCCTTACCTTGTGCCAATCTTATTGTCTTTGACACACCTAGTCCCAATACTCCAGTTACTGAATCAATCCCTCTCATCAAAGGTCTTCCTATCTTAAGCTGTCCCTCCACTCTCCCCTGCACGCTGTCCCTCTCGAAGGACTGGTCACTCCTGGTAATGTGCCCAGAGTATATCTGATGGAGCTTCAGAATCCTTGCCTCCAAGGAGCAGCCTGATTTAACCACTCCAGGACTAACTAAAGAATAAAGATATTAGTTTAAAAATACACCTTATCCAAGCAATATTTACAATTAATATGAATGTAAAAGTTGGACAATGATTAAATAAGGCAGAAGAATAATTGATGCTTTTAAATTTTTTTGGTGAAAGAAACGGAATGCATTGTTTACTGACGCAGGGTACATAAACCTATCTTAAAAGAAGTGCAGTGAGGATGATCCTTGAAGAAGAGAATGGTGAGACTTTGTCTGACATACTCAGAGTATGTTATCAGAATGGACCAATACCTGGAGAAGGTCTTCATATTTGATATTGTGCGGTGTTGTTGTTGTTATAGCCGTCGAGTCGCCTGCGACTCATAGCAACCCTATGTACAACAGTCCTAAACTCTGCCCTATCCTGTGCCAATCTCATCATCACCTACCCCCATTACCCCAGTCACTGAATCAATCCATCTCATCGAGGCTCTTGCTATCCTACTCTGTCCCTCCACCCTCCCTAGCATGATGTCCCTCTACAAGGATTGGTCCCTCCTTGCAACATGTCCAAAATATGTCACACGAAGCTTCAGAATCCTTGCCTCCAAGGAGCAGCCTGGCTTCACACTCTCCGGGACAACCATGTTTGTTTTCCTAGCAGTCCATGGTATATTCAATATTCTTCTCCATCAGCTCAAAGGAATAAATTCTCCTTCTGTAATCCCTAGTCATTGTCCAGCTCTCTGATGCATAGCAAGTGATTGCAAAGATCATGGCATGTAGCAGGCGCACCTTAGTCTCCAGACTCATATCTTTGCACTTCAGCACTTTAGACAGGTCTCTAACCACAGACTTTCCCATTTCAATACGTCTTTTAATTTCCTGGCTGCTGGTGCCAAGAGTGTTCACTGTGGAGCCAAGCAAACCAAAACTGTGAACAATCTCAATCTCTTCACCATCCATTACGATGCTGCCAATAGGCCCAGTGGTGAGAATATTTGTTTTCTTGATATTGAGTCTCAGTCCATACTGAAGACTGCAGTACCTGACCTTCCACAGCAAGTGCTTCAGGTCCTCCTCAGTTTCAGCAAGCAGGGTTGTGCCATCTGCGTAACACAGATTATTGATTCTCCCTCCAATCCTGATGCCATATTTCTCCTCATATAGCCCAACCTCCCAGATAACCTGCTCTGCATAAAGATTGAAAAAGTATGGAGACAGGCTACAGCTCTGGTGTGCACCCTTCCGTTTTGAACCATGCAGTGTTTCCTTGCTCTGTTCTGATGACTGCCTCCTCGTCTAAGTATAGGTTTTGCATTAGCATGATCAAATGTTCTGGGATTCCCATTCTTTTCAGAGTTAGCCACACTTTGTTATGATCCACACAGTCAAATGCCTTTGTGTAATCAATGAAACAATGATACACATTCTTCTAGTACTCCTTGCTTTCATCCAAGATCCATCTGACATTAGCTACAATATCCCTAGTACCACGAGCCCTTTTGAAACCAGCCTGCACTTCTGGTAGTTCTCTGTTGATGTGCTGTTCCAGTCGTTTTTTTTATAATCTTTAGCAGAATCTAGCTCAAATGTGATATTACTGCTATTGTTCAATAATTTCCACACTCTGTGGGATCACCTTTCTTTGGAATTGGAACAAATATAGATCTCTTCTAGTCAGTTGGCCACATGGTTGCTCTCCAGATTTCTTTGCACAACTTGATGAGCACATCTAGGGCAGTATCTGTTAGTTGAAATACGTCAATTGGCATACCATCAATTCCTAGGGCCTTATTCTTAAAAAGCAGTCTAACTTCTTCTGTCATCACCATAGGCTCTTGCTCATATATGATCCACCCCAGTCAGAGTAGCAAAATTTAACAGAACAGCAAGCAACAAATGCTGGCAAGGTTGTGGAGAAACTGGAACCCTTATTCACTGTTGGGAGTGTAAAATGGTGCAACCACTGTGGAAGGCAGTATGGCGCTTTCTCAAGAAGTTGCAAATAGAAATACTATTTGACCCACCAATTCCACTAATGGGAATATGCTCCAAAAAGACCATAACTGACATCCAAGCAGATATATGCATACCCACGTTTACTGGGGCTTTGTTCACAATAGCAAGGAGTTGGAAGCAACCTAAGTGCCCATCAACAAATGAATGGATAGAGAAGCTGTGGTATATTCACACAATGAAATACTATGCTGCACTGAAAAACAAGGAACTCATGCGATATTATTCAAAATGGGGGACCCTGGAGGACATTATGCTGAATGAGGTATCTTAGTCACAAAAGGACAAATATCGCATGGTGTCACTGTTGTAAAACAGGACTGACCTCAGGGTTGGGGGGCCTGAGAAAGATGGGTTCAATAATGTATATTGCATTGAAACAGATGAGAAGGAAAACTGTTTAAAAAGGATATGTTATTAGGTATTTTTGTCATAACAGGAGTCTAGAGTGAAGGCTGTATAGCGGAGTGGACCTAGGAGGAGGGATTGTAAAACAATGAAAGGGATTTTCTATTACTTTTCCAAGAGGGTAGTGCACTACAGGAGAGGGTTGGGAGGGGAGAAAAGTGCAACAGTGAATGAATGGAAATCCAAAGTCTCCATAAATTTTCATTGAAATTAATAATAAATTTAAAAAAATCTTCTGTGTCTGCCAATTCCTTTTGGTATAATGACTCTGTATACTCTTTCCATCTTTTTTTTAATACTTGCAGGGTCACTCAATATTTTGCCCAAAGCATCCGTAAGTATTGCAAATCGAAGCTTGAATTTCCTCTTCAGTTCCTTGAGCTTAAGAAATGCTGAGCGAGTCGGCCTCTTTGATTTTCTGACTCCAGCTCTTTGTACATTTCATTAAAATACTTGATCTTGTCGCACAGCCTTTTGAAATCTCCTGTTCAGCTCCTTAATGTCTTGATTTCTTCCTTCTTCTTTTGCTTCTTGGTGCTCCCGTGCAATATTCAGAGTCTCTTCTGACATCCATTTTGCTCTTTTCTTCCTCATCCATCTTTGCAATCACCTTTTGCACTCTTCCTCGCTGATAGTCTTGATATCCTCCCATAACTCATCTGGTCTTCGCTCATTAGTTTCCAAGGCCTCAAACCTGCTCCTGACATGGTTCTGAAATTCAGGTGGGATAGACTCAAGGTTATATTTTGGTTCCTATGGGCTTGATTTCACTTTCCTTAGCTTCAGCTTAAATTTGCTTTTTAGTAGCTGGTGGTCTGTTCCACAATCAGCACCCAGCTTAGTTTTCACAGCTGATATTGCGCTTCTCCAGCGGTTCTTTCCACAGATGTAATCAATCTGATTCCTACACATACCATCAGGTGAAATCCAGGTATATAACCTGCGTTTATGTTTCTTGTAAAATGTATTTGCAATGAATAAATTGTTGATTGGGCAAAATGCAATCATTCTATCCTAGTTTCATTTCTGTCACCAAGTTCATGTTTTCCAACTACTGATCCTTCTTCTCTGTTCCCAACATTCACATTCCAGTCACCCATCACTATTAATGCATCTTGGTTGCATGTTCGATCGATCTCTGACTGCAAAAGATGGTAGAAATCATCTATTTCCTCTTCTTTGGCTCTGATTGTTGGTGCATATATTTGAATGATAGTGGTATTCACTGGATTTCCTTGTATATTTATGGATATTATCCTGTCACTTACAATATTGTATTTTAAGGCAGATCTAGAAATGACTTTTTTAACTCTGAAAGCAACCCCATTTTTCCTCACCTTTTCCTCTCCAGCATAATATGATCATCCGATTCAAAATATCCCATGCCAGTCCATCTCATCTTGCCAAAGCCTAGTATGTTAATATTTATGTGGTCCATTTCTTCCTTGACAATATCTAATTGTGTAGGACAAGTAAAAGAAAAGGAAGACCCTCAACAAGATATATTGACATTGTCACTGCAAAAAATGTGCTTGAATACTGAAGAAATCATGAGAATGATGTAGGATCTGGTAGGATTTCTTATATAAGATTGCAGTGAGTCAGACCTGACTTGAGGACAGGTAGCAAAAGCATGTTGCTATTGTTGTTGTTGATAGCTGTCAAGTCGAGCACAACTCATAGTGACCCTATGAACAAAAGGCCTGAAGCCTTTCTATAACTATTGTCATTTATCAAAATTCATAAGGTTTCTAGAAGCATGTTGTTTAGGAGGTGGATGCCATTCCTACTTCCAAAAGCAAAAACATAGAGCTACAATAATAAAAATTGTCTGGTACTGGTACAAAAATACAGTCCAGCAGAATAACAATAAACTCACATATTGATATTCAATTGATTTTTTACAAGAATGTGAGGTCCATTCTATAATGAACAATTGGAGTTTGACATTTAGAAAAATTAAGTAGCATGATTCATGCCTCACGCTGCACACAAAAACAAATTTAAAACGGATTAAATACCTAAATGTGCAAACGAAAACAGTAAACATATTAGAAGAAGAGGCAACGGCAAGGCGGATCTTTCAACAAAGGATTAGTTAATATTATGACATAGAAACCAAAAGAAAAAGAAAAAAATAAATTGGTCCACCAAAATTTGTTTTTAAATGTCAGGCTCCTAACTGAAATGTCAATGCCTTGAATCAACCAGTCACTCAGGGGCAGAAAATGGTTAATATCCCTCACAAAATGTCCCATGTCAAGCCATCTCAAGAATACTGAAGAGCAACGACATCAGGCTGGAGACTAAGGTGTTCCTAATCCAGGCTATAGTCTTCGCAGTTATGTGCTATGCATCAGGGAGTTGGACAGTGACTAGGGATGATACAGAATTGATGCCTTTGAGCTGTGGTGCTGGAGAGGAGTGTTGAGTATACCATGGACTGCTAGGAGAACGAACAGGTTTGTCGTGGAGAAGGTGAAGCCAGAAGGCTCCTTGGAGTCAAGGATTCTGAAGCTTCATCTGACATACTTTGGGTATGTTGCAATGAGGGACTGGTCCTTGGAGAGGGACATCATGTTTGGGAGAGTGGAGGGACGGTGCAGGAGAGGAAGATCCTTGATGAAATGGATCGATTCTGTGATTGGGGTGGTAGGAGTGAGTGTGTTGGAGATGGCGAGGTTGGCACAGGATAGAGCACCGTATAGGGCTCTTGTATAGGTCGCCATGAGTCACAAGTTACTTGATGGCACATAACAACATCAACAATCCCTCACAAAAATTTAAAGCATCAGAAATCTGATGTAAGGTCACTATGATTGGTAATAAAATTCTGACAACTCCACAGTAGAAAGATAGGCAGTCTCCTCCCATGTTATTTACTGCCTCTGAAAATCAACTAGTATGTCAGCTACGGGTTGGTTTTGACTTCGTGGTACAAAACAACAATAACAGATTAAGACCATCTGAGGGCCTTTATTGAAATAGATTCCAGAGTTTCACCCTGGATAATCTGAATCAGATTCTCTTACTGTTTTTGTTTTCACCAAAATGCTGAGTATATTAAAATAATTTTATCTTATTACTTTCTAGGTATCAGCCACTCTCATGTATAGAGAAGGTTGTTGTTGTGTACCACAGAGTCAAAACTGACCCATAGCTGACTCTCTACTGGGTTTTTAGAGGCAGTTAATCACCTTGGAGGAGATTGTCCATCATTCTCCTGCAGGCTGCTGGCCTCAAACCACATGCTTTTGGGATTTCAGCACAGCTTCTTGCCAGTAGGCACCAGAGCTCAGGAAG
The DNA here is from genome assembly GCF_000299155.1 of Elephantulus edwardii. Classification (NCBI taxonomy): domain Eukaryota; kingdom Metazoa; phylum Chordata; class Mammalia; order Macroscelidea; family Macroscelididae; genus Elephantulus; species Elephantulus edwardii. The sequence goes on along the minus strand of NW_006399840.1, from coordinate 7,258,210 downwards.
GTGGAATATACTTACTCTCTAATTTCAGGTTTTTAAAGTTCTCATGGGGAAAATCCATATGAACAAATATTTGTTAAATAGAGGTATGCTGAGGGAGGGTGAAATTCTTGAAGGACAGGTTCTCAAGGATACAGTGTAGCATTTGGCATTATCATCCTTACACATCTTCTCTTAGTTGGAGCAGGCAACAGGACACATAGCATTTAGACAGTACTCTCTAGAAAATTCTTCTTTCCTGGTTCTGCACACGACAGGTTCCAAAATGTGGCTTTATTAGCCAGTTATGCACCTAAATGGATTATTTTATTAGGGCTTTGTAAACATAAAAAGCGGTTTTTGGTACAAAATTAAACCTAAATTATGATTATGGCATATATTTTCCAATTCAACTGTGTGTGGGATAAAACGTGAGAATGATAGAAAAATCCTGATATTAATTTCCAATCTTATGCATTAGTAACTTTAACCAGAATTCCTGGATGCTAACAACAAAGGAGTAACTCCACTGCTAACTAAGAGATTCAAGGTTTACATCCACCATAAGAGACCTCATCAGAAAGATGTGGTGTTTCACTTTTCAAAAGTCAGTTTTAAAAACTCTGTGGAGAAAACACTTCTATTCTGATCCACGCCAAGTCACCACAAGTAAGAACTGACTGGTAGATTTGAACTGCCTCCCTTTAAGTTGCTGTACTTGAATGAGTATGGCTAAGAAGATTGCTCTGTGCTTTTGGATAACCTGTACGAAAGGGCTAAGGTAATGCACTCTACCATTCTGGTTTGGGATGTCTTGTCTGGTTTCAAACTTGGTCCTGTGCCACAGGGTTTGTGCTATTTGCTCATTGCTTAGGAGCTTGTTTCATAATCAACAAATTTTTCCTATTCTATACTATACCAGCAGCACCTGTTGTTGTTTGTTGTTATGTTGCCTATGACTCATAGTGACCCTATGAATAACAACCCTAAACCCTGATCTATCTCTTGCCAATCTGATTGTCTCCGACACACCTACCCCTATTTCCCTAGTGACGGAATCAATCCATCTCATTGACATTTACCTACTAAGTGCTTAATTGGAAAAAGTGTTAATCATATAAAAGCATACATATAAAACATACATTTATTACATAAAGAGGCGAACGTACTATTTGAACTGTACCATCTTTCATTTTCCATTTAGTATTATGATGGAGATATATTCCAGTGGCAGTAGCTCAAACTCATTCCTTCTAATAGAGATAGAGATTCCTGGCAGATGAAATCACACTTTATAAGACGTATCTTTTATTGACACATTTAAGATTCCAAGATTTTGCTATTACAAATAATCCTGCTTACTATTAATTGTTTATTAATTGTTTTCATCTGCCAAATTTAGTCTTCAGGTACTAAATCATTATCACTTGATTTACAAAAAAGGGTTTGTCAGTTATATTCACTTAACTGTCTTTTGCATCATACAGCTCCAAACATTACGTTGTGAGACTTCACCTTTGTGTTTTTCAACTTTAGTCTCTGTTCTTGTTTTCAAAGATGTTCCTTGCTGATTACAGTTTAGAGTTGGATTTTAAAAGTCTTTTGTGATCAAAGAACAATTCTTTTTATCCAAGATGTATAAAAACTCAAACTCCTCAGCACTGAATAAGAACTGGCATCTAACTGAGCACCTTCCAGTGGATTTTCAGAGGCTGTTAATCTCACAGGACGAGATTACCTTTCTCAGGCACATAAATTGGCAGATTTTCACTGCCAGCCTTAGGGTTGTCAGTTCAACTCTCTACCCACTAGACCACAGAGGTCCTTAAGCTGAATAAGAACCCTAAGCCCTACCTTATGCAAGAGATTGACTCCTCCATTAGCCACCATGAACAAGTAATGTAAGGTTTTCTTATTTAATAAATTCTGACTTGTATTGTGTAGATTCTCATGAGCCACACTTCCTTTTCTTTTCAGACATTTAGATCTTAGAATCATTACATATATTTTGTTCCACACGCTTGTTAAAATCAATGCATATATGCTAATATACACTGTTGAGTCTGGGGCTGGCCTTAAACTCTTGAGCAGTGGTTCTAGTCTGGAAGCTGATATCTCACGTCTTGAGGGGAGTCATGTAAGGACAGTTTTCGGTGTGTTTGATTCGTGATATTGTTTTTTCCGCCTCCACAAGCAGGTGTCAGTTGGCCTTTGGCCCCTTTTGGTTACCAAGGTGGAGGCCTGTTCAAGACTGTATACCAATGAAGGAATTTTTCTTTTACTTTTCAAAGAGAAGAGTGAACTGGGGGTGGGTTGAGGGGGCAGAGAGAAAAGTGAAACAATGAGTGAATGGAAATCCAAAAATCTCTATAAATGTTCATTAAAATGAATAAAAATTTTTTACAAAAATCATTCATTTTAGAATGAACATTCTTTAATTGGTATAGCATTTGTGTCTCTATTTGCTGTAGTGAATAACTTGCAGTTGCTGTGATGCTGAACATTGTGCCATGTTGTTGTTGTTATGTGCCATCGAGTTGCTTGTGACTCATAGCGACCCTATGTACAACAGCCCTAAACTCTGCTCTGTCCTGTGCCAATCACACTGTCTCTGACACTCCCATCCCAATTATCCCA
>NW_006399840.1:7240814-7250007 GCF_000299155.1 Elephantulus edwardii | reverse complement strand
CAGTGCGATTGGCACAGGACAGAGCAGAGTTTAGAGCTGTTGTACACAGGGTCACTATGAGTCACAAGCGACTTGATGGCACATAACAACGACAACAACAACAGGAAGAATTGACCATCAACTTCTGAAATGTAACAGACTTTCAAAACCCTATGTACTTTTAAATGATATTTTAAAAGAATGTTTGCATTCTGTTGGATCATCTTTTTTTCTTCTTTTTTTTTTAAATGGGACCTAGTACAGATTTTTTACAACTTGGTTGTTCAAGTTGCTGTATTTCAAATATCTTGGTATAGATTATTAAGAATGACCAGGGCTATTTCTGCTTGCGGAAACACCTCAGTTGGTATTCCATTGATTCCTGCAGCTTTATTTTTTGCCGATGTCTTACATGCAACTTGGACTTCTTCTTTCAGTATCATTGGTTCTTGCTCATATGCTTTTTACTGAAAGGATCCAGTGTTGACCAATTTTTTGTACAATGACTCTGTATATTACTTTATGTTTTCTTGATGCTTCTCGGGTCATCCAGTGTTATCTCCATAGAATCATTTAGTACTGCAATAACAATGCTTCAATTTGTTCTTCAGTTCTTTCAGCTTGAGAAATGCTAACCATATGTTTCCCTTTTGTTTTTCTATCTGTAGCACATTTCATTGTAATACTTTGCTTTGTCTTCTCAAGATGTCCTTTGAAATCTTCTGTTTATCTCTCTTACTTCAGAATGTCTTCTTTTGTTTTGGTTTCTCTGCGTTCTGTGGTATGCTTCAGAGTCTTTTTTATACCCATTCTGAGCTCTCTTGTTTTTAGTGAACTTTATTTTTAATGACCTGTCTCTAATGATCTTTTATTTTCTTCATGAATGATGTCCTTATAGCCATCATCACACAACCATCTGGTCTTTGGTCTTTGTATCCAATGTTTAAAATCTCTTTTTGAGATGATTTTTTTAATTCAGGTGAAACAAACTCAAAGTTTTTATTTTGTTCTTGTGGACTTGTTTTAATTTTCTTTAGTTTTAATTTATAGTTGTATATGAGTAATTTATGGTCTGCTCCATGACCAGGTTCTGGCCTTGTTTTGACTGTTGGGATCATCTTTTCCCAACATACCTTTGCCCAGGCGTTGTAAATATAATTATATGTTGTGCATCAGATAGGGTCCATGTGTATAGTCAACTTGTATGATTTTATAAAAATTACCACAAAATAGAAAAGCTTAAAATAATTTAAAAATTATTCAAAAGTTTATTTTTAAAAACTGATGGAACAACAGGGAACTACTAGAAATTCAAGATGGATTTGGGTGAGGCCATGGAATAAAGAATATAAGATCAAATTTGGCTGAAAATCAAGAATACTAAGAAGATGTTATTTATGTGTAGGAATTTCAATGTGTAGGTCGTAATAAATTATGAATAAGAAAAATTGAGACTCTCAGAACATTTAATTGTGCTCATGAGAAACCTATCCATAGACCAAGAAGTAGTTGTCCAAACAGAACCAGGGAATATTGTATGGCTTAAAATCAGGAAAGGTGTATCTTTTGTCTACATATATTCAATTTGCATACTAAACAAATAATTTGAAAAGTGGAACAGTATGAAGAAGACTGTAGCATCAGAATTAGAGGAAGACTCACTAACAACATGTGTTATGCAGATGACATAACTTTGCTTATAGAAAGTGAAGAAGACTTGACACACTGAAGAAGATAAACTACAGCCTTCTGAAGAGATTACATCAATAGAGAGCATCATAATAGGTAGAGAAAAGATTTGAGCTGTCAGAAATTTTCTTTTCCTTGGACCCGTAATAAATATTCATGGTAGCAGTAGTCAAGAACTCAACAGATGTGTTGTGTTGGGATAATCTACTGTCAAGGACCTCTTCAAAGTGGCATGTCAATGTGAAGAATAAGGTTTGCCTGATTCAAAGCCATGTTTCAGTTGCTTTGTATGTCTTTGAAAGTTGGACAATGAAAAGGGATGATCAAAGAATTTATGTCTTTTAATTGTAATGTTGGCAAAGATTATGGACTATACCAGGGACTACTAAAAGAACAAACAAATTCGTCTTAGAAGAAGTATTACTGAGATGCTTCTTAGAGGCAAGGATGGTGAAACTTCATTTCAATTACTTTGGATATGCTTTCAAGAAGGAGTGGCCAGACCTTGGAAAAAGATTATCTTGCTGAGATCGTTATTGTAAAAATAGAAGGATAACTAGTAAAACATGTTTGGGGATACAAGGGATAAAGGGGTTGCCGCAGGATTGGTAGAGGTGAAACTACAGAGTTGCACAATTTGATGGATAGCAGGAGGGGGTAAAGGAAACGGGAAGGATCCAGTGAGGATCTGAAAAGTTTGATTAATGATAAGTTTAATGGTGATTGATTTTATAAAACATAATGCATGGGTATGATTGTATGAAACAAAATACGAATGAAAATTAGTGTTAAACACAAAGTATATTAACTTTGTGAACAAACTAATACTGAAAAATCATACAAACAAAATACCAAACTGGGGGAGGGGGTGAGTAGGCAAGAAAGTGTGTAAGAATGAATGAATGAAAAATCCAGCTTTTCTGTAAACTTTTGTTAAAATCACTGTAAAAAATTTGTTTAGAAAACGATAATAAATTACTGTTCAATCCTTTAAAAAACAAAAGAAAGGAAGACCCTAAAGGAGGTGTATTCACACAATAACTGTAATCCTTTACTTGATTTGGGGGGTGGGCATGCAGGATAAGGCAAGACTTCAGATTGTTTTTCATAGAGTTGTTATGAGTTATGATAGATTCAACTGTGTCTAACAACCATAATAAAAGGAGAACCTCATATAAAACATATATACATCTACTTCTTACTTATTGAATCTCATTAGCTGACATTTCTCATTTACAAACAGAGTAATACAGTTTCTGATTACTTTGCTTGTTAATACATAGGTCTACAGTCTTGAAAATTAAGGTGAGGCAAAAGTAACATTGACTTTGATGGTTTAACTCATACATCAACTTGGTAATCTGTGGTTCTTCATGTATTGGCAGTTATTGATATAATTCGTTAAGTATTATAATGACATTTTTTTAGTAATATCATGATCACTTTGTGATCTGATATAGTTATTCTCCAGTTTTTGGTAACACTGATTTTCACTTATCTACCTGGTCTTTGGAATATAATGTAATTATATATTGAGATCATTTCAAATTCAGTTGCAAAACATCTTTGTGTTAATCTACTGAAGGTTTAAAATTTCATTCTTAAAGATCTAGTTTTTTTAATTAATATTTGATCATTCCTATAATACATAGGAATTTGAGAGACAACACATATATTTTGCCTATCTTGATGTGAAAGAACCTATTTCCACTCTGACTAGCATTTATAATGTTGTGATGGGAATATTAATACAGGACTGTGGACTGGGAATCCAGGAGACAAGGATTCTGTCATCTCTTAAAAAATGAAAGGACGTCTAAGGAGCATATTCCTAATTTAATCTTTTATGGCGTTCCAACTCTATAAGAATTTATTTAATAAGAATGCAGTAGAAATAGAAATGTTTAATTTTAGAATGTTAATTGTATTTGTAGACTTTCAACTGCATTATGAAGACAATGGAACATTATTGAAAGGATAAGTTAGTCCATTTTTGAGTACATACTTTATTTTAGGAATGAGTGATAGAGAAACTAGAGAACTCATATATACACCCCTTGTAGTTTGTCTGTCACATTGAAATATTATACTACAGAATTATATCCTCATAGTGTAAATATGTGAAGGTATATGTATAAATTTAGCTAGAATTCCATCCATGCATATGAAAAAATCAGTATTTGATTTTTTGTTACTATGACTACTAATAGTACTGCCACTACTACAGTAGTAAGGAGCTCTGGTGGCCAAGAGGCAAGAATCTGTGCTGTAATCGCAAAGGCATGCAGTTTGAGGCCACCAGCTGCTCCATGGGAGAAGGATGGACAATCTCCTCTCATGTGATTAACTGCCTCTGATAACCCACCAGAGGGTCAGCTAAGGGTCGTTTCCAACTCGATGGTACACAATAACAACAGCAACATCTACAGTAGTGATTATCATAATTACAATTTTAACTATGTGCCAGACAATAAGAGTTTTCATTTAATTACCATAACTTAGCCATAAAATAGATATTATCATTTCAGTTTTACAGATGTGAAAATTCAGATTTATCAGTATTAAGAAATCTAATTAACATTGCATAGCTAGTACATAGTAATGGAATACAAAACAAAGTTTGAATTTTATTTTTTTAAAAATGTGTGCTTCTCCTTACTGTGTTATTCTCATACACTTTTTCTGTTGTTGTTGTTATGTGCCGTCAAGTCGCTTACTATGTACAACTATGTACAACAGTCCTAAACTCTGCTCTGCCCTGTGCCAATCACACTGTCTCCAACGCAGGCAAGCTCTGGTGGCCTAGTGGCAAGAAGCTGCATTGCAGTCCCAGAGCTGAGCAGTTCAAATCCACCAGATGCTCTGCTGGAGGAGGGACATTCTCCTCCTGTACCAGTCAGATCCAATTTGATGATACACGCACACACTTTTTATAGAAATGTTTATTCCATTTAGTTGGGTCGATGGAATTAAATTACAGTTATTTATTTAACTTTTCAATATCTTTCTTTCATTAGTAATGTTCAAAATTTCCAAGATCACTGCTCTGTTTTTCCCCATGTTTAAAGAAAAAAAAATGGATTTCTTTAAGGGTTTTATTTTGAAATACTTGTTTATTTTTACACAGTCAAAATGTTATTCTACTTTATTTCCTGGAAATGTTCAGTTTTAATAGGCGGCATGGATCACAGAATGTAATGAATCACTTAGGAAAACTACTTGACAGTTTGGGGCATATCTTGTGAGAGTTTATGAAACACCTCCAATCAGTTTGTCAGGTAGTATTTCCCAAGCACAATCTTTTTTCAGATTCCATTGATTCCATTTTTAGGAGAGCATAGCAGTAATAAGGCATTATTCCACAACGTGAAAGCTGTTCTCTTTTTTCCTTTTTAATTGAAGGATCAAGTATTCACATAGGGATATATCTGCCACATTCAATCATCATCTGAACCTTGGGGGAAACCCTCAGCTGATATTCATATTGCCATGCTGCACAGGAAAAAACAAACAAATATGTTTGGAGCATCTATATTCACTAGGCATGTTATTTTTATGACACACTAAAGCATGGTTGTTTAATTCTTTCAGTAAACAGAATTCTTCAGTGTAAATAGAGATACCTTGTATTAAATTTACATTGTATTGTACTTGTATTGAATTTTCTTGGATATATATGACAACCTATTGGACACCTTAGGAAATATAATTTGACATAACATGATGAAGAGGCACCAAGATATATATCCCAGTGGATGAGGTTTATGGACAATTCTGATTCGACTTCCCTCTGAAAATTAAACACCTTAAAATTCTTTCATTATAAAAAGAGAAAGGTGATAAACTTGAAACTGCTTAACTTAGATTGCCGCTGGAAATTAAATAGTAATTTTGTGAATTATCCATTGAAGAATAGAACTTGTTTAACTGTATTAATTGGCCTGATCTATGATTTACATACCCCAAGATATTGTTTTATTTTGTTCTGGGTCCCTTATTGATTATTAGCACAATATTCAAGAAATAGCCTGAGAAAATATAATACAGTGCAACACAGCAGAATACAATGCAATGAAATATGTATGTTCATGGTAGGCTATTTCTTTTGCTTCTCAAATCCTGTCTCCTTTCCCATATTGCTCTGCGCTCATAAAGCCCATATTGCTGGGCTTTATGGAATCCATCAGTGAGTGTTCTCTGTCTCTGTCATCCTGTTGGTTTATCCATGGGAACGAGCAGGAAGAGATTAGAGGGTAGGAGGAGAGATGAGTCCAAGAACCATTTCCTTAGACTTTGTTCTCCCTGGCTCTGGAGCTTCATGCCTCTCCCTGATGTGATGGCTCCACTCAGTGGCTCTTACACTTTATCCCTTTCTCCATGTTCCTGCTGGTCTGATGACTGATTAAGTCTCATTTAATTCACATTTGCACATGTAATTGTGAAGGTGGATGTAGAGATAATTTTAAAATGATTTCTCCATCTTCTAAGACTGCCAAACAAATACATAGAAAAATGAAAATTCCATTTTGTCAGAACTTGTTTTACATTAGCCAACTTCCTACAAGCAAATAAGGGGAGAGCCATATTCAAAGCTCCTACATGTGGATTGCTTAGCTTTGCTATTTAGAATGTGTAACTTACCAGTTTAAGGATGTCTCATCGAAAAGAAAAAAAGCTTCTCCTTTATTTTTATTAAATCGTTAATAAAATAATGGCTTATGAAATCTTTCCTCTTTATAGATAAAATAGCCCGAGGGCCAGGCTCCGATTAGCAGTCAGTTTCTTGTGTAAATCTTGCCTCCCTAAACCAACCAGACCAGACTAGCATCCTCTCTCCTGCCATTTTCCCATTTATTATATCTGAATGTTCGTTAATGAAGCACACACATTCTGTAGTTAATAATTATTAACTAAAGTCTGTCTTCTCATATGTACTGAAAGTTTTATGCAGGCAGAATCTCTAGATCTGTTTGGATGACATCTGTGTTCCCAAAACAGAGCATAATACCTGGCAAATAGAAGGTTCTTGATAATATTTGGCTGATGAAATAGCTTACTAGTAAGAATTAAACATACTACATGTAGGGGATTTTTCAAAAATTCTTTTACAATATCAAAAAGTACCTGTTATTCTTCATGCTATTCTCCCTGTCTTTAATATGGGCATGGAAAGAATCTTATAGAATCGTCCTTGTCATTAAGTGCTGTTGAGTTGCAGGCGACTCACAGCGACCCTATGAAGGAGAGTTCTCAATGGTTGGGTGTCTCTCATCCTCTCTCCAGGTTCATAGGGTTTCCAGAGGCAAGCTATTACGGAAGTGGACACCGCTCTTGCTTCCAAGCTTGTTTTAATCAGGGAACTCCACCCAACTCTCTGTCTGCATTGGGTAACCAACTATTAACGCATTTGACACATCAGCGTCACAGTATTCAGCCTCACAGAAGCCATAAGTTACCGCTGTAATTATAGAATACACACATTAAAAAAAATTCTGGGTGATGATAGATAGTTAGTAAGGAATACGAAAGCCATACCCACTGCCATCTACTTCGTTCCATCTCAGAGGTACCCTCCAACAGTTTCTGAAGTTGTAAATCCTTATGTCACTCACGAAACTCACGAAGCTACTGTGATTTGAGTGGTCAGTCTTTCGGTTAGCAATATGAACTAATATGCTACAGTTAAGAAATAAAAATATGAGCTGCACTGGGAAAAGTCTTCAGTCAGGGACCTCTCCAAAGAGATAAAGAGAAATTATTTCAGTTTAAGGACTAAGGTGCACCTGACCCAACCCTGGTCTTCTTAGTTGCTGGAGATCCATCTTAAAGTTGGGCAATGCTGAAGGACTACAGAAGAATTGATGTCTTTGAGTTGTAGTTTTGAAGAAAAGTACTGAATAACCCATGAACTGCCAAAAGAACAAAGAGGAATATTCTGGAGAAAGTGCATCCAGTTTGCTTGTGAAACTCTTGAGTTACTTTGGACATGTTGTAGGAGGGGCCAATTTTTGGAGAAGGAAATCATGCTACAAAAGGTAGAAGGTTAGCTTAAGAGGACAACCTTCAAGAAGATGGATTGACATAAAGACTGAAATATGGACTCAAGTGTATTTGATATGGTGAGGATAACTCAGGATATGGTTGGGTTCAAAGCCATTGTTTGTGGTGCAGCTATGCGTCACAGTGGACTTGGTGGCATATAACAATAGAACTATCCAAAATTTATTATTTAGAGATGTTCAAATGTCTCAAGGGGGAAAAACCCCCAAACACTCAAATCAAACAATATATGGAGCCACAGAGCCAGAAACATCTCCCTAAAAATGGCCAAAGGAGTGAGAATAGCTCAGTTCCTCACTGCTCCAGAGCAGAAACCTGATAAAGAGCCTATTGCTGATCTCCATGGTGCCCCTAGGGGCACACCAAAAGCAAGAAGTTCGTTTATTTGTTGCTGACTCACAGGCTTACACTTATGGTACCAATGTTGTTGTTGTTATGTGCCGTTGAGTGGCTTGTGACTCATAGCGACCCTATGTAAAACAGACCTAAACTCTGCTCTGTCCCGTGCCAATCGCACCGTCTCCAACGCACTCATTCCAATTACCCCAACCACTAAATCAATCCACCTCAAAGGGGGCCTTCCCCTTCTGTGCTGTCCCTCTACCCTACCAAGCACAATGTCCCTCTCCAAGGACCTGTCCCTCCTTGCAACACGTCCAAAGTATGTCAGATGGAGCCTTAGAATCCTTGCCTCCAAGGAGCAGCCCGATTTGACCCTTTCCAGGATGAATCTTGTTTGTTTTCCTAGCAGTCCATGGTACCCCCAATACTCATCTCCATCATCACAGCTCAAAGGCATCAATTCTCCTTCTATCCTCCTTAGTCACTGTCCAACTCTCTGATGCATAACAAGTGATAGCAAAGACCATGGCCTATATCAGGCGCACCTTAGTCTCCAAAGAGACAACATTATTCTTCAGTACTTTGGAGAGGTCCCTAACAGCAAACTTTCCCATGGCAATACATCTTCTAATTTCCTGGCTGCTGGTGCTGAGAATGTTGACTGTGGAGCCAAGCAAACTGAAGCTGTGAACAATCTCAATCTCCTCACCATCCAGCCTGATGCTGCCAATTGATCCAGTGGTGAAAATCTTTGTCTTCTTGACATTGAGCCTCAATCCATATTTTAGGCTGCAGTCCTTGACCCTCTGCAGAAAGTGCTTCAGGTCCTCCTCAGTTTCAGCAAGCAGGGTTGTGTCGTCTGCATAACGCAGATTGTTGATAGATCTTCTACCAATCTTGAACCCACATTTCTCCTCATAGAGCCCTGCCTCCTGGATAATCTGTTCTACATACAGGTTGAAAAGGTATGGAGATAGGATGCATCCCTGGCGTACGCCCTTCCCAATTTTGAACCATGCCATGTTCCTTTGCTCTGTTCTGACGACTGCCTCCTGGTCCAAGTATAGGTTTTGCATTAGAACGATCAAGTGTTCTGGGATTCCCATTCTTCTCAGAGTCAGCC
>NW_006399840.1:7238634-7240714 GCF_000299155.1 Elephantulus edwardii | reverse complement strand
TCCCATGGCAATGCGCCTTTTAATTTCCTGGCTGCTGGTGCCAAGACTGTTGACTGTGGAGCCAAGCAAACTAAAGCTGTGTACAATTCCAATCTCTTCATGTCAAATACCATAATGGTTACCAATCATGGGCAGTGTATGGAGTAGCTTCCAGAGTGATTCAGGTTTGGAAGCAGGAGTGGCATCCACTTCCTATGACAGATGCTTCTGGAAACTCTATAATCTCTACAATCATACAGAAATGATGTTAAAGAACAGAGTTTAGGTCTTTTGTTCATAGGCTCACTATTCGTCATATTCAACTTGATGGCACTTAACCACTGCTAAGTGAGACCAGTGTTGTTAATTTGGAGGAACATTTTTCTACTTTATACATCACTCTTCATCAATTTGTTGTATTGGGGTAATCTGGGTTTGCTGTGATGATGACTCTTGTGCCACTGGGTTATCAAATACCATAATGGTCTCCCAATGTGGACAGTGTTTGGTGGAACACCCCAATGTATATAGGTTTGGAACCAGGAGTGGCATCCACTTCCTAAACAACATGCCTATGGAAACTCTATGAACTTGGAGAAAGGACAACAATTATGGAAAGGCATTAAGTCTTTCATTCTTAGAGTCACTGATTTGTACTCGACTAAACAGCAATCAACAACAACAACAACAAATGCTAAACCTACCCCTTTTACCAATCACATTGTTTATGATGATATTCTAAACTTATTAGAATACACATTTTAAAAGATCCTGGTTAAAATATAGAAAATTAAATTGTTAACCCTCATTAATGAATCTGTAACCTTGAAGAAAGTTGATAATTACTTGTTATTATTCTCTGGCCTCTAATTATCTAAGTATATTCACCCAAAAGACTTTTATTGTTAGACTGTGAACTGCATAAGGACAGGGACCAAATAATTCCAAATCAGTAGTGGTTCTTATCCTAATGCGTAATAGCAACCCTATGTAAAACAGCTGTGAAGCCTGCTCTGTCCTGAGCAAATCTCACTGACTCCAACACACCTATCTCCACTGCCCCAGTTACTGTATCAATCCATCTTATTGGGGATCTTCCTCTCCTGTACAAAGTATGTTAGATGGAGCTTCAGAATTTTAGCCTCCATGGAAAAATTTTATTTCATCCTCTCCAAGAAAGACATATTTGTTTTCGTGGTAGTCCATCCATGGTATGTTCAAGACTCTTCTCCAGCACCACAACTCAAAGTCATTGTCCAGCTCAGCTCTCTGATGCATAGCAAATAATTGCAAAGATCCAAAATCCCACTAGTTTTGTTAGCAATCAGGCATCCAAGACAAGACAGGACATTCAGTCCTAGATCTGTGTTGGAAACCCCAGGTCTTTGCACACAGCATGCCAGAACTAGAGGACACATAACCCTCACCTTGGAAATTATTATATTACACCAGCAGTGTGGTGCAAAAGAAAGAGCAGAGACTCTAAGTTACAAGATGATAGTCCTGGAGCAGAAGCTCAGGGACAAAAACATTTCCTCAGTACTGCCTCAGACAAAACTCCTTCCCTGAAGCTGGTCCATCATGTTTCAACTTAAATCCTTCTAAATGTAAGGCAGACATCAACATGAGAGAACAGTAGCAGTACTAGGAGCAAGACATCACAGCAGTGACTTGTGGCCTAAGCCATCATATCAAGGAGTGGCTTGGGGAAGCGAGGTGCTGGACAGGATAGGCAGACATGCCAGACAGGGTAGGCGAAAGTGCAAGGGATGCTAATATAGCGGGGAAAAGGAAGGGACAAAACACATGTGCAAAGGGAATGGGTGGGTGGGAGACAACACTGAATGGATTGATTTTTTCTATAAAGGGAAGTATCTTTCATCTGCTCCTTTCCGTAAAAATGTTTGTCTGTCAGATATCATTCTAAAGCTAAACATCCAAATTAAGATAGACTAGGAAGAATTGTGTTCCATTTCTTCCTTAACGATATCTAATTTTCCTACATTCATGGTTCTCACCTTTCATGTCCCAATCACCAGTGTCTGCTTACAACTCTTCCTCTTCCTTTGTATTTCCATACTTGAAAACTCAACCTCCTTTG
>NW_006399840.1:7233479-7236195 GCF_000299155.1 Elephantulus edwardii | reverse complement strand
GATTATAGCAACTCGAGGTTTGAATTTGTTCTTCAGTTCCTTGAGCTTAAAAAATGCTGAGCGAGTTCGGCCCTTTTGATTTTCTGACTCCAACTCATTGCACAATTCACTGTAATATCTTACTTTGTCATCTCGTGCTGCCTTTTGAAATCTTCTATTAGAGAAGAAAGTTGGAAAGTAGGGAGGCAAAGAATGTCACCCAAACCCAGTCTAGGTTTTAGCCCAAGCTCCAAGGCAAAATTTCTCAATTAGTCTAGGCTTTGGTTTCAGTTCAATAGTCAAATCTAAATCATCCAATAAGGTTTGCCTCAAAGTAGTTATAACTCAGCTTGTCCTTCAAGTTTCCAGCAAGAACAGCAAAAACCTTTAACTATAGACTTTATCTCAGGGATGCTCTGCTTATACCTTGCCACAGTTTCTCCACAGCAATGCCATAGTCTCTTAAGGGTCTGCTTCATTCTCCCTCATGCTTACTGCCCCATGTAGGAAGAACTCTTTCTCTTATCCAATCTCACAGCTTTTGGCAATTTACAAGACCATGTGTATTCAGTTAAAGTAGCTGGAGAACAGAGGGGCTAACCACAATGGCTAAAAAAAAAAAAGCCAACTTTTAAGCTAACACCACAGCAGATTTATTTAATTTTTCTAAGAGTTTACATGTTATTATTGTTGTTATTGTTTCTGATTGCCTCCAAGTGCACTCCACTATTCACCCTTCATTCTGGACTCCTGTCATGATAACAATACCTAATCATATATTGCTTTTAAACAGTTCTCTCCATCATCTGTTTCAATGCAGTATACATCATTTTTCTCCTCTTTTTCAGTCTCCCCTAAACCCTAATATTAGTCCCGTTTTACAACAATGACACTATGCTGTATTTGTCCTTTTGTGACTAAGATATTTCACTCAGCAAAATGTCCTCCAGAGTCATCCATTTTGAATAAAATTTCATGAGTTCTTTGTTTTCACTGCAGAATAATATTCCATTGTGTGAATATATAAGAGCTTCTTTATTTGTTAATGGGCACTTAGGTTGTTTATGACTCTGTTATTGGGAACAAAGCCACAATGAACATGGGTATACATATTTCTGCTTATGTGGCAGTTATGGTTTCTTTAGGGTATATTCCCAGTAAAGGAATTACTGGGTCAAATGGTACGTCAATTCGCAACTTTTTTAGAAAGGACCATACAGCCATACAGCCTTCCCTAGTGGTTTCACCATTTTACACTCCCACCAACAGTGAATAAGGGTTCCTGTTTCCCCACAACCTCGCCAGCATTTGTTGCTTGCTGTTCTGTTAAATTTATTTAGTCTTACTGGGGTGAGATGATATAGTTGTTTTTATTTTCGTCTCTCTTAGAGCTAGGGATTTAGAACATTTCTTCATGTGCTTGTTGGCCATCTGAATGCCTTCTTTGGTAAAGTGTCTGTTCATATCTTGTGCCCATTTTTCAATTGGGTTATTTACCTTTACCTTGTTGTGGTGCCCAAGTATTTTATAAATTCAAAATATAAGTCCCATATCTGACATGCCGTTACCAAATATTTTTTTACCTCTTGTCTGTGCCTTCCCTTTTTACTCTGTTAAAGAAGTTTTTGGATGTGCATAGAGATTTGATTCTTAGAAGGTCCCATTCATCTATGTTATTCTCTCCTGGTTGTAGGTTTTTAAGAATGTTTGGAAAACTGTTTCTGTTGCGGATTAGAACTTCTAGAGTTCTCCGAAGCTCTTCTTTAATGAAGTTTATAGTCCTTGGTTTTGTCCTTAGTCCATGATCCACTTTGAGTTGGTTTTTGTGTATGGAGTAAGGTGTGGATCTTGCTTGAGTTTTCTACAGATAGTTTTCCAATTTTTGCCAACACCATATGTTTAAAAGGCTGTCTTTTCCCCACTTAACTGATTTCAGCTCCTTGTCAATAATCAGTTCTCACTATATGTCTGTCATTGTACCAGTACCATGCTGTCTTTACCACCATGGCAATGTAGTAGGATTTGAAAGCAGGGAGTGAGATGCCTCCTACCTTGTTTCTCTTTTTAAGGAGTGTTTTGCTTATTGAGGGCTCCTTCCATTTCAAATGAAATTGGATATTGCCTTTTCCATCTCGCTGAAGAATGGAATTGGTATTTGTATTGGGAATGCATTGAATGTGTAAATTGTCTTTGGTAGTATTGTCATTTTCACAATATTGCGTCTTCCTATTCATGAGCAAGGGGTAGTCTTCCAATTCTCTAGGTCTCTTTTTGCTTCTTGTAGTAATGTATTATAATTTTCTTTGAATAGATCTTTTGTGCTCCTGGTTATATTTACTCCCAAGTATTTAAACTTGTGATGAGTTATTGTGAAGGGTATTGTTTTTCTTAGCTCCAGTTATGTATTTTCTTTGTCACTGTATAGAAATCCATTTGATTTTTGTATATTGATCTTTTATCCTGCTACTTTGCTGAATTGATCAACTATATCCAGTATTTTTCTTGTTGAGTCTTTAGGGTTTTCTAAGTATACTATCATATCATCTTCATAGAGAGATAATTTTACCTCTTCTTTGCCAATTTGTATACCTCTTATTTCCTTTTCTTATCTTATTGCTATTGCTAAGACTTCCAATACAATATTGAAACAACCTAAGTGCCCATCAACAAACGAATGGCTAGAGAAGCTGTGGTATATTCGCACAATGGAATACTATGCTGCATTAAAAAACAAGGA
>NW_006399840.1:7227070-7230674 GCF_000299155.1 Elephantulus edwardii | reverse complement strand
GGCATAACAATGAAAGAGTTTTTGTTTTTCTTTTCAAGGAGAAGAGTGAATTGAGGGTAGGGTAGGGAGAAAAGTGAAACAATGTATGACTGGAAACCCTAAGTCTTTGTAAACTTTAATTAAAATTATTTAAAAAAAAAATCAAATGCAGATAAAATGACAAGAAAAAAGGAATATGCAAATAAAATAAAAAAAGAAATAACAATTGACCCTATTGAAAATATTTTTCCCCTTTAAGAACAACATTACATGAATTTAAAATATTGTTATATAGTTATTGTTTCTGAATCACACTTATGTTTCTTTTATTCCAAGCTTGCCTAATCTTCTACTTCCCTGCAAGATATCTTTTTGTTTTTAATTGCCATTTGTATTTTCAGACAATAATAGATTCACCAAGGCTTGCTACTTACTCAGTTGCAACAGATTGCTTTGTTTTTTTCATTTTTATTTTTGTAGATTTTTATTTTTATATTTTTTATATGACTTATATGAAGCTGTAAGAAATAATAGGAGAGAAAACCCAAGGACCCTTAACTGAATTTTCCCCAATCATGATACTTATAAAATTATTGTATAATATCACATCCATGATGTTGACAGTGATATACTCAACATACAGAAAAATTTTATCCCATGTACAGATGATTTTTTTAAACTTTCAAATTGTAAGACAATCCTTTTCATCAGTATATAGAGCTAACTTAGTCCTTTGGTTGCAGGTGTTATTTATTGTTCATTACTAGCTTCACAGTCCAACTTTGATAGAAATAGGCCCTTCTCTTTCATAACTAGTGACCCTGTCACTCCATATTACAGTCTAACAAATACTAGCCTCAAAGCATTATATTGTGTTGTTGTTGTTAAGTGCTGTCAAGTCGTAGACAACTTATAGCAACCCTATAAATGAAAGACCTGAACACTTGTATAACTTTTGTCATTTCTCCACATTCATAGTGTTTCCGGAGGCAAGCTATTTCAGAAGTGAATGCCCCTCCTGCTTCCAAGCTTAATTTATTTGGAAGCTGCACCAAACACTGTCCACCATGGGTAACCATCATCACATTTGACACAATAGTGTCACAGTGTTTAGCATCACAGCAACCACGAGTTACCTCTGTACAGCAGATGGACAGACCAGTGCTATACCACTTAGAAGAATGACGAAAAACCATTAAGAGGCTGAATCACCTCATCTCACACCCATTAGCGAAACAACATTCCACCCTAATCTTGCTTGGTTTCACTCTCTCAAAGACAGATTTTTTTAAATTTTTTTTTTGGCAGCCCACTTTCAAGACCCTTCTCCAGCACCACAAGTCAAAGGCATCAATTCTTCTTCTATCATCTTTAGTCATTATCCATCTCTCTGATACATAGTAAGTTATGGCAAACAAAGACCATGCACTTGATAAGGCACAGCTCAGTCTCTAGACTGATGTACTTGCTTCTCAGAACTCTGGCAAGGTCCCTGACAGCAGATTTACCTAATGCAACTAATCTTTTTATTTCTGAGTGCTGGTGCCAAGAATGTTGATTGTGAAACCAAGAAAACATAAATTATTAATACAATTTCAATCTCTTCTCCATCTATCATGGTGTTGCCATTTGGCCTAATGGTAAAATTCTTTATTTTCTTGATTTTGAGCTTCAGTCCGTATTAAAGAGTACAGTCCTTATTCTTCTGCAGCAAACACTTCAGATCTTCCTCAGTTTTGGAAAGAATATTGTTTCATCTACATAACTTAGGTTTTTGATGAGTCTTCCCCTAATCCTGATGTGACATTCCTCCTCATAAAGTTCAGCCTCCTAAATGATCAGTTCTGCATATAGCTTAAAATCTTATGGAAATAGAGCGTACCTCTGATGCACTCTTTTCCTGATTTTGAGCTACGCAGTGTTTCCTTGTTCTGTTCTTACAACTGCTTCATGGTCCAAGTATAGCTTTCATAGGTGCACAACAAAGTGTTCTGGGTTTTCCATTTTTTTTTTTTATTTTCCATTCTTCTCAATGTTAGCCACTATTTGTTGTGATACACACAGTCATCAAATGCTTTTGCAAAATCCTTCAGTATTGTTACTCGAGGCTTAAATTTATTTTTAATTTTGCTCAGTTTGAGAAATGCAGAGTGAATTCTTTCCTTTTTATTTTCCAATTCCAGTTCTCTGCACATTTCATTCTAATACTATGCCTTGTCTTCTCAAGTTATACTTTGAAATCTTCAGCTCAGCTCTCTTACTTCAGCGATTTTTCCTTTGTTTTAGCTTCTTGATGCTCTAGTGCAATTTTTAGAGTCTCTTCTTACATAAGATTTATTTCTTTCTCTTCTGTCTTTGTAATGACCTTTTTCTCTCTTTAAAAGAATATTTATACTTTATTGCAAAGGCATTCGACTGCAAAGCTTATACCTAAACTAAAAGCCTGATGTGCAAACAGAGCAAGAGAACACAACATGGTTTAAATTATGAACAAAAATGTGTCAGGATTGTATCCTAACTTCCTATCTATTCAATCTGTATGCTGAGAAAATTAATTAAGAATCTGGACTCTGTGAGAAAGAATGTGGCATCAGGATCAGCTTGAAGGAACACTTATTAATAACCTTTGATATGCAGATGACACAGCGTTGTCTGTTGAAAATGAGAAGAATTTGAAGCACTTCCTACAGAAGACCCTACACAGCCTTCAATATGGTTTGCATCTCAATGTCAAGAGAATACAAAACGTTGCCACTGGACCAATAGACAACATCATGATATATGGAGGATATGTTGAAGTTTTCAATTAGTTCATCTTATTTGGATCCATAATCAACTCCTTGGTACCAGCAGGCAGGAAATTAGGAGACACTTTGCACTGGCAAAGTCAGCAGTTAGAGACCTCTCCCAATTATTGAGAAGCAAAGACATCAGTTTGAGAACTAAGATGTTTCTGATTTAGGTCACAATTTTTCTGATCACTTGTTGGGCATCTGAGGGGTGGACAATGAATTAGGATGAAAGAAGAACTGATGACTTCAAACTATGGTTTTAGAGAAGCGTACTGAACATCCCCTGGACTGCCAAAAGAACAAACAAATATGTCTTGGAAAGAGTATAGCCAGAGTGCTCCTTGGAAGCAAAGGTGATAAAGCTTCATTACACACACTTTGGGCATGCTGTTAGGAATGACTGTTCTTTGGAGAGGGACATCATTCTTGGAAAGGTGAAGAGTAAGCGAAAATGAGGAACGCCATCAATCTGATCGATTGACACAGTGACTGCTGCAGTTGGCTTGAGTGTGTCAGTCAGTGTGAGGATAGGGCAGGGTTCAGATTTGTTGTTCATCAGGTCACTACGGGTCCTATTTGACTCAATGGCACCTAACAACAACAACATGTACATAATCTTAACGTAAAAGAAATGCTATAATCTCTATGTGAGTATAGGGAAATATTGATTTGGGTTCTTTTCATTTCAGTTAAAAAACAGGTCAAGTAGAGAGCATTTCAAGGGTCTTACCATTTCCTTAAGAGCTTTTGCAGCATATTATTTGCACATAAGAAATTTTTATGAGCATTAAATGATTGCTTAGCAGAATGCCTGAGACATAGTATTTCTTTTA
>NW_006399840.1:7215374-7226970 GCF_000299155.1 Elephantulus edwardii | reverse complement strand
AATCTCTGTAAATGTTTATGAAAATTAATAAAATATAGGAAAAATAATATTGAATAAGAGAGGTGATAGTGGCTATCCTTGTCTAGTTCCTGTTCTCAAGGAGAATGAATGCCTTTATCCTCTCTCTATTGAGAACAATGTTGGCTCATGGGTTTGCATATATACTTTTCACTATGTTGAAGAAATTCCCCTGTAATCCTATTTTGTTGAGTGTTTTAATCAGGAAAGGGTGCTGGATTTTTTCAAAGGCCTTTTCTGCATAAATTGATAGGATCATGTGGTTCTTGTTCTTTGCTTTGCTTGTGTGGTGCTTTACATTGATTGTTTTTCTTATGTTAACCATCCTTGTATACCTGTTATGAATACACCTTGGTCATGGTGAATTTTTTTTTATGTATCATTGGATTCTATTGGCCAGGATTTTATTCAGGATTTTTGCATCTATGTTCATGAGAGGTATTGGCCTATGGTTTCTATTTTGGTGGTGTCTTTACCTGGCTTTGGTATCAAGGATAAGTTTGCTTCATAAACTGAGTCTGGGAGAATTACATTTTTCTGTTTTCTAAAATATTTTATGTAGAATTAGTGACAGTTCTTCTCTAAGTGTTTGACACAATTCACTTATAAAACCAACTGGTCCAGGTCTTTTTTTGGCTGGAAGAAGTTGTATTATCTTTTTAATTTCTTCTTTTGTGATGGGTCTGTTCAAGTGATCTATTTCGGTACGTGTCTGTTTAGGTAGATCGTGATTTGCTAAGTATTTGTCCTTTTCCTCTAGGTTTTCCTATTTGTTTGAGTATAGTTTTTCATAATACTTCATTGTTAATCTTTTTATTTTACTTGGTTCTATTGTGATGTTGCCTGTTTCATCTTTTATTCAGATTATTTGTGTCTTTTCCTTCTTATCCTTTGTTAATTTTGCTAGTGGGTTGTCAATTTTATTGACATTTTCAAAGAACCGTCTCCTAGTTTTATTGGTGGTTTCAATTGTTTTTCTGTTTTCTATTTCATTTATTTCTGCTCTAATTTCTGTAATTTCAGGTTTTTTAGAGAGAGACAGGTTTTTTGCTATTCTTTTTCAATTTGTTGGCAATATTATGTTAGAGAGTCAAGGGTCATTTTTTCCTGCCTTTTGATGTGTTTGCTTATTGCCATAAATTGATCCCTGAGTACTGCTTTGCGTGTTTCCCAGAGGGTCTGCTAAGTTGTGTTTTCATTTTCATTTGTTTCAAGAAACTTTTTTATTTCATTTTTTATTTCTTCTTGTACCTACTCATGTTCATGTAAGGTGTTGTTCAACTTCCAAATGTATGGGGTTTTTTTCTCTCCTTTATCCTCTTGTTTTTATTTTTTTATTTTCTAGCATTGTGGTCTGAGAAGATGCTTTTTATTATTTATGTTTTTTTGATTCATTGAATCTTGCCTTGTGCCCCAAGATGTGATCTATTCTGGAAAACATTCCATGCATATTGGAGAAGAAGATATACTGGGGCTTTTTTTGTTGATGTTGTTCATTAGCCTATAAATATCTGCGAGATTGAATTATTTTATTCTTTGGTTTAATTCTTCAACATCTCTGTTGAGTTTCTTTCTGGAGAGTGGTGTATTGAAATCTCCAACTACTACAGTGGTGTTGTCTATTTCCTTTTTCAGTTTTGTTAATGTTTGGTTTCTATATTTTGCAGGTCTTTCATTTGGTGCATAGATATTTAGTATTGTTATGTCTTCATGTTCTATTGACCCTTTAAGCATAATGTAGTAATCTTCCTTGTCCTTTGTGATGGCTTTGCATTGATATTTATTTTATCATAGACCAATATCACTACTCTTGCTTTTTTCTGGTTGCAATTTGCTTGGTATTTATTTTCCCACCCTTTTATTTTTAGTCTTTCTTTATCTTAACTTTTTAGCTGTGTCTCTTTTAGACAGTATATCGATGGATTACGTGGGGCTTTTTAACCAATCTGTTACTCTTTTTCTCTTCAGTGGAGCATGTAAACCATTCACATTTAGTGTAACTACAGAGAGGCACTGTTTTATTGCTGTCATTGTGTTGAGTTCTTTTTGGTGTTGTTGCCACTTGCTTTGGTCCATCCTGCTCTCTGTGGCACCTCTGTAAGAAGGATTTCTCTCAGTGTTTACTGCAACACTGTTCTTGTTTTCACAAACTCTTTTAGTTTCTGTTTATTTCTGTGAATATCTTAATCTCTCCTTCATATTTGATGGACAGTTTTGTTGGGTATAGTATTCTTGGTTGACAGTTATGTTCTTTGAGTGTTTGATATATGTCATTCCTCTCTTTTCTTGCTCACATGGTTTCTGCTGAGAAATCGAAACTGAGTCTTATCTGCTTTCTCTTATAGATTACTCTCTGTTTCTCCCTTGCTGCTTTCAGAATTCTCCTTATTTTGGGTTCTGGCAAATTTAACTATGATTTGCCTTGGTGTTTTTCTTTTGGGGTCTATTCTATATAGTGTTTGCTCAGCTTCTTGAATATATATTCTCTCATTCTTCATTATGCCTGGGAAGTTTTCTCCTAGTAATTTTTCCACACCTTTTTTGGTGCCTTTACTTGCTTCTTCCTGTTCTGAGATTTTGATGTTGTGCATGTTATTTCTCTTGATGGTGTCCCACATTATTCTTAGGTTTTCTTCTTTCCCCTTCCTTTTTGATTCTGCTTTTTGTTCTGGCAGATTAGTGGTGACAAATCTATCTTCTATTTCACTGTTTCTGTGTTCCATTTCTTCAACTCTGTTCATGTGTCCTTCAATCATGTTGATAGCATCTGAAACATTGGACATCATGTTTTGGATTGCAATTTCTTGTTTTTCCAGGACCTCTAATGCCTTGTTCATTTTATTTGCATTGTTTTGGATTATTTTTTTTAAGTTCCTCCTTGTTTTTGTTTGCTGTGTCCTATAATTCTTCAAACTTGTCTTTCACCCACTGAAAATATTCAATCATTGTTCTTTTAAATACTGTGTCAGAAAGTTCCATCTAACTTTCTGGCTGCAGAAAATCCATTGGTACTGTGACACTTCTTTGGGGTGACATCTTACTTTGAGCTTGTGTAGCTTATGAGGTGGCGTGTTTCTTTCATAATGATGCTGTGGTAGAGTTTTTTATGTGTATGGTGATGATAGGTTCCTGATCTAAAGTCACTACTGCAGAAGAGGGTGTAGTAGTTATTGCCTGTGTTCCTCTCTGAACTTCTGGACTGAGGGAAGTGCTCATTCATGGCCTGTGAAAGTGGTTTCTTCTGTTGGATAATTGTTACAGCTAAGTCAGACCAATGTGCCCCAGATTAAATGCAGTTAGATAACTGGACATGAGGAGATTCTAGAATGGGGGGGGAGGGGTTAACAGGTAGGGCCGGCACAAGCACCAGTGTATGATAGGTGGGCGTGTGCTCAGATGTCACACAAGGGGACTTATCTCGGGCTGCAACTGTCCATCTCCCACCTGGCCGGGGTGTGGGGGAGGGGGCGCTACCTCCCTGGTTGCGCCCACGCAACAAAATCACTCAGTTTGCAGATGTCTTGATTGTGCCTGGCGGGACTATCTTCCCAGGTGGGGATGTGCAGGATCTCACTCAGGTTGCAGATGCCTGGCTGGCACCTGGCGGGGCTCTTTTCCAGGTGGGCACGTGCAAGAGCCTCACTCAGTTTGCACCTGTCCCTCTTGTGACTGGTAGAGCTACCTACCCTTGTGCAGACTCACAGGGACCTCACTCAGGTTGCAGCTGTAGGGTCTGCACTGGCAGGGCTGGCTTCTGAGTGGTCACATATGAGTACTTTGGTCAGGTTGTAGATGTCCAAATAGTGGAGCTGGGGCACTGCGGGGGCAGCAGGGACCACTGGGGCCATGGGGCTGGGGCACCACTGGGGCCATGGGGCTGGGGCGCCACAAGGTTCACAGAGCTGGAGGTCTGGCGAGGTTGGTGGTCCATTCACAGAAGTTAAGCTGCCAAGTCGCCTATCTTCAGCACTCAGTGTTGTGTTGGTCTCTGTGCTGACTGCGTTGCTCTCCTTCTTGCTCTGTTCTGAGGACTGCTTCTTGATCCAAGTATAGGTTTCATATAAGCATGCTCAAATACTCTGAGATTCCCATTTTCCTCAAAATTGGCCATAGTTTATTGTGATCCACACAGTCAAATATCTTTGCATAGTCAAATGAAACACAGATAGACATTCTTCTGGAACTCTCTGCTTTCTGCCAAGATCCATCTGACATTGGCAAAATTTCCCAAATACCACAATCTCTTCTAAACCCAGTTTATATTTCTGGTAATTCTCTGTCAATGTACTGGCCACAGCATCATATCTATAAGAGATGTGCCTGGACCTTGGAATTATCCCATTGTGTCAACAATATAAACAGAGACAGTAAGTCACAGAACTTAGCTAAAGAAAATTTGAGTCTATCTCCCATGAATTTAAAAACCAACTCAGGAGTAAGTTTGAAGCCTTAGACACTAATGAATGAAGACCAGGTAAGCTGTGGGAAGACATCAAGAAAACCATTCATGAAGAATACAAAAGTGTTTGCTAAGAAGCAAAAAGAAGAAAAGACCAAAATGAGTGTCAGAAGAGACTCTGAATATTGCATTAGAGTGCAGAGAAGCCAAAGCAAATGGAAGAAATCAAGAAGTTAAGGAACTGAATAGAAGATTTCAAAGCACTGCTCAGAAAGTCAAGGCAAAATATTATAATGAAATGTGAAGGAGCTGGAGTAAGTAAATCAAAAGGGCTGAACTCACTCAGCATTTCTTAAGATGAAAGAACTAAAGAATGAATTCAAGCCATGAGTTGTAATGCTTAAGGATGCCATGGGCAGAATATTGAATGATTCAAGAAGTATTAAAAGCAGATGTAAGGAGTATACGGAGTCATTGTACCAAAAAGAATTGGCTGACACAGAAGAATTTTAAGAAACAAAATATAAACATGAAGCAATGGTAATGAAGGAGGAAGTGCAGGCTGCTCTGAAGGGCTTGGCAAAAAATAAAGCCCAAGGAATTGATGAAATACCAATTGACATATTTCAGCAAACAGATGCTGCCCTGCATATGCTCACTAAATTGTGCCAAGAAATCTGGAGGACAACTATTTGGCCAACTGACAGGAAGAAATCCATATTTATTCCCATTCCAAAAATAGGTGACTGGTCATTGTTTGCATACAGTAAGAGAAAATAGTCTAAAGTGAGGATCCCATAGCAATGAGGCCTTAAGTAGCCTTGAGAAAAGGGAAAATCCTTGTGTGAGTGTGTGTGTGTGTGTGTGTGTGTGTATGACACTTAAGTCTTAGGACACTTTCAATGATGCTCTCTCATTTCATTCTTGCATCAATTATCAGAATAAGATAATATTGTACATTTGGTGGTGCAAATTTGTAAAATTTCTAAAATTCTGAAATGTAGAACATATTAACCATATGACCATATGTTAAAAGTGCTTCTGAGTAGTCAAAAACATTAGTTTACCAATAAAATAGGAATAATGCTGAAAAATGACCCTGACTACAGTGTGATCAGGAAGGATGTGGTCATGAAAATATAAAGTGAAAGTCTTAACTCACGGAAACTTAAATTTTTGGGCTTTCTGTTATTTTTTTTCTTCATTTCTGGTTTTAGTCAGATTGTTACATTGCTACTAGCATCTCAGGTTCAACCAAATATCTGTTACTGTATGCTATAAAGTTAATTTCAATTCTTAGCAAACTGATGTGATAGAGTATCTGACCCTATTGATTGTAATATTATTTATAATAGCAGATTGCAAGGTCATCTGTGAAGTAGGTAGTTGGACTTAAACTGTCAACTTTTAGTATCAGCCAAACCTAACCATGGAACCAATGGAATTCATCAGCACATAACATACACTCGATTACAGAACAAACACTCAGTAACTAATTTGTTGATTGAGTGAATTATCATTTTGATGTATAAACAAATAATAGGCAAAAAAATAATTGGCTTAGCTAGTTATAATATGCACCAATATTATTTTCATTTTAAGAGAATGGAACAGACACATTTTCATGTAAGTATGTATAAATTGTCTCTCACTTTTCCTATGAATGTAATTCACTATCACTGACTTGAATAAAAAATTATTAAACCCTAATAGCTATGTTTTCTTTCCATAAATATTCAATCTGTATGCTGAACAAATTATTAGAGAAGTGTGAACCTATGAAGAAGAATGAATGTAGCATCAAGTTTGGAGGAAGACATATCAATAAACTTTGGTATGCAGATGATACTTGCTTGCTGAAAGTGAGGAGAATTTGAAGTACTTGTTGCAGAAGATCAAAGAATATAGCCTTCTACATGGATTTAATCTCAAGGTCAAGACAAAATAATCTTTACTGCTAGATCAATAGGAAACATCATGATAGAGAGAGAAAAGATTGAAGTTGTTAATGATTTAATCTTCCTTGGATCCACAGTGAACACATTTGATACCAGCAGTCAAGAAATCAAGAGAGGTATTGCACTGGAAAAGTCTGCAGTTAGGGACTTTTCTTAATTGTTGAGGAGCAATGATATCAATTTGAGGACTAAGGTACATCGGATTCAGGCCATGGTCTTTCTGATCATTTATTATGGACATGAGAGCTGGAGAATGAATAAGGATGACAGAAAAAGCAATGCCTTTGAGATTTGGTATTGGAAAAGAGAATTGAATAAACCATGGACTGCCAAAAGAACAAAAAAATATATCTTAGAGAAGTGCAACAGGGTCCTCCTTGGAGACAGATGTTAAAGCCTCATCTCACAGACTTCAGGCAAGTTGCTAGAAGGGAATATTCAATGCAGAGGTAGCATGACACTTGGAAAGTTGGAGGTTGACAAAAGAAAGGAAGACTCTCAAGCAGGTGGACTGACAGAGTGAATGCTACAATGTGCTGTAGTATGTAGTGTGAGGATGGCACAAGATAGGACAAGGTTCAGATCTGTTGTTCATAGGGTCACTATGGGTTGCACTCAGCAAAAACTAAAACAATAATATTTTCACAAGCTTACTAAACTAGCTTCTACTCATTCGTGTAGCTTCATCTCATTGATGCTAATCCCTCATTAGTCATTTACCCTTTAAACAATGCTGGCTGTGAGGTCAGATGCCTAGTCCAATATCTAAATATTGGATAATTATTTAAATTGCCTTGGACCTGCTCTAGCCCCTGAGTTGGTATTTTAGGGTGAGTTTAGCCAGTGGCCATATTGTCAGGAGTCCTATCTGGATAGAAGAAAAGCTACTATACTAGCTCTAGCTCCTTCTTTTCAAAGATACATCTAAGATGAGAATACACTAAGAGGTTGAAAGTAAAAGAATGAAAAGAAATACAATGTCTCTATTTTAATAACTTTAATATTTTATTTTAATGTAAAAAGATGTAAATATCACTTCATGTTGATGAAGTGTAACCAAAATTTAGAATGTTTTTATTCAAATTTATGGTAAACTAAGTGTCTAAAAAAAAGAAAAGTAGTACATTAGGAAATATGTAAAACATACATTTTACTGTCAGAAAATTTGTTTATTGTTGGGTACCATGAAGTTTACTCTAATTCACAGTGACTTGAAATACAATAAATGGAAGCTGTCCAATTCTGCATCATCCACACAATTTCCACTTCATTAAAGCTCATTGTTTCAGTGACCATGTAAATCATTCAAGTGAAAGTCCACCACCCTTTCCCTAACACTGTGACTTTCCAAGCAGGATATCAGTTTCCCAGGACTGGTCTTTCCTGAAAATACATGAGATAAAGTAGATAACTTCAGTGTTTTCTCCATCAATCATGATGATGAAAGAGGTGACCTAATAGAGTGTAGAAATTATCAATCAATATCATTAATGACACATGCAAGTAAAATCTTGCTGGAGATTATTCAAAATGGCTGGAATAGTACATGGTCAAAGAACTTCCAAAAATCCTAGCTGGCTTCAGAAGGGGCCGGGATATCATTGCTGATATCAGATGGATCTTGGCTGAAAGCCGAGAATAACAAGAAGATGTTTATGTGCATTTTCTTGATTATGCAAAGTTTGTATGGGTCATAAAAATATTGCTAGCTCATAGGAGCAATGGTTTTATAAATTATTAATTAACTTGGGAGGGACTGGAGAGCATTATGCTTAGTGAACTAACTCTGTCCCACAAGGATAAATTTTGCATAAAACCATTATTGTACGATGAGTATGAGGATACAAGTCAGGGGGGGAGGGTGGAAGCAGAGGGGTGAGAATGTGTAGGGGCAAGGGGAATTAATCCTGGGGTTGTTCAATTTGATGAGGGGAGGGTGAGGACAATTGGAAGACTCTGTTCTGGAAAACAATGAATTCAAATTTTGTAAATAAGCTAGTATAATAAAAAAGAACAAAAATATATGAATAGTGTTGAGAAGAATTGGAATCCCAGCATATTTAATTATGCTAATTAAAAATTTATGCTAAGAAGCAGATCAACAAGCAGTTTTCAAAACAGAACAAAGGAACACTGCATGTTCAAAATCCGGAAGAGTATGTGTCAGAGTTATGTCCTTTCTCCAGGATGACAGAAGAATTGGTGCCTTTGAATTGTGGTGTTGAAGAAGAGTATTAAACTGCCAGGAGAACAAATAGGTCTTTGAGAGGATGAAACCAAGTTTTTCCTGGCAGGCTAGGATTTTGAAGCTCCATCTCATATAGTTTCAGGATGTGACCAAGAGGGACTAGTCCTTGGAAAAGGGCATCATGTTTGGAGGGGTGGAGGAACAGGACAGATGAGAAAGACCCCAGATCAGAAGAACTGATACAGTAACTGGGGCAATGGGATTAGGTGTGTCAGTCAGAGTCAGTGAGATGGGCTCAGAATAGGACAAGGTTCAGAGCCATTGTACACAGGGTTGCTATGAGTCACAGGTAAATCAATGGCACGTAACAACAACATGATATTTGTGGTATAGTTCAATAATTTCTGAATTCAGCTGTATCACCCTTTTTTTCAGAATGATCAAATTGATCCGATTCCAATATGAATCTCTTCCTGTTAATGAATGGACCAGGTCTCCCAAATGTCTTGGTAAAAGGGAGTGAATATATCTAGGGCTGCATCTATTTTCTGAAACACATAAATTAATGCTCTGTCAACTTCTTCAGCCTTTTAATTTTTTTACGCATGTGTCCTTACAGTGCTAAATTACAAGCTCATGATTACAGTGCATGTTGGACTCACTCTTTCAGTACCATTGATTCTTGATCATTTACTACTTTTGGACAGATTCAGTAGCAATCAGTTCTTGCTTTGTGCAGTGATTGCGTATCCTTTCATATTTTGCTATGTTTTTTGTCATTCAATATCATAGAATCTTTCAGTATTGAAACTTGAACTTAAAATTTTTCTTCTTTGCAAATGGTTAATGTGCTTTTCTCTTTTGGTTTTCTAACTACAGGTCTTTCTACATTTTGTTAAAATGTTTTGCTTTGTCTTCTCAAGTTGCCCTTTGAAATCTGTTTAGCTTCCTTATTAATAATTCTTCATTTCTTTTTTTTTTCTTTTTTATATTCAAGTACAAATTTCTGAGTCTCTCCCAATACTCAATTTGGTCTTTTATTTCTTTGTTGTTTTATTAATGGACTTTTTTTCCCTTTCATTTTTATTCATTCATTATTGCATATATTTCTTCTCTACTACTCTCCCTGCTCCCTCCCCCTTATTTCACTTTGCAATGTACCTCTTGCTCCAGATTGTTGTCATGTATATAATACCTAATCACATATTTTTTTTCAGATCATTCTTCTCTTTATATGTTCCAATACACTGTTTATCTGTCCACACTTTTTCCTATTTTATAACATTAGTGTTATGCAATATTTGTCCTTTTGTGACTGAGTTTGCTCATTATAATATCCTCCAGACTTACCTATGCTGTATAGGGTTTCATGAGTTCATTGTTTTCAATTCTGCATAATATTCCATTGTGTGCATGTACTGTAATTTTTCTATCCATTTGCTTGTACGATGGGCACTTGAGTTACTTCTATTTCTTTGCTATTTTGAATAACGCAGCAGTAAACCTGAGTGTGCAATCATCGATTTGAGTCATGGCTCTGATTTCTTTAGGAATATTCCCAGTAGTTTTTGCTAGGTCAAATGGTATTAACTTTTTGTTTCTTTTTGTGTATTGTCCTCCTAAAACTCGTCTGGTCTTTTGGTCATTAATGTTCAATGTAGCAAATCTACTTTTGCTATGGTTTTTAAATTTAGGTGGGATAAACTCAAGGTCATATTTTCAGTCTTGTGGACTTGCTTTTATTTTCTTCAATTGAATATAAACTTGCACATTAGTAATCTATGGTTTGTTCCATCTTCACCCCTGGCCTTGTTCTAACTATAGAGCTTTTTTACCATCTCATCAGATGCAGTCAATTTGAATGCTGTGCTTTCCCTAAAGTGAAGTCTCTGTCTATACCTAATATTTATGATTTTTCAAAAGTTTTTGTAATGAATAATTCATTTTCTCCAAGGCCATATATTTTTTACTACTAAACAGAAAAAAAATAGTATCTGCAATATGTAAAATACTTTTAAGAATCAGTAGTAAATTGAAGAAAAGATTCAAAAGAAATTTCACAGAAAAAGATGTTTATGTCTGATAAGGATATAGAAATACTGTCAACCTCTTTATTACTCTTCACAGTATAAAGCGAAACTGAAACCAGATATCATTTCACACAAATAATTCTGGAAAACTTCCATTTCACACCTATATCATTGGCAAAAAAAAATATCAAGTCTAACTATGCAAAGATGTTTCTGAAGATTCAGTCCATTGAGAAATATAATACTCACTGCTTGGTAATGAAAGTTGATAAACACTTTGAAAAACAGTCAGCTATCATCTAGTGAAATTAAACATATCCTTTTACCAGATACAGACCTAAAAAACTTGTACATGAGTGCCTCATCACACATCCACAAAATTGTTCTTAGTCACAGTGATATAACAACCTAAATGTGAAAGAAATCCAAATATCTATCTGCAGATAAATGAAGAAATGCACTATACCATATGGAAAACTATACAGCAATGTAAATGAGTGAAGTGTAGCTACTGCCAACAATCAAAGAGACCTTATAAATGTTAAAGTGAGCAAAGAACTCACTAAAATTATACATGCACCATGTTGTCATTATATGTCATCAAGTCAGAACTGACTTGTAGCTAACTTTCCAGCAGAAGTAAATTGTGCAGTAGAAGATTGCCATCCTTCTCCCATGGAGCAGCTGGTAGATTTGAACTGAATGCCTTGGGAACTGCAGCTCAGCTTCTTATACCTAGACCACCAGAATGTCATGAGTACATCAATATAAACTAGAATATCGTACAAATGCATATTAGTGTTTAAAGGAGATTCAGTAGTTGGAAAACATGGACTCGGTGACAGAAATGGAGCTGGAGAGAGAATGATCGAATTTTGCACAGTCAATGACTTATTCATAGCAAATACATTTTTAAAGAGACATAAACGAAGGTTATATACCTGGATTTCACTTGATGGTATGCATAGGAATCAGATCGATTACATGTGTGGAAAGAACCGCT
>NW_006399840.1:7194963-7211754 GCF_000299155.1 Elephantulus edwardii | reverse complement strand
TAAGAGCTTTTGCAGCATATTATTTGCACATAAGAAATTTTTATGAGCATTAAATGATTGCTTAGCAGAATGCCTGAGACATAGTATTTCTTTTATCATTATCATTACTATGATTATATAATTTTTTCTTAAGTATGTTTTCATTGCATACTCTCATTTATCTGTTTTAATTCACTTGTACCTTGTGTGTCAAGTATTAACTGGCATTAAAAGAAATACTTTTATCTCAGCTCTCTTATAATGCTTAGATATCGGCACATTTGAATTAAAGAAGAGATACCAACTGCCAACTTCACTGTGAATCCCTCCATCGTGTATCATGTTTAAACAAAGATGCTTTTCAAAAAACTTGGAAGGAAGGCAAATGAGTCTGTCCAGAAATTTGGACCGGAAAATGTCATATTCAGAGATTAAAGTGTAGCATGCCAATTACTTTTTTGAAAATATTAACTTGTTTAAGTGACTCACTCATTCTCATTGCATTGTGTCAGAACCACCTCATAACTGATCCTCCTGTGGGTTTTTAGAAGCTATGGATCAAACAGGAGGTGGTTGTTGTTGTTGTTATGTGCCGTCGAGTCGTTTCCGACTCAAACAGGAGGAGACTCTTAATATTTCTTCCACAGAGCAGCTGATGGATTTGAACTAATTACCTCAGTGTTAACTCCTTGCCACTAGGTATCCAGAGCTTCCTTGTTTAAATAAAGCACATGTTATTTACAGGACTATATTGTCAAGATCTAAAATGGAAAAGGTGCTAGTTTGTTTAAAAATATGCTATTTAATACAGGAATTAAATTATAGAGCCTTAGAATGGTTAGAGGGGAAAAAAGAGAGAGAAAAAACCCCCACAGACAATAAAAGACCATAAAGTATCATTATCAGAGCTGCTAAGTTCCCTAGACTGTGGTTCAGCAATCTAATTCTGCAGCTTCTATTCTGGAACTATCTAGAGATGCTGCCCCAATTGTAAGTGAAACATTAGTGAAATGAACTAATGAATGGACTAAAGCTGCATAAGAGGTGCTTCTGCCTCCTCACCTACTTGAGACTATAGCTGCTCTCCCCCTTTGTTGATGGATCAACTTCAACAGCCTTAGCTCCTGTAGCTAGAAGCTGAAAGTATTGATTGCTTGTATCCCTGCTTCTTCTTTCTTAAATAGTACTTACCACTGGTAAAACTTGTGAGAAAGCCAACTATCAAGAGAGTTGGAGATGCAGTTTGTAGGCTCAGTGGCTGAGTAGTCAAGGCAGAATATTGATGTGTAGATGTGCAGGTTGTGAGACACCAGTTGACTAATCAGTGAGGTCTACCTATCAGCAATTTAGTATCAGTAAATGCTACAGAAAGCGATGCTACCAAGCTAAAAGTGGGTGACTTTTAATCCATGGCCCTCACTGTTTTTATTCAGACATTCCTCTAGGTCATATAGCCCTGGTGTACAAATTGCTGTAAAGTGGTAACTTGTGGTTGCTGTGAGGCTGAACACTGTTGACACTGATGTGTCAAATGCGTTAATGGCTGGTTACCCAGACAGAGAGCGGGGTGGAGCTCCCCGACAAAAACAAGCTTGGAAGGAGGAGTGGCACCCACTTCCATAATAGCTTGCCTCCAGAAACCCTATGAACCTGGAGAGAGGATGAAACACACCCAAGTGTTAAGAACTATTCATAGGGTAGCCTGCGACTCTATGACACTTAACAACAACAACAACAATATTTCCTACTACCTATATTTTACTTACACTAAAATCTTTAATCACTGAATGCTTCCTTTGCATAACATAGCACTGTAATGCTGTGTGCAAGTAAAGATGTTCTTTCTTTCAGTCACTATATTCATATCAAGACAATTCAAACCCCATATCCTCTATCATAGAGTCAATTTTTACTTCCAGTGACCCTACAGTGCAGAGTGAAATTCTACCATAGAGTTTCTAAGGCTATAAATCTTTGGTAAGAACCTGAGTTGTAATCCCAAATATATATAGATGAAATCTGCATTAAGATTAGATGAAGAGTCATCAATCTGTGTTATGCAGATGACAGAACCGTGAGTGATACCAGTGATGGGGATGAAGTACTTGTTGCAGAAGATCAAACACTGCAGCCTTCAATGTGTATTCTACCTCACCATCAAGGAAACAAAACTCCTCACCACCAGACTAATAAGCAACATCAAGATGGAGAAAAGACTCAAGTTGTTAATAGCTTGATTTCACTTGGATCCACAATAAATACCAATATTAAGTGCAGTCTTGAAATCAAAAGACCTGTTGCAATAGAAAAGTCTACTGTCAAGGACCTCTTCAAGGTACTAAAGAACAAAGATGCCAATTTAAAGATTAAAGTGCACCTGACCCAAGCCATGGTGTTTTGCACCTGAAAAGTGAACAATGAATAAGAATGTCAAAAGCAGAATCAGTTCCTTTGAGTTGTGGTATTGGAGAAAGGTACCGAATATCCCATGGACTGCCAAAAGAGCAAGTGTATCTTGGAGAAATGTTCTTTAGAGGCAAGGATGGTGAAACTTTGTCTTACATACTTTGGGGCATTGTGAGGAGGAACAAGTCTTTTAAAAGACATAATACGGGGAAATATGGAAGGTCATAGAAAGAGAGGAAGGCTCCCATAAAGATGGATGGTACAGAAACTATAAAAGCGGCTTATATGATGTATATGGCAACAGTATAGAATAAGAGATGCATAGCAAAGTGAACTGAGTGGGGGAAAGGAGGGAATTATGCAGCAATGCATTTTTTTTTTTAAAAAAATGAGAACTGGGCAATTAGGGAGGAAACTACAACAACAAATGAATGAAAATCCAACTTCCCTGTAAATTTTTATTAAAACCACAATATAAAGGTCTTAAGCATATTGCATATGATGAGGATGGCACAGGATAGGGCAAAATTTGATCTATTGTTCTTAGAATTGCTATGAGTCATAGGTGACTTGATGGCATCTAACAACAACAACAACAGAAATGGAATCTTTGATCAAAATGTTCAGTAATTGTAACCAGATGTCATTTAGATATTTTGACTTCAGAACAAAGGCAACAATTATTCACGGAAGCTATTAGCCGCCCACCCTATATTCTTCTTTGATTCTTGCCTCTCCTTCCTCTGATGTTCCAGGTAAACAGAGACCAATTGTCCTGCCTTGCATAGCCATTGGTAACCTTTTATGACCCAGCAACTACATGCAAATTAGAAGGTAGATTAGAGGCACTAAAGATTTTCTTACACAACATGCCTCTGGAAATTCTATGATCTTAGAGAAATGAAAATAGTTATAGAACAGGTGCAGGTCTTTTATTCATAGAGTTGTTATGAGTCAGTGCTCTACTCCAAGGCACTTAACAACAACAAAGATCTCAATAGATTAGTTACAGTGTATGTGAAACTGTGACTGTAACCACCAAACCAAATCAGATCCTATGTAGTTGTTAGGTGCCGTCAAGTGGAGTAAGACTCCTAGCAACCCTATGAACAACAGATCTGAACCCTGTCCTATCCTGTGCCATCCTCACCACCTCTGACACCCTTGAGCCATTGCTATCATCACTTTATCAGTCCATCTAGTTGAAATCCCATGAGGGAAGTGAAATAATTGCAAAAATCAAAGAATGTAATGTCAATGAATTATATATATAGAAACAGTAGGTGTTTTGTTGTGTATATTTTAAATAAGAACAACAGAATAGAAAAATATTTGGAAAAATATTTTGTTTGAATAATGAAAAATTAGTATATTCAATAACCATTTAAATTTATCATGCCCCTACTAGGTGATTCATGAAAATACACATAATGTTCCCTCTGAAGTCAATTTTAATTCATCATTAAGATCAATACATTACAGTTTGTATAACTTCATGAATGGTATAAGAACATTGTGTACAATTAGCTCAAGATAGTGTGGAGGCAATTTAATGTTGTAGTTGAGAAACTTGGACTCTGAAGCCAGATCACCTAGATTCAAATCCTAACTCAACTCCTGCTCCCTTTGTGACCTTGAGAAAGGTATTCAATCTCTCTGTGGCTCATTTTCCTCATCTATAAAATGGTGATAATAATACTGTCTCCATTACAGAATTTTTGTGAGGAGAGGGTTAAATGAGTTAATACATGTCAGCTACTTAGAACAGTGAGTAATACATCATGAGTAATATATAATGCATTAGCAAATAAGGTCATTTTACTTTTGAAGCACTTCTATTGAGGGAATCTTTTTATAAAGCAATAAATATTGTGAATGTATTTAATGTATTCATTTTTGACATTTCTGATCTGGAACACAAATTACTACTGCTCTCATGGTGCAATTGAAAGACTCCTCTGCTGGAATTCTTTGGTTCTGTTTCTGTCTCTGTTACTAATTACCATAACAATTTGATAGTCAAAGGTTTCAAGCATCTTTTAGCCTTCAGAAAAAAACCCTGAGCTTTGTGTAGGTGAAATAAATACCAGATGGAATGACTCAGTGATTTAATGAAACTAGGAATGACTTTAAGAAGCACTTACTTCCTTAAGATATTCTCTGCTATTATGTATTAGTCACACTAACAGCAAATTATTATCTTCCCAGGTGTTATAACAAGTTATGGATTATATCTGGATGGTGTCTTAATTCACAATTCTTCAATACGAAGCTGTCATTCTCGTGGATTTGCTCCTTGGAGCTTGCACTCCTTCCAAGTCCAGGCATGCACAGCCAAAGGTTGTGCGCTGGGCCCTCTGGTGAGTATGTGGACTTATATTCCAGGGGAATGGTAAATGTCAGATGACAATGAATATCCAGGAAAGAGTACATGGTGGTGAATCACATTGAGCACAGACAGCCTTTTAAACAGAATGGGAGATAAAATTTTTATAAAATTTCTCTTAAGAGTTACTAAGATTTTATATTCAACATAAATTTCAAGTCTGTGCATTGGTCAAGTGAAGGATAGAATATACATTCTACTGACCGAATAGTAAATTGTCAGGTTTGGTAAGCATAGGTACCATTTTGGCCAATTTAGGGAAATATTTAAAGAGCCTGTTTCCTTCATTCAACAGCTAATGTAAGCTTGTAAGTAAATCCATACATGTCACAGGAAGGCAACACTGCTTAAAGAGTCATTTAATTGATTAAGTGTAGAGTTTATTTCATGTAGTAGATCTCTTTAAAGAGATAAATAGCAAAAATGTCACTTGGGCACAGAGGTGTGCCTAACCCAAAGCATGGTATTTGCAACAACCATATATGTAAGAAACCTAGACAATGAATAAAGAAGAATGAGGAAGAATTTATGCCTTTGAATTATGGCATTGGAGAAGAATACTGATGATACTACACACTGTCAGAAGAATAAAAGCACTGGTGTTGGAAGAAGTATTTCCAGAATGTTCCTTTGAAGGAGAATGGAGTAACTGCCGCTCACACACTTTGCACATGTATGATGATAGACCCTGGAGAAGACATCAGACTTGGTACCCAGAATATCAGTTAAAAAGAGGAAGACCCTCAATTTTGTGGATTGACACACTGCTGCAACAATATAATCAAACTAGCAACATTTTTGAGGATAGCACAGGATCAGGGATTATTTTGCTCGGTTGTACTTTGAGCCTTTGAGCTATAATTGACAAGATGTTATATAACAACAGTACAACAATGGTGGTGGTGTATACCAGTGAGTCAGAACCAACACAGCAGACCCTCTGGTGTGTTAGTCACGCACAGAGCAGCTGGTGGATTCGAACTGCATGCCTTTGGAGTTGCAATGCAGCTTTTTGTCACTAGGCCACCAGGCACATAGACAGAAATGTTTTCATTTGGCTAATATAGCTTGATAAGAAGAGTATTTAACAGTTTATTGATATCAGCTTTGATAGCCAATTTCAGAAATCTAATTTATGCCTATAAATTCCTTAGCACTTAAAATACTTCTGGAATTGTGCTTTTCATATTTAATAAAATTTAACTCAATTAACACGACATAATTGTCCTAGTCTAGCATAATGTTATTCCCTTCCTAAATGTCACTTTTCACTTTTTTTTCTTGGTCAAATGGATATAGCTTCTTTTAAATACTCATTTCTAGGGTTGGTTTTTTTAAATTTTTTTTGTTGTTAATATTTGCTGATGATGCTTTACCATTTTAGTGTACTCTAGCTTCATTGAAGGATGTATTTTAGAAAAATTGTCTAGAAAAACAGCTCTAATTTGTGATTTTGACTTCCTTATTGTTGATCACACCTCCCATTTCATTTCATAGATTGGTTGCTTTTCAAGCTGTTAACACCATCCATCAGTGGGGCTGAGCTGTAGTCTTTATTGCCATTAAGCATTTTATAGCAGGACCCCTCTGATGCATACTTACTCTTAAAAGCAAGAATGGCTTTAGGCCAGCTCTTCCCCATTCAGAAAAAAAAGAGAGAGAGAGAGAAATCTTTCACATGGATTTGAAAGTTATATTTTCTCTTCATTCAAAAATATAAACTGTAAGTTGTGATTCTGGCTACTAAATTGGCTTTACCGTTCCTCCAATATTTTCATATTTCTGAACAATGATGAGTATTTACAAACTGTGTCCTGCACAGTAGTAGGTAACACTGACCTTAGGAAATCAAATGCTGTGGTTCTGGTTCCCTGATGGGAAGGGAGAAACAGAATTAGATTGTAAAGCCGGCTCTGCCACAGCCACAGTCAGGACAGTACTCCATCCTGACTGCAAACACAGAGTTATTTTCTCCCCTCTGTGCCTTTCTTTATCCTGCACTCAGTATGCAAACGCTTTTCTCAAGTCAATGATCCATCTCTAATCACTGGGATTGAACAACAATGTCTTTATTTAGAGCAAGTCAACGATATGCTGCCAAGAAGTTAAAACCCATGGCCTTCATTTGGTTTCTGAAATAATTTGGTCCCAATTACAGTAAGTTTTATGTCCCCAAAAGATTATGTATCTAAGTATACTAAATGGCCTACATATCTATCAAAATCACATTACAGTTACAGCTTTTTGAATCGGTGTGTGATTTTTTTTAGAAGATACATTTATTGATTTAAGAAATCTGTGAACTAATTTCAAATTTCCTTACATTAAGTTATATGTGTTATTAAACAAAACGCAGCCAAATACAGCACTACTGTACTCATATTTCTTATAGGCATATGTCTGTAAAACCTAATGTTACAATATACTTTTCATTAAATTGAAATGTGTATGTGGGTGTACATGCACACACATTATTTTTTGCTAGCAGAGATAAAAATTACATTTTTGAATCATTTTGAGAGATTCCTAGAAGATTAATCAATAATAATTTTTGTTTTTTATACAGAAAAGTCTATTAATTTTGTTTTTAAATTCTTACCTGTTTAATAAGACCATTATTTATCCATGCAGGAAAATATTCAATATGTTTCAGGGAAAATAGAGCTTTAATTTTATTTGTAGACTTTCAACTGTAGCATGAAGAAAACATAACATTATTGAAAGGATATTTTGTTCAACTTTGAATTGTTGTGTTGTTACGTGCCTTCTAGTCTTTTGTGACTCATAGCAACCCTGTGTACAAGAGCCCTAAACCCTCCTCTGTCCTGTGCCAACCTCACTGTCTCTAACACATCTACTCTCATTACCCCAATCACTGAATCGGTCCATCTCATCGAGGGTCTTCCTCTCCTGTGCTGTCCTTCCACCCTCCCAAACATGATGTCCCTCTTCAAGGACTAGTCCCCCTTGCAACATGCCCAAAGTATGTCAGATGAAACCTCAGATCCTTGTTTCCAAGGAGCAGCCTGATTTCACTCTCTTCAGGACAAAAATGTTTTTTTTCCTGGCAGCCCTTGGTATAGTCAACACTCTTCTCCAGCATCACAGCTCAAAGGCATCAATTCTCTTTCTATCATACCTAGTTATTGTCCAGCTCTCTGACACATAATATGCAATTGTGAAGACTATGGCCTATCAGGTGCACCTTAGACTCCAGCCTGACATCATTTCTCTTCAGTACTCTGGAGAGCTCCCTGAGAGCTGGCTTTCCCAATGCAACTCATCTCTTGATTTCCTGGTTGCTGGTACCTAGATTATTGATTGTGGAGCCAAGTAAACGAAAACTGTTAACAATTTCAGTCCCTTCACCATCAATTATGATGCTGTCAATTGCCCCAGTGGTGAGAGTCTTTGTTTTCTTGATTTTGAGCTTCACTCCATATAGGAGGCTGCAGTCCTTGACCCTCTGCAGCAAGCATTTCAGGCCCTCCTCAGTTTCAGCAAGCAGGATTGTGTCACATACTTTATTTTAGGAATGAGTGATAGAGAAACTATAGAACTTGTATACACACCCTATATACTCTTTCTTGTGGTATAGATTGCCCTCACAATTAGCATGTTGTTCATGTAATCGAGGGAAAAAATTGGAAAAATTGGAAAATTTAGAAAAACATATTGTATTGAAAAATACAAATAGATACACAAATTACATATTCTTGACAGTTTAATGTCATTTTAGGAATTAGAATGTTTTATAATAAAATAGTTTCTAATAAAATATTTTAATTGTTACATACTGTCAAGTCAGAAGCGACCAGCAGGTTTTCAGAGATAGTTAATGTCATGAAAGGAGATTGCCTATATTCCCCTGTGATTATAAAATAAACTTATAAAAATAGGTTTGTTTTATTATGAATAATAATTAAATATTGTTACTTTTTTGTAATTCAGAAAGTATTACTCTGTCTTAATTTCTTTATATTTTTTAAAACTATTTTTTTACTTCTGAAGAAATTCCAATAACAAATTTCAAATACCCTTTGAAACGAAGGTTAAGATTACTCGGCACCTCATAGGTTTGATTAAATAGCTCATAGGATCACTATGAGTTGCAGTCATGCAGATGACTCCTAACAACAATATGGATTGTCAAGTTACCTCTGCTAATTGAGTTGTAAATGTTTTAATTAATGAAATGTATTGCTATAGAATGCAGCAGAAAAGAACTTTGAAATTTTTTAAATTTAGTCCTCAATTTTATTTATGTGAGACTCAACACTATTGTTTCCATAATGAAACACTGGATTTGTCCATAAATAAATCACTACTTATTTTCTCCCCCATGTCTATTCTATCTCTTCCACTGCTGTCGAGTCAAAACTGACTCATAGTTATAAACTATGAGTTTATATACTAGGGTTATAAACAAGATGGGAGGATATTGCTTATGTTTTTTCCAAGGAACAGCAAGTGGATTTGAACCTGTCTATCTTCAGGTTCGCAGTACAACTCCTTATCCACTAGGCCACGAAAGCTCATAGTAAAAAGAATGTCATTTCTTTATGCATTTACGTTTTTCCAAAGATATATTTTGCTAAAATTTTCCTCTTCTTTTTTCCTTTGATTACATAAGCACCATGCTTCTTTTCTCATTTAGTGTTAAAAAACACTGGCAGAGTCCAAGAATGGTGATTTTTATGAAATTCATTGGATCTAATTCTCCAAGGTTGTCTACGGATAAGTTGGAAAACTATAGGTTACTACTGTGAGATAAGGTAAAAAATGATGTCTTTGTTTCTTGATAATGTTGCATGTAGGCAGTTAAGTATGCACATGTCCTCTCATAGCCTCATGCGGCTTTTGTTTACACGGAAACATTTGTTATTTTAAAACAACTCAGTCTTAATAGCCTAGTTGATAAGTTGTGCTGCCAACTCAAAGGCATGTAGGACTTTTGCAGGAAAAAAGTGGTCAGTCTCCTCACATGATTGCATTCTCTGAAAACCCTGTAAATGGTATGCTATGAGTTGGTTCTGACTTGATGGCAATGAGTATTCTTGTCTTGGCTTTTTTTTTTCTTTCTTTAATGGCGAGGTATATTTTTGTTGTTACATGCCATTGAGTCACTTGCTACTCATTGTGACCCTATATACAACAACTCTGAACCTTGCTCCATCCTGAGCCAGTCTATTGTCTCTGACACACCTACCCCATTACGTTAACACAGTCACTAAATCAATCCATCTCATCCAGGGTCTTCCTCTCTTTCCATTTCCCTCTAATCTCCCAGGCATGATGTCCCTCTCCAAGGATTGGTTTCTCTTGCAACATGCCCAAAGCATGTCAGATGAAGCTTCAGAATCCTTTCTTCCAAGGAGCAGCCTGGCTTCAGCCTCTCCAGGATAAACTTGTTTGTTCCCCTAGCAGTCCATGGTATATTCAGTACTCTTCTCCAGCACTACAGCTTAAAGGCATCAATTCTCCTTCTATCATGCCTAGTCATTGTGCAGCTTTCTGACACATAGCAAGTAATTGTGAAGACCATGCCCTGAATTAGGCACACCTTAGTCTGCAGACTGATATCAGTGTTCTTCAGTTCTCTGGATGGTAAAGAAAACTATTATGGAAAATCTGCCCAAAGCCTGCTATTACCCCCATGCTTCTTTAAAAATATGATATTTAAAATACCACAGAATAAAATTCAGTTTGCTGAAAAAAAATATGATATTGCTAACCTATTTTCTCAATTATTATATAAAAAACCCCCGATTCCTACAATAAAGGTTGATGTGATAAATTAAATGAATTATTATTTATGAAGGGGTCTCTGGCACTCAGTATTATATTAAGGCTGAAAATTTCATGAGACTGAACAAATTGTACATTTGTTCTCACATATGTTTTATCTGTATCAAGGGAGGTTTTCAGGTAAAACAAACAAGAGCCTTCACAGGATCTTTTCCTTAGCATTATTCTTTAGTAAATATGAGTTTAGTTTTATAATTTAAAAGTTTTAAAAATCTGTAATGTAAATAAGACAGCTCTAGTGGGCAAGTGGATAAAGTGCTGCACTGTAAACTCAAAGGCATATGGTTCAAATCAACTAGCTGCTTCTCAAGAGAATGATAAGGAGTCTTCTACTGTGCAATTTCTAGCCTCTGAAAACCCACTGGAGGGCCATATATGAGTCATCTATGAGTTAGTTCCAACTCAACAGCATATAATAAAAGTAGAATAATAAATAAAAGAAGAACATGAATGGATCTTGACCACAGTGCTTAATGAGGAAAACACTATGATTAGGCAAACTCTATTCCTGGTTGTCCGAGTTTGAAACAATAATACCTTTTCATATATTAGTCAAAGACTATTTTATTCCTATATTAATCAAAGGCATCATTAACAAAAAAATGGAATGTTTCTCCAAATACTTAAATAAAACAATATATATATTTTTGCATCAACATATCCTTGAAAATAATATGTTGTTGTTTGTTGTTATGTGTCATAGAGTTGCTTGCGACTCAATAACCTTGTGTATAACAGCCCTGAACCCTGCTCTGTCCTGTGCCAATCTCACTGTCTCTGACGCACCTACCCCGATTACCCCATCACTGAATCAATCTATCTCATAGAGGGTATTTATCTGAGATTACTTTCAAATCTTTATTTCAGCTTTTTTTAGTCCCATTGTCTTTGGAAATTATTAAAGGCTGCTCCTTGGAGGCAAGGATTCTGGGGCTTCGTCTGACATACTTTGGACATGTTGTAAGGAGAGACAGGTCTTTAGAGAGGGACATCATGCTGGGTAGAAGAGTAGAGGGACAGCGCAGGAGGGGAAGACCCTCTATGAGGTGGATTGATTCAGTGACTGGGGTAATTGGGATGGATGTGTCAGAGGCAATGAGATTGGCACAGTATAGAGCAGGGTTTAGGGCTGTTGTACATAGGGTCGCTATGAGTCACAAACGACTCGATGGCACGTAACAACAACAACTTTTTATAAACTCATTTGACCTACATGCATAATGAAACAAATTTCATGGTTAAAAAATAGAAAAATAAGAAATTTTTTCCAGTCAAATTTTACTGTCTTTTGTACATGACTATTGGATTTAAAAGAAAAGTTGTAGATCTAAGATCCCTGTATCCTTTCTGAGGTTAAAATAAACCATGTCATAACCTCATACTTATTAAAAATTAACACTCTATATTTTTTATATTTCTTTTCATAATTGAGAAAGTGTTATTCACCGTAACAAATAAAGGTTTAATAATTGAGAATATTTGCCTATGTGAGGACTTCTCTCTGACCATCTGCTTATGAGGCAAATATTTTTTTAAAAGTCTGTACTTTAAGAACAAGGTCAAACTTATTCATATATTTAATAAATTTTAAAAGGTCAAATGCCTCTAAATGATTCTGAGGAGTGTGTGTTAGCAAATTAAGGAAGTTTAATTAATGATTAAAATATAGTAAACTATCTTGAAGCCCTTCTGCTTTCTTGCCAACTACTTCTAGTCAGTTAGCTGTTTTACTTACTTAACTCTCAAAAACTCTGTGGCTAACGTACAACTACTAAATGCACTTTATTTCAGAGTACTTTTCTTAAAATCCTTTTGCTGTCTTATCCACAGGCTTATTAAGACTCTGTTAGTGAAGCTCATCAATTAATCATTGTTATTATTATGTAATCATGATTCTTATTTCACCTTGTGATGAAATTGTTGTTGTTGTTGATTGCTATGGAGTTCAGCATGACTCAAAGTGACCCTATGAACAAAAGACCTGAAGCCTTTCTGTAACTATTGTTTCTCAAAGTTCATAGAATTTCCAGAGGCATGTTGTTTAGGAATTGGGTGCAACTCCTGCTTCAAATGTGATGAAACAGCACAGGTGTATTTATTTCTTGATGTCTGGCATGGTGCCGTCTTTCTATACCTCAAGCAAATAACTGAGAAAGCTATTTTCATGTGTGTGCATCTCGAGATGCTTGGAGTGGCCTTTTAACAAAGCCCAAAAGTCTTTCACATCAGACAGAGACTTCTAAATAAGACTTGATGTATTCCTTCCCTATTGCAACTGAAGAGGAAAAAAAAATACTGTTAAGCAGTCCTAGAAGTAGTCTATGGATATTCCTAGCCATAAGGACAATCACAGTGTGAGCTGATCCACATTTTCTGGAAATCACAAACAACTGCCTTGGTCAGGAGCTCAAATTTTAAGCTTAACAGCAGGAGGAAGAAAACATGAGGTATGCTTTGATCCTGCTGACAAAATGAGGTAACTATACAAGATGCTGCTGTCAAAATAGTTTACTTCACAGCAACGAGAGATTCTTTGAAGAAATATGCACAAAGTGCAGCATGTACTTACTGTATTTGCAAACAAAAATACATCTTTATATAT
The DNA here is from genome assembly GCF_000299155.1 of Elephantulus edwardii. Taxonomy (NCBI): domain Eukaryota; kingdom Metazoa; phylum Chordata; class Mammalia; order Macroscelidea; family Macroscelididae; genus Elephantulus; species Elephantulus edwardii. The sequence continues at coordinate 7,198,573 of NW_006399840.1, read as the reverse complement.
TCACAGGTGGAAAATCACACACTAGAAGCCCCTCCTGAAGGAACAGTAAATGTATTTGTCAAAACAAAGGGATCTCAAGAAGCCCAGGTGAAGTGGGATGCACCTTTTGCCCCTAATGGGTGCTTAACCTACAGGATCCTTCTTACTGGAGCATTCTATGTGGATCAAGGTAATCTGTACTTTAAAAGTGATGCATTAAATTAGAACACACTTCATTTTCCTATGAAATATTTCTTTTAGCCACAGATTTTAAATTTTCAATCTCCCTTGAAAATGACCTATAAAGAGGCTTGGCTGTCCTGCTTGGTGCAGATGGTTAAATCAGTCTGCTGCTGAACAGAAGATTGAAGGTTTGTGTCCACATGGAGATACTTGGAAAGCCTGGTAAACTACAGGAATTAGGGGGTATAAGTATCTGACTTACATACAGCTCATGTTAATGAGTTCAAACCAATTTATTCATGGCTAATAAAGCAAAAGCCAAACAGACCTACATCTTTAAGATTTTGGTGATTTGAAATCATGACCTGAATGGAGAAAATTGCAGTCAGAGGAGTCTTTTCAGGAGCCTGATACATGAAATCAGATTACTGGCAGGATTGTGAAGAGCAACACACTTTTCAAGCTGTGCATTCCTGAAAGCATCTTTGGGCTGTAGTTTCCAAGTGCTCAAAATCTGATGGGCAAGAGTTTTGGTTGTGATACAGCACATATGCTGTCCTCCTTTCTTAGAGGAAGATTCTGTGTCTGGCAGGACTTCTTGCCGTGCTTTTACTATTCTATTGACTGTCCCAGTACAGGTATGTTTAAAACATTTAAGTGTATTCTGTTTTTGCTTCTTTGACCGAAACTGAATGGGAAGAATCTGTTCAAAGTCCTGTGACAATCAACTCTTATAAAACTTTTTATTAAAAAATGTGAAGTACATACAATATATTTTAGAATTAAAAATGGGCATTACTTTGGAACATGCATAAAGAAAGCTATTCTTATTCCTATGTTAAAGATACTGGAGTGTATCTAGAATTGTGTGTTTAACATATTTTTAATGTATGAAAAGGAATGTCATACACTGCGTGCTAATACAAATGTTTGAATGGTATTTCACTGTTCTCACTCATACCCAAATTTAAGATAAAGACAGATTTGGGAACAGAGCTAATTTGTAATTCAGATTCTTCTAGTACTTTCAAAACGTGAACCACTGAAGTCTCCACAGAGCACAATTCTATTCTGTCACACACAGTGTTGACACAGGCTGGAGTCAACTTGATGGTAACCAGTTGAGTTTGACATTTTAATGATAGGTTTCAAAAATAAAGCACTATTCGTGCAAAGAGATGAGTTTAAATTTTCATGCTGTCTTAAATGAAACTATTCTCTTCACATAATATTTTAAAATTAAATTGATAATGTTAGTATGGTTTAATAAATTAAGCACAATATCGACTATGTAATATTCCTGCAAAGGATCATGAAAATGGACTCAACAAGGCAGATGCATATCATTGTATGTTGCTATTTTAAACAAATCTTATCATAGCAAAATAAAACTGATGTGGATTTCAGTAGGAACCCTTGTGGTGCAATGTTTAATGGTCTGCAGTTGTAACCCACAGAGAGAGTGCCAATCTGCATAAAGATTTGCAGCCTTGGAAACCTCTTGGAAGAAGTTCTACTCTCTCCTATAAGAGGACTGTAAACTAAAATTAACTTAATGGCAGTGGATTTTGTATTTTAGTGGAAATTTTAAGTTTCATTTAAAAACGTATTAAAAACACAGACATATATGTATGTATGTACATATATGTATATGTGTATATATGTATGTATGTATGTATGTGTGTATGTATATATAAATAAGAGTTTCCAAAGATGGATGTATTCAACAATTTTTGTTCGTTTCAGAGCCAAGAAGCTTTTGTTTTGCTTTTTTACATATTTTTAATTTGTTGGTTTTCTATGAATATTTACGCATTAGTTCTCCTCTTGATAATTTCCACATGAATTGTTCAGTGACACTAGTTGCATGTTTCCAAATGTGTTTACACTCTCTTTCACTGCTTGCTTTGGTCTCTTCAAAGTCCTTTAGTTTCCTTGCCCCTTTATCATCTCGGTTTTGCTTTTTAATAATTATTGACTTCATGGTCTCACATATAGTTTTAAGTTGTATAGCAATCTTATATGTAACATCTTTGATTTTGTTTGCAACTATATTATTGGGGAAATTTTCATGGTCTAGTATTGAAGTATTTCAGATAACAGATGTTCCCTGGATGTGCTCACCAAGTTGTGCCAAAAATCTGGAGAACAACCACTTGGCCAACTGACTGGAAGAGATCTATATTTGTTCCCATTCCAAAGAAAGGTGACCCAACTGAGTGTGGAAACTACAGAACAGCGTAATTGATTTCACATGCAAGCAAGATTCTACTGAAGATTATCCAAAAACGATTAGAACAGCACATCAGCAGAGAACTGCCGGAAGTCCAGGCTGAGTTTAGAAGGGGTCGTGGTACTAGGGATATTGTTGCTGATGTTAGATGGATCTTGGCTGAAAGCAGAGAATACCAGAAGAATGTCTATCTGTGCTTCATTGATTATGCAAAGGCATTTGACTGTGTGGATCATAACAAACTGTGGCTGACTCTGGGAAGAATGGGAATCCCAGAACATTTAATTGTGCTAATGTGAAACCTATACTTGGACCAAGAGGTAGTAGTCAGAACAGAGCAGGGTAACACTGCATGGTTCAAAATTGGGAAGGGTGTACGCCAGGGATGCATCCTGTCTTCATACCTTTTCAACATGTATGCAGAGCAGATTATCTGAGAGGCTGGGCTCTATGAGGAGAATTGTGGCATCAGGATTGGTGGAAGATCTATTAACAGTCTGCGTTATGCAGATGACACAACCCTGCTTGCTGAAACTGAGGAGGACCTCATGCACTTGCTGCGAAGGGTCAAGGACTGCAGCCTTCAGTATGGACTGAGGCTCAATGTCAAGAAGACAAAGATTCTCACCACTGGACCAATTGGCAGCGTCAGGATGTATGGCGAAGAGATTGAGATTGTTCACAGCTTCAATTTGTTCAGCTCCACAGTCAACACTCTTGGCACCAGCAGTCAGGAAATCAAAAAGCGTATCACGATGGGAAAGTCTGCTGTTAGGGACCTCTCTAAAGTACTCAGGAGCAACGGTGTCTCTCTGGAGACTAAGGTGTGCCTGAAACAGGCCATGGCATTTGCAATCGCTTGTTATGCATCAGAGAGTTGGACAATGAGTAGGGAGGACAGAAGGAGAGTGGATGCTTTGAGCTGTGGTGCTGGAGAATAGTAGTGAATGTACCATGGACTGCCAGGAAAACAAACAGATTCATCTTGGAGACGATTAAACCAAGCTACTCTCTGGAGGCAAGGATTCTGGGGCTTTGTCTGACATACTTTGGACATGTTGCGAGGAGGGATGGGTCCTTGGAGAAGGACATCATGCTTGGGAGGGTGGAGGGACAGCGCAGGAGGGGAAGACTCTCTATGAGATGGATTGATTCGGTGACTGGGGTAATCGGGATGGATGTGTCAGAAGCAGTGCGGTTGGCGCAGGATAGAGC
>NW_006399840.1:7147463-7189963 GCF_000299155.1 Elephantulus edwardii | reverse complement strand
AACTAAGGAAAGAGAGAATAACAACAATCTTAATGTGACTGTTCAACCCACATTGGGATGTACTACAGTCTACTTTCTGCCTTAATCTAATTCTCTCTGCTGTTGTTGTTCTGTGCCATCGAGTCACTTGCGACTCATACCAACCCTATGTACAACAGCCCTAAACTCTGCTCTGTCCTGTGCCAGACGCACTGCCTCTGACACACCCATCCCAATTACCCCAGTTACTGAATCAATCCACCTCATCGAGGGTCTTCCCCTCCTGCGCTGGCCCTCCACCCTCCCAAGCATGATGTCCCTCTCCAAGGACCTGTCCCTCCTTACAACATGTTCAAAATATGTCAGACGAAGCCTCAGAATCCTTGCCTCCAAGGAGCAACCCAGTTTAACCTTCTCCAAGAAGAATCTGTTTTCTTAGCAGTCCTTGGTACCCTTAATACTCTTCTCCAGCACCACAGCTCAAAGGCTTCTATCTAGCCATTGTCCAACTCTCTGACACATAACAAGGAGAAAATACTAGAACTTAGTTCCATGGGGTTCTACCTCATTTGAAATATCTGTCAGTTTATGAGGTGCATGATATAGATAAATTTTTCTGGTGCGTGCAAGTGCCATTTGCAGACCTGGTTTACTCAATGGCTCTTATGGTCACCTTGTGCAAGTGACAACATTATCAGGACAGTTTACTCCTGACACGTTTGAATTCACTAACAAGTTTCCACTGTATATAAATTCTCTATGAAATACTTTTAAAGTTTTTTTTTATTATTTTACTAGTTTATTGACAAGATATGATTCCTTTTAAATAAAAGAAATAAGTATATTTAGGCATAAAGGTCAATATCACCAAAAACATAGCTATAGAAATATGGACTTAGGTTATCGTGATTTTGAAATGACAAATTCTGTTTATTTAACTGGGAAACACAGATAATGCGTGGTGAGGATATATTAAAAAATAATTAGTTTATAAAATAATAAACTAAATAGTTATTAGTAGTAACAACATTAATAGTCTAAATAGTTTTAAATTGCAAACAAATGTACAAATTATTGTGAAATATTATAAATCATTATTATTACTGTTATTGTTTTATATCATTGAGTCAGAACTCAAGCTGACCCTCCATCAGGCTTCCAGGGCTAAAAGTCACAGGAAGAGATTGTCTTTTTCCTAAAGAGCAGCTGGGCTGGTGGATTTGAACTGCATGTATTTGGTTGACAGTACAGCCTCAAGGCTAACAGAACTCCCTTATTAAATCATATTAAAAATTATAAAAAGTACAAAGCCATCTAATTGCCAGAAAATAAAATAAAAATATTTTATTGTAAGAAAATGGAAATATTTGAGGGTCCAATGCTTCTTGTTTTCTCTTCATTATTAGATTTCCTTTAGACACTACATAGATCCTATTCTTAGTAGAAAATACTATGTCTTAGGACACACATCATGCTTTTGTCTTAACTGTGATTATAACATCTTCTGAGAATAGTTTAATTCTTTATTATTCTCCCTTTTGAATGGATTGAGAAGTGATCTTCATTGCAGGGTAACCTGACGGATTGTTTTGTGTCTGAGATTTGAAGGCAAAGCACTCAGGCAGACTAACCGGGAGCCCCTCCAAGCACTGTCAGCTCTCACCTGCTCTCTATAACTACACTGCAGTTTAGCTTTCATCCCCAGATAACTCTTTCTTCTCATACCCTATTTTGTGCTATGACACAGAAGAAAGATGTTTATTTGAGAGAGAGTGTCAGTGGATTTCTTAAATAAGAAAAGGAAGAATGAAAAAAGAGCACAAATGGAAAGAATCCTTCAACATTCGCAAAGGAAATTGCATTTTATTTGGGAAGCAAATAAAGAGCAGATTGATTCATATCGGAAATAATTTTCATTGACCACTAAAATTTTTTCCAAAATATGGGAGGAGTATAAAAAAAGGGTTTGAGAATTTTTCTTTGCCTGAGCGTCCACTTCCAATTAGCAATGTCTTTTAAAGTGAAAGCAAGGAAATAGGAGAAGTCACCAAATTAGCAGTAATCAGATGCTTGCCTGGACTGTCAGAAGCAATGCACTTGAAAAAAAGAAACACTTGATTAGTTTGAGAACTGTTTTTTAAAAGACTAACATAGGAATTTGAAGTCATCCATAAGTGGTTTTATTAGGAATGGTTTCTTTTCCCTTCCCTCCCTTTTCTGCACAAAAATTTTAAGATTTCATGCAACTCATTCACATTATTTTTGCTATGTATTAATAGTCCTGCTGGTAGGACTCTAGGAGTTTCTAACAGAATAATTTGGAGTCATCACAACTGATTGCAGCTCCAGGGGAGAATCGGAATGAACCAGAAGCTATAAAGTATCCTGTGGCAGGAGAACTGTGTAAATAAGTAGTTGCAGTTATTAACCAGAAAAATTCTTTTAGGGGCATGTGCCATGTAAAATGTCCTTTTCCCTTCCCATATGTAGCATATATTTCTCTCTCCAACAGTTGTTACAGCTTATCAAACAAGAGCATAAATAATATTGAAAATCAACAAGCAAACAAAAAAAAAATGATCGGAGAAAGGAATGAAATAAATATCTACATCTGAGGGGAACCTGGCAATTGCAAAGGGTTGCCATGCTCAATTATCAGCCAAGAGGGTGGAGGTTCAAGTCCACTCAGAGGAACCACAGAAGAAAGTCCTGGCAACTCCTCCCCCCCCACACACACACTCAGCCACAGAAAACCTCCATGACACACAGCTGGGCTCTGACACACTTGGAGTGGTAGAAGACTGAACTGACTCTAAGGCTGATATTCTTTTTTTATATATTATTTTTTTAATAATAACGGAGGAATAAACATAGTGTTAAGGAGGCCATAAGGTCTAGACTTCAGTTTGAGGTGAGTTAGGGGACAGAGAGCAAAGGCATGAAGTTCTCCCTCCTCTGGTAACTTTGGGAGGATGGAGGGGAATGTTTTAAAGACTAACCATTTTTTCTAAGTAGAGAAGATAGTAGGTGTCTTTGAGTTGATTTCAACCCTTAACAACCCCGTGTGACTGCCCCACAGGTTTTTCTAGGCTGTCCTTGTTATAGGAGTAGATCATTAGGTGTTTTTGCCTTGGAATCACTGGATGGGTTTATTATATTGGCCCTCACCTTTTGCTTAGTAGCAGCTGAATGTTTAACTGTTGCACTACCAGGACCAGGGTCTAAGAGGAGTACCCAAAATCCAGTCACACTACTGTCAAGCCGATTCCAGCTCATAATTACCTCCATCAGGTTTCTGAGGCTGTAAATCTTTCTGAGAGGAGACTGCCCATTTTTCTCCCAGTGAAGTGGCTGGCAGTTTGAACTGCTGACCTTTGGGTATAAACTTACATGCCATGGACAATGACATCAGAACTCTTTCAGAGAGGAGCAAGAGCTTAAATGTGATTGGCAGCCTTTTCTCTCATTAAAAGGGGTTTTCTTTCCTCCTTCTTATTATTCAAGTAAGTACCTCCTTCCAACATCAGTATTACACATTTTCATTACAGGCAATAAAGGAAAACAGCAACTTAGATTGATGTAGAAAGCACAGTTGGGCTTAAACTAGAGGAATGCCTATTTTTAAATAGCCAGAAACTGCCAGCATCCAGAATAAACTTATGTTTCTCCAGGAATTTCTAGTCAGCAGAAATGGCACCTTAGCATGTCAAAGTATTCAAATGGTATTAATCTCTACAGAGTCTCCAAGAACTGTGAAAATGCAGTCCTTCTCTCAAGGTTACCTAGGAAAATCCAGATACTTTCTCTCACAACCTGATCCTCTGGGTACCTTTCGTCCCAGAATAAACTCGGTTTTCTGAAAATGATAAAGGGAAGAAGAAACTGAAGCGTCTGTTTTGCAGGTAAGGTAAAGAAAATAATTATAAGTGGAGACATCATCGACTTCCAAGGAGTGTGCAGGAAGGCTAATGGTGTTGCGAAAGGGACAGCTTTGTTTTATGGCGGGTCCCGGATGTCTGTGTTGTAGTGTGAGGGAAATGTGCTCCTGGAGAGCGCTGCTTCCAGTCCTGCAGTATATCTGACAAGCTGCCCTCTGGGAAAACTCTCTGCAAGGGGATTGTTCCAGCGACTCCTTACAGCTTGTTACCTGGAATCCCGTCGGAGAACTTTGTAGTTGCTTGTCAGTCAGTGAGAAGATAAAAGAGGCAGCTTCTTTTCAAGCAATTTGAATTCATTTCCCCCATAATGAGTTAGAGGGTCAGGCAGCAGGTGAGCTCGCCTCAGATCTTGCAGCGAGCATATGTATGGCAGGAGAGGAAGGGAAAAGGAGTAGAGAGGAGGGGGTTGAGGCCAGGCTCTCCAGCTGCTTGAGCAGGGATTCCCCCCACCTCTGTGGATTCATTTCATTTTAGTGCCTCTTCCCTGGATTTCAAGAGCCCCCCTGGGAGCAGTTGTTAAACACTTGGTTGCTGACTTAAAAGTGGGTAGTTCAAACTCATAAGTTGCTCTTGAGAGAGAAAGAGGAGGCAACCTTTGGGAAAGGGCCACCCTGGAAGCCGAATAGTGCAGTTCAATTCATACAGGGACGGACCCTGTGAGTCAGAGACAACTTGACAGCAGTGGATTTCTGGGGTATTTTTGGTTGGTTGGTTTTGGGGTTTTGGTTTTTGGTTTTGTTGGTTTTTCTTGTTTGTGTTTGTTTTGTTTTTTTTTAATTTCTCGAAGTAAAGGTTAGAGGAATTCTATAGCTCTGTTGTTACCTGCCATCGAGTCCTCTGCCACCCATAGTGAACCTACATACAGCAGCGCAGAACCCTGCACTGTCCTGAGCCAGTGTTACTAATTCCAACACACTTACCCCCCTGATTGTCCCAGTTACTATATCAATCCATCTTATCAAGGTCTTCCTCTTTTGCATTGTCCCTCCACCCTCCTGAGTATGATGTCCTTCTCCAAGGTCCAGTCTCCAAGGGCTAGCCACATTCCCAGAGTATGTGAGACAGAGCTTTAAAATCCTAGGCTCCAAGGAAAAACTTGGTGTCACCCTCTCCAAGACAGACCTATTTGTTTTCTGGGTTGTCCATGGTATGTTCAAGACTCTTCTCCACCACCACCACTTGAAGGCATCTTCTTGTCTTCTGCCTTCCTTAGTTATTGTCCAGCTCTCTGCTGCGTAGCAAGTAAATGCAAAGACTATAGCCTGGATTAGATGCATCTTAGTCTCTAAACTGACATCTTTGCTCTTCAGTTCTCTGGAGAGATCCTTGACAGTAGATTTTCCCAGTGCAATTAATTTCCTGACTGCTGGTGCCAAGAGTGTTGATTGTGGAGCCGAGCAAGCTGTTATTATTAACAACCTCAATCTCCTCTCCATTTGCCAATTGGACTAGTAGTCCATTAAAAAACAAAACAAAAAAACTAAAACAACCTGTGAAAATTGAAAGTCTGGGAAACTCTAAAGTGGTATGTGATAGTATTTCAAAAGTATTTGCTAATATGCATCTACATATTAAAGTTTTGTATGTCCCAAGTTGGCTTTAAAAAATGAATAATATTCAATATTCAATAATATTCACCAGACAACTTTCTTTTCAAAGACACAGAAGAAATAAATGTCTTTTTAATTTTATTTTTATTTAGAGATCGACAGCTCTGATTTCCCTGCTCATTTCAGATAATGTTTTGACGTGACTGCAAGACAAAAGGAGGTCTGTTGGCAGTATTGTTAGACAGTTGGGCTGCTAATTGAAATCTTGGCAGTGTGAGGTTACCTAGTAACTCCACAAGAGAAAAATCAGGCTACTCCATGAAAGAGAGGACGACCCTCAACAAAATGGATTGACAAAGAGACTGCGGCAATGGTTTACGCCTTTCCAAGATGATGAGGATGGCAGAAGAGAGAGCAAGGTTCAGATCTCTCACTATGAGTTGTAGTTGACTCAAGAGCACCTAACAACAATAGCAATGCCTAACAAGAATATATACAGCTAGGCTTGTATCTACAAGACACCAGCCCAGATGTGTATATTCTAAATAAAAACAGCAGAAAATGATTTTTAAAAAAATAACCCAAGAAATATTAGGAATTAGAACTCTGAGACAAATTCTTAGGTGTCAATAAAGTACAGTAAGAATATAGAGGAGAAATATAGAAAATTACACTTCCCTATTTGGTAAACAAACTTCCTATCTGGGGGAGAGGGAAAGAAAAGAAATTAATTCAAATTATAAATATACTTTTGACTCTAACACATTTCTGGAGGTATAAACACAGATAAAAAGACACAGAACTCTTTTTTTATGCCCAGTTTAAAAAGCATTGCTATATTACTGCTGAAAATATGGATGAATAATAAAAAGATATATGTCATCTTAAAGATTTGACTATAGAATATATACCTGCTGAAAGTATTGACAATTCTGATTGTATATCATGTCATGGCCAATAAAGCTATAGAGATGTGAAATTAGGACATATTCTTCCACAAGAATGGAGTTAAGTATTAATTTATCAAACTTGTTTAAGAACTCATCTGTTCACAACACTCACACGGCAGCATATTGAATTTGTGTCTGATCCCTAATTGCCTATTTTCCTGACATAATGAACAAGTGCATACGCTATGCTGCTGTGTCTATTGTGGCACCCATAGAATGATAGAATGCAAATCCTAACAATGGGCTGCACACTTAGGCAGAGGACTTTGCATAGAGAGGCCTAGATCGCATTGCATTGGTGGCTTAAATTCGTATTTTAAACTTTGTATAGTCTTCGTTTCAAACTTTGTATAGAAATCTTCCAATTATATCTGCTCAGCAGATAACCCCAAAGACTTACCTTTCACTTAAAAAAGAAAAGGAAAAAAAGAATACCCTTTATAAGAGAGGAAACTTTTAAAAATGTCCAAGCCATTTTCAAGCTTCACACCAAGGACTGCTCTCTCCTTGAAACATGCCCGAAGTATATCAGATGAAGCCTCAGAATCCTTGCCTCCAAGGAACAGTCTGCTTTCAACCCCTACAGGAAGAACCTGTTTGTTCTCCTGGCAGTCCGTGGTATATTAGATACTCTTCTCCAGCACTGCAGCTCAAAGGAACCAATTCTCTTTCTATCATCCCTAGTCATTGTCCAGCTTTCTGATGCATAGCAAGTAATTGCAAAGACTATGGCCTGAATCAGGCACACGTTAGTCTCCAGACTGACACTATTGTTCTTCAATACTCTGGAGAAGTCCCCGAAAGCAGATTTTCCCAGTGCAATTGGTCTTTTGATTTCCTGGCTGCTGTTCCAAAGTATTGATTGTGGAGCCAAGCAAACAGAAATTGTCAACAATTTCAATCTCTTCATCTATCATGGTGCTGCCAATTGGCCAAATGATGACAATCTTAGTTTTTTTGATGCAGAGCTTCTGTCTACATTGAAAACTACAGTCTTTGACTTTCTGCAGCAAGTGTTTCAGGACCTACTCAGTTTCTGCAATCAAGGTTGTGTCATCGGTAAAATGCAGGTTGTTGATGAGTCTTCCTCCAATCCTGATGCCAAATTCCTCCTCATAAAGCTCAGCCTTATGAATGATATGTTCCATATGTAGATTAAAAAGGTAGGGAAACAGGACACATCCCTGACACACTCCTTTCTTGATAATGACCCATGCAGGGTTTCCTTGTTGTATTTTGAGTATTGCTTCCTGATCTGAGAATACATTTCACAGGAGCACAATCAACTGTTCTGAGACTACCATTCTCCTCAAGGTTAGCACAATTTGTTGTGATCCACAGTCAAATGGCTTTGCATAGTCAATGAAACACAGATAGACATTCCTCTGGTACGCTTTGCTTAGGATTATTCTGCCATTGGAGATAATGTCTCTAGTGTCACAGTCTCTTCTAAACCCAGCTAGTATTTCTGGTAGTTCTCTGTTGATATATTATTACAGTCTTTTTTTTTTTTAAGTAACCTTCTATTTATATTCAAGTTCAAGCTGAAGGTGAGGAAAATTAAACAGAATCTACAAGAACCAAAATATAACTTTGAATCTATCCCGCCTGAATTTCAGAACCATCTCAAGAACAGGTTTGAGGCCTTGAACACGAATGAACGAGGACCAGATGAGTTGTGGGAGGATATCAAGGGTATCATCCAAGAAGAGTGCAAACGTTCATTACAACGACAGAAGAGGAAGAAAAAACCAAAATGGATGTCAGAAGAAACTCTGAATATTGCACTGGAGCGCAGAGAAGCCAAAGCACAAGGAAGAATTCAAGATACTAAAGAGCTGAAAAGAAGATTTCAAAACACAGCTAGGAAAGACAAAGCAAAATATTACAATGAAATGTGCAAGGAGTTGGAATCAGAAAACCAAAAGGGTGGAACTCACTCAGCATTTCTTAAGATGAAGGAACTGAAGAACAAATTCAAACCTCGAATTGCTATAATCAAGGATGCTTTAGGCAGAATATTAAATGATCCAGGAGATATCAAAAGAAGATGGAAAGAATATACTGAGTCATTGTAATCAAAGGAATTGGCAGACACAGAAGAATTTAATGAAACAACATATGAGCAAGAGTCTGTGGTGATGAAGGAAGAAGTTCAAGCTGCTTTGAAAGAAACAAAAAAAATAAGTCCTCAGGAATAGATGGTATAGCATTTGACATATTTTAGCTAACAGATGCTGTCCTGGACGTGCTCAACAAGTTGTGTCAAGAAATCTGGAGACCAACCACTTGGCCGACTCACTGGAAGAGATCTATATTTGTCCCCATTCCAAAGAAAGGTGACCCAACAGAGTGTGGAAACTGCAGAACAATATCATTGATTTCACATGCAAGCCAGATTCTGCTGAAGATTATCCAAAATTGCCTGGAACAGCACATCAGCAGAGAACTGCCAGAAGTTCAGGCTGAGTTTAGAAAGGGTCATGGTACTAGGGATATTGTAGCTAATGTTAGATGGATCTTGGCAGAAAGCAGGGAGTACCAGAGGAATGTCTATCTGTGCTTCATTGATTATGCAAAGGCGTTTGACTGTGTGGATCATAACAAACTGTGGCTGACTCTGAGAAGAATGGGAATCCCAGAACACTTGATCATGCTAATGCGAAACTTATACTTGAACCAAGAGGCAGTCGTCAGAACAGAGCAAGGAAACACTGCATGGTTTAAAATTGGGAAGAGTGTATGCCAGGGATGTGTCCTGTCTCCATACCTTTTCAACCTGTATGCAGAACAGATCATCCGGGAGGCTGGACTCTATGAGGAGAGATGTGGCATCAGGATTGGTGGAAGATCCATAAACAATCTGCGTTATGCAGATATACAACCCTGCTTGCTGAAACTGAGGAGGACCTGAAGTGCTTTCTGCTGAGGGTCAGGGACTGCAGCCTTCAATATGGATTGAGGCTCAGTGTCAAGAAGACAAAGATTCTCACCACTGGACCAATTGGCAGCATCAGGCTGGATGGTGAAGAGATTGAGATTGTTCACAGCTTTAGTTTGCTTGGCTCCACAGTCAACACTCTTGGCACCAGCAGCCAGGAAATTAAAAGATGTATTGCCATGGGAAAGTCTGCTGTTAGGGACCTCTCTAAAGTACTCAAGGGCAATGGTGTGTCTGTGGAGACAAAGGTGCGTCTGGTACAGGCCATGGTCTTTACAATCACTTGTTATGCATCAGAGAGCTGGACCAAGGAGGAGAGGAGAATTGATGCTCTTGAGGTTTGGTGTTGGAGAAGAGTGCTGAAGATGACATAGACTGCTAAGAAAACAAACAGATTCATCCTGGAGAGGATGAAACTGGGCTGCTCCATGGAGGCAAGGATTCTGAGGCTTCTCCTGACATACTTTGGTCATGTTGTAAAGAGAGACCGGTCTTTGGAGAGGGACATCATGCTTGGGAGGATGGAGGGCAGGCGCAGGAGGGGAGGCCCTCTGGGAGATGGATTGATTCAGTGACTGGGGCAATCGGGATGAGTGTGTCGGAGGCAATGAGATTGGCACAGGACAGAGCAGAGTTTAGAGCTATTGTACATAGGATCGCTATGAGTCGCAAGCAGCCCGATGGCACATAACAACAACAATAGTCTTCTGCAGGATTTTGTTTGTGTGTGGTATTAGTGATATTGTTCTATAATTTCCATACTTTGTCTGGTCATTTTTTTATTGAATGGGAATAAATATGGAACTATTCCAGTCAGTTGGCCAGGTAGATTTCTTAGTACTGCCTGGTGAACATGTCCAGAGCAACATTTGTATGTTGAAATATTTCATTTGGTATTCCTCAAATTCTTGGGACCTTATTTGTTGCCAATTTTTTCAGAGCACTCTGAACTTCTTCCTTCATCACCATAGCCTCTTGTTCATTTGTAGCTTCATTAAATTCTTCTGTGCCAGTCAGTTCTTTTTGGTACAGTGATCTATATATTCTTTCCATCTTCTTTTAATGCCTCCTAGATAGTTTTATAATTTTCCCATAGCATCCTTAAGTATTGCAACTTGAGGCTTGAATTTGTTCTTTAGTTCCTTCAGGTTGAGAAACGCCTTATGAATTTGATATTTTTTATTTTCTGACTCCAAGTATTTGCATATTTCAGTAACAGTGGCTAAGTTTAACAGGACAACAATCAATAAACATTGGAGAGGATAGAGAAGCAGTCACTCTCATATGCTGTTGGCGAGATTGTAAAATGGTACATCTACTCTGGAAGGCAATTTGTTGTTTCCTCAAGAATCTGAACATAGAATTCCATATGACTCAGCGATTCCACTGCTAGCAATATACCCTAAGAATATTGGAACTGAGACACAAATTGAAATTTGTACACTAGTGCTCATAGTAATGTTAGTCACCATCATATGAACATGAAAACATCTCAAATGTGTCAACCACGATTGAATATATTGAAAAATTGTGGTACATTCAGATGATGGAATACTATGCAGCACTCGGGAGCAATGATTTTGAAAATTACTACATGACTTGGAAGGGACTAGAGAACAATATGCTGAGTGAACTAACTCAATCTTTTAAGGACAAATACTGCATTATTGTATAAATAGAGAACTAGTAAAACATGTATTAGTGTCATTGTCCATTTGCCGGCAACAAACAGTGACACCCTGATGGGGGTAAGCATGATGGAGACACACCACTCTGGGAGAGGATCAGAGAGTCAATCCAGCTCGATTTTATTTGGGGCTGCAGCATACTTATATATGAACAAGTAAACAGGAAAACAGAATAGGGTGGGCTTGCAGATGTGGGACATGCAAATTGGATAGGAGAACCTCAGTCAGCTTCATGCGGACTACTCCCAGCTCAACAGATGCAGCAGCCACCTTCCTAGGTGGTGAGCTTTCTCAAGCCGATACAGCCAAACACAGGAGAGCTTTCTCTGCCCCATATTAAAGGTCGTTGGGAGGCTTGCACTTATCTGGAGCTTAGGTGATCTGTCCTTGCTAGAGGCCCTCCCTTCTTCCTCAACATTACCCAACATATGAGGATGGAAGGGAGAGAAGGAAGCAGAGGGGTGAAGTTGGGCAGTGGTGAAATCATAGGATCTTACTATTTGGTAGTTGGAGGATGGGGAAGGTTAAAGGAAATGGAAAAGTTCCATCAGGGATCTGGAAAGACAGGGCAATAATGGGCAAAGTTCAATGGTGATTAATGTTAGAAAACATAATGAATACGAATGATTGTATGAAACACAATGTGAATGAAGGATACTGTGAAACACAATGTGTACTAACTTTATAGGTAAACCAACATAACATAAAAATGTAAAAAAAAAATTGGAGGAAGACTCATCAACAACCTGCATTATCTAGATAATACAACCTTGCTTGCTGAAACTGAGAATGCCTTAAGTACTTTCTGCAGATGGTCAAGGACTATATCTGCAATACAGATTAAAGCTCAATATCAAGAAAACAAAGATTCTCACCACTTGGCCAATTGACAGAACCCTAATAGATGGAGAAGAGATTAAGATTGCTAACTATTTCAGCCTGCTTGGTTCCACAATCAACATTCTTGAAACCAGCAATCAGGAAATCAAAAGACATATTGCATTGGGAAAGTTTGCTGTTCGATACATGGCCTGGTTCAGGCCATGGTCTTCACAATTCTTGCTATGCACCAGAGAGCTGGAAAATGACCAAAGATGACAAAAGAATTAATGCATTTGAATTGTGGTGCTGGAGAAGAATACTCAATATACCATTGATTGCGAGGAGAACTAAAAGGACTGTCTTGGAGAAGGTGAGGACAGCTGCTCCTTGGGGGCAAGAATTTTGAACCTCTATCTTACATATTTTAGGCATGTTGCCAGATGGGACCAGTTCTTGGAGAAGGGTATCATGCTTGGAAGTGTAGAGGGACAGTGCAGGAGAGGAAGACCCTGGATGAGACGATTGACACTGTGATTGGGGTAATGATGGGAAATTGAATAGAGCAGGTTTCCAAGTTATTATACATATGTTGTGGTCAACTCGATGACATATAAGAACAGCAACAATCAGAATTGAAGAAGGAATAAAGGAAGGAAAAAGCAAAGCATAAAGGAGGAAACTTATATTATGGTCATCTTAAGTAAAAATTACTGAAAAGCTTTGAAAAATAACAACGTTAAATAGTATGTAAACAAATTTGAGAACAAAAAACCTGAATTCTTTGTTCCCTGGTTACTTAAAATTTTAAACGTCTGGGTTTGGGATTTTGTCTTATTTTGGCTGTTGTTTTATTTCATAGTCAAGTTAATTAGAATTACTGCTTATTTCCATCTTGCTTTTACCATAAACTCTTAAAATTAGAATGGTTTATATTCATTTTTCTGTTTATGCCTTTATGATAATATATTTTCTTATTATCTTTTTTGCTTTGGATATGCTCTATTTCCTATTTCATGATTTACTATATATGGCATATGTACAAAAGTTATCATACCAGAAAAATTATTGTGCTATATTAATTATGGTACCATCAAACTGAATTAAATTATGTTTCATTGTAAATAGTAAAATGCATTAATTTTTTAAAAGCTTTTTTATGTCAGTGAGGATAAATAAAGTTACCTTCAAGAACTTTCATTAAATATCATGACAGTACAAGTCAAACTGACAGAATAGATAACAAATCAACTTGTTCCTTATTGTTCTACTTCTTTTCTGAATAGCTCTAAAGTCAGCTTTCTTAGGAGTACAGATTAAATACGATATATCATACAGAATCTGTCCATTCTGTGAATAAAAGTTGTACTGTTACTTTGTGCTGGCAAACTTGGAACTTTATTTTTTCCTCAGGGATTTTTTCCAATTAGTTTTAGATTAAAATGATCCTGTATTTTAAATGTGTCTTCTAATTTTCCCTTTATCTCATTAGGACAGTCTGGCCAAGTATAACTACAATGCAAGCTACATATGTGATCGGAATATACTGTGAACTTGTTAAAAAAAAGTAAAAATAATATTAATAGTACATTTCATTTAACTTTGTATACTCAAAATAGTATTTCAACAAGTAATTCAAATTTTAAGTTATTTATGGGATATTTACAATTTTTCTCCAAGTTGATCTGAGTTTAGATGTTAAAGTTTTATTAGGAAACCCTTGATTTGTATTTAGATTACACAAAAATTTAATTTCATGGAAAAGTAAATTAATGACTTGGAAATTTCTTCTGACATATTTAAAAAATATTTAGTAACTCAGTAAAAATGAAGTTTTAGTTTAAATTAATGAAAATGAAATAAAATTAAAACTCCACTCTTACTAGTTAGTCAAATCCACAGTAGCAGCACAAGGGCAGTGAATTTGTTTTGGATGGCTGATACTTAAAAGATACTTACTTATAAGCATAGATTTACACTTGGTAATGTTAAAAGGTTAAGTCAATGCCAATCTATTGGGAATTTTAGGATAGTGGAGAAAAAAGTTATTGAGTCAACTGATTGGCACAATTGATAAAACTAAGGAAAATAATTGTCTTAACTCTATTACCTTTTGGGGCCCTATTGTTTTCTGTAAAGCTAACATTTTAACATGCCAAATTATGCTGAAACCTATCTTCCCTAGATGCTCTTGTAATCTCGGGAATAATCCTCAACTCAATTTTTTTATATTAAAGTTTTAAGTCAAAGAATGAGTGCCTATATTAAAGAAGAAAATATTTACTATTTTGCTTTATTTAGTTAAAGTGGCATCATCGTATTTTGTTCTTGCTTCTCAACTGTCTAATAAATCATGTAAATAAGTACAATAAACATTTATTGAGTGATTTCATAATACTTTGGCTCTCCAAGTCCATCATTTGCCCAGGAAAGCTAGAAGAATGTCTCATGTCAAATGACGTTTTCCATCAAGTTTAGAGCAGCTTTTCTCTCCCTGCAGTACAGCTCAGTGTAATGGCATTTGGCAGTATTGGCATTTTTGATATGACTTCTTTTGGCTAGCTCAGCATTCTTAAAAAATAAATAGTTTTTTCACTCTGTGATTGAAAGGGTTAAACAGTACCAATTCATTACCACTCAGAAAAGGATTTATTTTGTTCTCATAAATCAGTTTTATTCCACATTTTTATTATTCCCTTGGGTGAGCTACTCCAATTGAAATCAATACAAGTGCAAGTGACACAATCAATCTAGATATTTGATTATGGATCAGAGATCCTTTAGAGGGGCTCTTTACTTTTTAGCCAGTTTCTTTCTGATCATTTCCAAAGGAACTGAATATTCTTATTGGCATCTGTGAGTTATGAATGTGTTTTAGAAGGCACATAATCTTCATTTGTATACTCAACAATGCAAGTATAAAGTCTCAAAATATGTTCCTATAATGCTATTAAGAGACTTCACTTTGTTCAGTATTTTCTCTTGTTTTCCTTTTTCTTTCCCCAATTTAATGTGACTTTCTTATGTCATTAGTATTTATTCTTAAGATGAGGCAAAGTTTAAAAAAATAATTATACTCTTTCATTAAATCAAAACTGGGCCGATTAATACAATTGATGGCTAGAAACTACGTTCTTTGCCTGTATTAAGTAAGAGATTAGCTATTATCTATTTTTACATAGTTCTTTTTAGTCTAGCCACACTAATGGCCTAGGTTGACAATAAGAAGTATGTTAAAGTGGAAGAAAATGCTTTTTAAAGGGAAAGTCACCATCTGGGGGATCTGAAAGAGAAAAGCAGTTCAACTTTAAATTAAAGAGCAAAATTGATTAAGTTGTTGCTTAAGAGGCCAACATTGATATATACAACTCTGTGTGCTTTACAAACAAATTTATATCTTATGATCCTTTACATATTGAATGCTTATTTTGGGACTCATGGTACCTCATTATAGTTCTCTTGCCTCTGACTCTGGCCACCTGTTCTTGGTTTCTAAGCCAAATTTTAGCAAAGGCACAATTAAATCATTCTGTAATTAATTCTAGTATGTCTAGAATGAGGCAGTATTTGGCACACTTAACTAATTATTTTTTTAAGTAAATTCCAAGATAACATTAGCATTCCATTTGTTTCTTTCAGGAGATAATATTTTTGGCATTATTTACTCATTTATATATTTTCATTAGGTTCTGGCAAAAAGAGGATGTTTCATGGGTTTTTTGGTTGTTGGTTTTGTTTTTTTTTTTAAACTACCTCCAGTTATGCTGTGCACAGGAGCTCTGTGGCACAATGGTTAAGAATTTGCTTGTTTGCTGAAAGTTTAGTTGCATAAAAACACTGCAGATGCCACATAATCGACTCATAGCTGACCCTGTAGCAGGTTTTCAGAGACTAACAATTACACAGGAATAGATTACTCATCTTTCTGTTATGCTGGTGAGTTCCAACCACTTGCCTTTGGGTTGGCACCACAACTCCTTACCCACTAGGCCACCAGAGCTCACACTGTAAAGATTACAGCTTTGGAAACCCTCTGCTGCAGGCCCAGACTGTAGTGTAGGGCCTCATCTCTTATGAGTGAGAATCAACTTGCCAACTTTTTAAAACCTGTATGTCATGATAAACTTTAGAAAAATCAAAGTATTCCTCTAAAGAGCTCATGGCTTTCTGTTTTAACATAACTTTTAGAAAAATATTTGAAAAGGAAATCCTTCTTTTCATTCAAAATTCTTTAACACTGTATTAGGTGATGGGAAGGTAAAATCAACCTGAAACCAATGGAGGAATAGATAATATGTGTATTGCATTTAGCAATCTGTAGCAGGACAGGCATAACTCAAATGAGGAGAGAGATGAGGAGAGAAAGCAAAGATGGAAGAAAAATAAAAGGAATAAAGGAAGCTTTACCCACAGATAGAAACAATCCCAAAGGATTGACTGGCAAGGACAGGAGGAGAGGTGAAGGAAGCAAAGATTAGCTAATGAATGGTTAAGATGAAGTGAAAGAAAGAGTACATCAAGGAGTTGATATGTATGACATTACCCTGTAGTAATTATTGTTATAAAACAGTCTGAATAACTGAATGAAAACCAATAAATAAATTAAAGAAAAAAACAAAAAATTCTAACTCACTGCTGTTTGCTCAGAACCAACTCATAACTGAGCCCCCGCTGGAGTGCCAAGGTTATGAGTCATTAGGAGGAGATCACCCCTTACACTCCTTTTATTCCGGAGTTACAAATTACCCATCAGCTACTCTAGTAAGCCTTTAGAATGGTAGTTATCACTTCTATAAAAGAAAAGCACTTGGATTTCCCTTCACAAACTTTACTGCTCTATAATTAGGGTAATAGTGGTAACATTCTTTTATTTTTTTCTTTTGCAGTTATTTGTCATTTTCCCGTCTTAGACTGAGAGGTTAAATCATTTGATACTTATTTCTCTGCTCAGCTGTTTTACCTGTTGTTATGATTGCTGTTCTTCTAGTTTATTTCTATTTGTTAAGTCTTTTTTGAAGGACAGTTCTATGGCCCTATTTAATGTTTTATCCATAGACATTTTTGTAAATTCACAGTTTATAGTTAAATCTATTCTAAGACAGGTTGGCTAATATTGGCAGTTTATTAACAGTTACAGCAAGACTTTAAGATGGCATTTTGTTATTTCCACATCTTGGCATGTATGCCCTTAAATAACTCCACTGGTGAATGTTATTTAAAAACAAAACAAAACAAAACAACAAACTGCTATCCAATTTTTTTTCTTTAATTTTTTTTTAAATTTTAATTTAGTTTGTTTATTTTTCATTTCAATGAACATCTACAGAGATTTTGGAATTCCATTCATTCATTGTTGCACCCTTCTCCCCGCACAAACCCCTCCCCCCTGTCTGCCCCTCCCTTTGCTCCTCTCCTGGAAAAGCAAAAGAAAAACTCCCTCATTGGTACCCCCGCACCTCCCCAATCTCCACCCCCTACCCCCAAATATAATCCACTCTGCAACCCTCATTGTGTACTCCTACGATAAAAATAATGCCCTAAAATATAATACTTTTAGACTATTCTCTCCCCCATAGACTTCAATGCTGTAATCACTTGAGTGATAAAATGACATAAGATCATAGCCTCACTTTCTAGGAAACCCTCCTTCCTCTGGCTTTGATAAAGCAATGGTGAGGTTGCTCTGTCTCAAGCAGAAATGGATACTGTCTCAGCCCAACAACCAGCCAGTAATTGAAATCGTCAGCCTGACAACCAACAAGGAATTAAATGCTGCCAACCACCACAAGAACCTGGAATTTTTCCTCAATAGAGACCCTCTCAGGTAGTTTGGGGATGAGATTGGAATCCTGAACAACACCTTGATGGCAGCCCTGTGAGACCCTGATGCAGAAAACCCTGCTAAGATCTACCTCGATTAGCTACTGATAGTAAGAGAGAACTACAGTTGCATGTGGATTACATGACTATAGCAAATAAATGTACCCATTTGTTTAACCAGTAACACATGAAATAATGCTCATCTGAGATGATTGCTTTCCTTTAATTGAGAAACACTATCAGTCACCTTTCTAGTGACTAAAAAGAAAATAATAAACATTTCACTGTATTAAGAATTGGTGCTAGACTCTCCTCTGGATAAAATAATCATTATGGAGTTGCCCAGTGATACAAAGCTCTCCCAGCACTCCTAAGGAAGCAACATTTTCTACTGATAGAATAGATTCATATCTAGTGTTTAGTTGGGCCTTAACTAAGTCTCCGGTTTGGAGTGGTTTGATTCTGTAAGGTAGGTTCTCTTGTTTTGGTAAGGGTTAGGTGAGGACTGTTAGGTTGTTTTTATTTTGTTCACCATCTTGCGTAAACTGATTCGATTTGCCAAGTTTAGTTAACAAAGAGTTGTGGGTTGGAAGCCTCTTATTTAAAGTCAACCAGGACCTGGTGAATGGGTCTTGTATTTAAAAATTAGTTGGGCCTGAGGGCCTGTGGCCCTCCCTGGCGTAAATTGCATTTGGGATGAACATTCTTTAAGTGGTACAGCGCTGGTCTGTCAATTTAGTGTACTGAAGTAACATTGGGTTGCTGTGATGCTGAACACTGTGCCACTGGTGTGTCAAATGCCATAATGGTTACCCATCATGGACAGTGTTTGGCTAGCCTCCCAGATTTAGACAAGCTTGGAAGAAGGAGTGGCATCCACATCCTAAACAATATACCTCTGGAAACTGTATGAATATAGAGAAATGACAATAGCTATAGACAGGGTTCAGGTCTTTTGTTCATGGGGTGGCTATAAGTCATGGTCAACTCGATGACACTTAACAACAACAAACAATAGTATTTAGTATGGAAAGTTGAGATCACTTTGGAAGGTCATTGTTGCTGGTTGTCATTGAGCTGATTTTGACTCATAGTGACCTCATGTGTGCAGAACTACTTCATGGTATTTTTAAGAATTAAAATTTAAAGAATTTAAGATTAAAAATTTAAAGAATTTAAAATTAAAATTTTTCTGAAGCAAGTAGCAAAGTTTGTCATCTGGATGGGTTCAAACTTCCATTTTATGTTTTTGTTGTTAGAGACATCTAATCACTTGTGACTCATAGAAACCCTGTTTGCATTAGCTCTGAACCGTGCTCTATCCTGAGTCAATCTCATTGCTTCTGACTACCTCCACTACCCCAGTCATTGAGGCAATCCACCACATCCAGCCTGTTCCTCTCTTGCACTGTCCCTCCATCCCCTCAAATATGTTGTCTTTCTCCAAGGACTAGTCCCTCCTTGCAAGTCCCTCTTTGCTGCTAGTATCAAGAGTATTGATTGTGGAGCTAAAGAAACTGAGACTGTTAACAATCTCAGTCTCTTTGCTGTCAATCAAGATACTGCCTATTGGCCCAGTGGTCATTTTTTTTAATTTTACATTAGAGTTGAGCATTTGACCATTTACATCAATAAAGGATGCACATTTGCATGAATAGCTCTGAATCAATTAAAGTAATCATAGTAGTTCATTTAGAAAAATAACACTTTTATATAAGGGAAAAATAAGTCAAATAGAAAAAAAACATTGTGACTTCTTAATATTCAACATTGTTATTGTTGTATATGTCATCAAGTCACTTGTGACTCATAGTGACACTACATACAACAGTTCTGATCCCTGCTCTATCCTGAGCCGATCTTATTATCTATAACACACCTACCCCAATGACTCCAGTAACTGAGCCAATCCATCTCATTGAGGGTCTTCCTCTCTTTCACTGCCTGTCCTCACTCCCAAACATGATGTCCCTCTCCAAGGGATGGTCCCTCTTTGCAACATGCCCAAAGTATGGCAGATGGAGCTTCAAAATCCTTTCCTCTGAGGAGTAGTCTAATTTCACCCTCTCCAGGACAAAACTCTTTTTTGTCCTAGCAGTCCATGGTATAGTCAATACTCTTCTCCAGAACCACAGCTTAAAGGCATCAATTCTCTTTCTATCATCCTTAGTCATTGTCCAGCTTTCTGATGTATAGAAGACCATGGACTAGATCAGATGCACTTTAGTCTCCAGACTGACATCATTGTACTTCAGTATTTTGCAGAGGTCCGTGACAGCAGACTTACCTACTGCAAATCATCTTTTGATGTCTTGGTTGCCAAAAATGTTGATTGTAGAGCCAAGCAAACTGAAGCTGTTGACAATCTCAGTCTCTTCAGTGTCTATCATGATGATGCCAATTGGCACCTACTTCTTTATTTTACAAAGCTGTGATAAATCTCTAAATTCAGTTATAGTACATATATATTGACTAATAGATACTATTCTTTCTCTAACCTGAGTAAAACAAGATCCATTTACATAAACTTTACTGTAATCCATTTGGCTATGTGAATCACAATAAATTGTGGCTAACCTTGAAAAGAATGGAAAACCTGGAACCTTGATTGTGCTCATGTGAAACTTGTAATTGGACCAGGACGCAGTCATCATAACAGAGCAATAAAATACTGCATGGTTCAAAATTAAGAAAGGAATGCATCAAGGATGCATTTTGTCTCCATACTTTTAAAATTTATATGTGGAACAGATCATTTGGGAGTCTAGTCTTTATGTGGAGGAATGTGGCATCAGGATTGGAGAAAGAACCATCAACACTTCCCTTTTGCTGATGACACTACCTTGCTTACTAAAATTGAGGATCACCTAGAGTGGCTACTGCAAGTAGGTCAAGGACTGCAATCGTCAATATGGATTAAATTTCAACATAAAGAAAATGAATATTCTCACCACTGGACCAATTGATGACACCATGATGGATAGAGATTGAGATTGTTAACAATTTCAGTCTGTGTGAATCTACAATTAACACTCTTGGTACCAGTAGTGAGGGCAATTTCCAGATTTGTCAGGGACATCTCCAAAGTGCTGAAGAGCAAAGATGTTAGTCTACAGACTAAGGTGCACCTGATCCAGTCCATGGTCTTCGCAGTTACTTGCTATGCATCAGAAAGCTGAACCATGACAAAGGAGGACAGAAGAATTGAAGCATTTCAAAATTTAACAGGACAGCAAGTGATAAATTATGGAGAGTATGTGGAGAGATGGTACACTTTGGTTGTAACTGTAAAAGAGAACAACCACTCTGGAAGGCAGTTTGACATTTCCTCAGAAATTCTATATGGCCCAGCTATTGCACTGCTAGAAATATATCCCAAGGGAATTAGAACAGACACAAAGAGCTTTGTACACCAGTGTTCACAGCAGCATTATTCACCATCACAAGAACATGGAAAGAACTCAACTGTCCAACTACAATTGAATGGCTTGAGAATTGTGGTACGCTCACATGATGGAATACTACACAGCACTCAGGAGCCACGATTTTAGAAATTACTACATAAGTTGTTAGAGACTAGAGATCATTATGCTGAGTGAACTAACTCAGTACCATCAAGATACATACTGCATAAGACCATTACTGTAAAAACAGAAGGATAACTAACCATCTATGGGGATTAAACGGGAGAAAGGTTGGGAGCAGAGTGGTGAGGATGAGGAGGGTGGAAAATCACAGGGTCACACAGTTTGGTGGAGGGAGAGATAGGGTTTAAAGGAAATAACAAAGATCTGGAAGGGGTCTGAAGAGAGGGTAGTAATGATGGGAATAGTTAAATAGTGACTAATTTTATAAAACATAATCAATGAGAATGATATGAACCCCAATGTGAAGGAAGCATAATGTGAAAAAACAATGTTTATAAGCGTTGTATGCAAACCAGTGTAAACCAAAGCAAACATACAAAAAAGAAAATAATTGATGCCTGTTGTGCTGGAAAAGAGTGTTGAATATATCATGTACTGCCAAGAGTACTAACATGTCTGTCATGGAGAGGTGAAACCAAGTTTTTGGCTGGAGCAAGGATTTTTAAGCGTCATCTTACATACTTTGGGCATGTTTCCCGGAGGGACCAGTCCTTGGTACATCATTCTTGGAATAGTGGAGGGACAGTGCCGGAGAGAAAGACCCTGAATAAGATGGCTTGACATAGTGACTGGGGTAATAGAGACAGGTATGTTGGAGACAGTGAGATTGGCTCAGGATAGGACAGAGTTCACAGCTATTGTACATAGAGTCAGCATGGGTAGCAGTAAACTCTAGACACAAAACAATAACAACAATAACTGTAATCCATAGAAGGATTACTAAAGTACTATGTCCTACAGAAAGTACATCTTAAAAAAAATAATTATACAGTGAAAGCTGTAAGAGAATTCAAAAGAAATGCCTTGTTTTTCCAAGAGTCTCAATTCCTCGTTTTGACAGGATGCAGTCTTACCACTTTTCTATTTCTTATTTTAGTGGAAAATATCTTTCTCCTCTGACAGGTTTTCTCCTTACAAAAGCAGCTTCCAGTTCTTACAGACAGAACAAAGCACAGAGCTTCTCCATGTTCAAACAGCTCTTACTGCTCTTAAATGCTTAAACACAGACTGAAGGCAAAGAATCCTTTGGTTAGTGAATAAAATATATAAATACATGTGTGTTTATTTCAGGAACTATGACAGTCATACAAGAAAAATAACCAATTTAAGGATATATTAAAGAAGTAACTCTTACTAGATGGAAGCTAATTTAAAATCTTTATTAGAGCAATTGATCTCTGGTAGCTTAGTGGTGAGGAATTGCTCTCACAATCTGAAAATATGTGGTTCTAATCCACCAGCTGCTTCATTGGATAAAGATTAGGAATCACCTGTTGTGCACATTACTTATTGCCTTTGACAAGCAGCTGGAGAGTCAGCTCTGAATCCATTCCTACTTGACAGTACATAACAACACAATCAGAGTAATAACAATAATGGCGAAAAATGGGATATCTTAACAGAGTACTGTCCTCTGAAGTCTCAGTGGTTCATAGATTACTTGTTACTGTCTCTTTAAAAATTATCCATGTATAATAAGTCTCTAGCTCCCAAGCCCTCTTCATGCCAGAATGTGAACCTACACCCTGTGGTAAAAAGCTGAGCTGCAATCCCGAAAGCACACAGTTCGAATCCACCAGCTTCTCCTTAGGAGAAGGATGGGCAGTTTCCTACTATGGGATTTATTGCCTCTGAAAATCCACTTGCGATTCAGCTGTGGATTGGTTCCTACTAGGCAGCACACACCACCACCACCATAGGTCTATTCTATTAACAACACCAGTAGCAATATTATTGTACTGCTCAATAATATAATGTTCAACGTAGTTCAACATAATAAACCAAAAAGGGACTCAAATCAACATTCAGAAGGCTGGTAAGAGCATGAAAGAAGGAAATGTGGAAAATGGGAACCCAGCCTGGAAAGAGACTGGTTACATTGAGATGCTGGGCAGCTAATATTGAAAAAGAAAATGACTATAAAATGTTTCTGTGGAAAACTAGTATGCCCTATAAACTCTTACATGACAATAATACAAAGTTTAAAAATAAATAAAAAGAAAAACAGACATTAAACAATCAGTAAAAGAATTAAAAAAAGGTGTGCACAGAAGATGGCTCTGTGAATTTATATCTATATTATTTTTCTACTTTGGGGAAAGTCAAAGACAAGAATAATTGTATTAATTATTAAAAAGACAATACAAAATTCTCCAGCATCTTTCAGTACCAAGTACAAAGTGAATTCTCCTATAATACGAGTGTTTCAAAAACACATTTACTTCAAGGTAAGAATGTGTGAGTGTATACGCTTAATTAGGTCATATAAAATGGAAAGGGACCAATATGTGTTACCAAAAACTACCTAGCTAGCATGCTTAGCACTCCTGAAAGGCTACCTGCCCCTGTCCCAGCTTTCCCTTTCCCACGTAGCACTTCTTCATTGACAAGATTCACAACACTAAAATGGAGACTTCAGTGCAGGGAGGAAAGATATCATTCTCTTTTTGCAAGAAGTAGATAAATTAGTTAACACCTTTTCTACCTTAAGGTGTAATTGGATTCAGAAAAAGGCTAACTTAAAGCAGGTCCAACCAGGTCTGACATAGAAAATCCTCACAGGGTAACAAGAATCAGTTTGGTTTGTTCGCTGTCATTTCTCATTATAATCTTTGTCATGAGAATGGATTCATGTTGTGCCATTTTCTGTTCTTGTTACAATCTTTGTCACATGAATAAGATATCAGGATGTTAATGCCTGGCATACAGTATGCTGTGTGTGATGATATTGTACAGACTACGCTGACCTTTGCAATATAATGTATTCTGATTGGTTGTTCATTTCACTTCTTTCCTACAAGTTAATAAGGCTGTAAAAAGAAGAGAACTGAAATGGCCAGCCAGTCAAATTATAGAATATTGAAAAGGTCAGAGCTGTACAGCACAAAGGAAAAAAAATTATGGAATATATGGTGCATTAAAATTCTTGTGACAATGATTATAACAAGAATGGGAAAGGATATCCATTTATGTTATTTCAATATAGAGAGCCCTACTGGGTGGTATTCCCGAGACAGTGATCATTTACACATCCCCAAGTCACACACATGAAATCATCTATTGACAATGGTATTTTATTTTTTTTTATGAAGTAACACAGAAAGTGTCTTATGAAATTGAAAATGTTAATATTTTCGTAGGACTTTATATTGGAAGCTGTAAGTTCTTCACATGCAAAATTTGCTGGTTGTTTTGGTTGTCTAAGACAATGATCCACTAAATATCTATTCAAAATAAAGTCAAAAATATTGCTGAATAAATTAGCGTCCTTGAAGACCCTTTGGAGTATGGATGACCCTAAAACAGCAACTAGTTTATTAAGCCTTTTTTGCTTTTTCTGAATAATACTGATGAATATACAGAGAATTCTACCTCTGATTCCTCAGTGAAAGAGAATGAGAAACAGAAGCAGGATAAAAGAATGATTAATTCTTCAATTAGAAAATCCAGAAGCTAATTTTTCACCCAGACTTATAATAATGATCATTTTAAAATACTTTAATTGTGTATTTTTTAAATTTCTTAAAGAGAAATTGTATTCTACTTTCTAGTTTTGTGTTCCCTTAAAATAGGTCAGTTGTTGTAGTTCTGTACCTTAGAGTTGGAATCGACCCATAGCTGACTCCCTAGTAGGTTTGCAGAGGCAGTTAATCAATCTCACAGGAGAAGATTGCCCATCTTTCTCCTGTGGAGCAGCTGGTGGCCTCAAACCATGTACTATTGGGATTGCAACACAGCTTTTTGACACTTCTATAGATGACTGCGTCAATATTTTACAATAGGCATCATTAATAACAATAGCCAAAGAGATCTAATTATGTGGGCAAACAGAGGAAAAGAATTTTGATCACTACTTTAAGACCAACATGAAGATGAAAGAAATAGTTACTATATTAATAGTTTTCAAGTATCAGCATCTTTATAAATATCATCTGATTCTTGGGCCTGCTCTCTGATATTTTTCCATTTAGGAGGTCTGGGGACAAACACAGGCATGGACATTTTGGTGGTGATTTTTGATGGAATGCTGATAGAGACCACCCCGCTGACTGCAACCCCCAGTAGTTTAAAGTGTGATGGCTCAAACCATAGGGTGTAGATGAGAGGAATCCAACTTTAAACTCACAGTCTGGGTTGAGGGTGAGGGACACCATTGTTCCAGAACACAGACACCCAAAAAAGGCCTGCTCCATCCACTTATACTCACAAATAGGGTCAGACCTGAAGTAGGCCAGACAGAATGGTCACCTGTGATAGGAAATGCTTATCGCTTTACCATTTTCTGGCTTGATTCTTGAGGCTGAACCAATGAGGCTGGATTTTCCAGTCCATTGAAAACAAAGTTGATGCAGTGAAAGGTGATCAAGCAGAACATTCTTAAGAGGAGGAAATCTGGGGACTTGCATTCTAAGAACTGATTCCAAATTTTTTAGAAGCCTAGTTGATAAAGTTTAAAAAGAAGGAAAGGCAATGAAGGGAAGAGCAGACTCTATGCATCCTACTTCCGTTTTGAATGTGGGGATTCCTGAGCTCCACTGAAGTTTGAGGTACTGTCAGCTGCCCTAGGTCTGTGAGTTGAACGGGGTTGGTGGGGGTGAGGGAACATTAGCCTCACTCAGCTGCGGGGCTCCTGGAGATGTACAAGTTCTTTTTCAAACTGAAGAAAATGGTTATGTAATTGCATACTTCTCATAATTATTGAGTAATTACATACTTCTTATAATTACTGAGTAATCATTGTTCTATAACTGGAACTTAATGTTACAACTAATTGTATAATTACCATGTATTAATGTTGTTATCTGGGAAACTTAGACTAAAGTGGTGCTTAATATATTTCCTCCTGCCACGCCATTATCAAAGCTAGCAACGGTGTTTGTTTTCCAGCTGAAATTTGTTTCAAAAACAAATAAAATGCGCTAATGGGAGTCTTTGCCAGTATCATAATCATAGCTGCTTACTTTATCTTGTATTTTCACTTGATATTATATTTTGAATTTTTAAAATTGTGGGGAGTTTTTGTTTATTTTTACAATTTCCATTAGTGATTTCTTTTTTCCTGTTTGATAAGAAGTGCTCCTTTATACCGCTTCTAAGATAATTGAGGATCTGCCTGAATCTCTCTAGGGTATACAGACCTTTGTGCAATTGGCCAGGCAAGTGACACTAGTAGAACTGAAAATGCCCCAAGGAGTTAGACATCATGAGGACTTGAGGAGTTCTTTAGATACTGAGAATTTGTATTTAGACTACGGTTAGAAAAGACATCATGAAAGCATTTTTCTTTTACTTTTCAAAGAGAAGAGCACATTGTGGGTTTGGAGGTTGGGCAGGGAGAAAAGTGCAACAATGAATGGAAATCCAAAGTGTCTGTAAACTTTCACTAAAATTAATTTAAAAAATGACAAATGGATAAGGGGAAAAAAGAAAAGACATCTTTTAAACTTAGGCAGATTTCTTGAGTGTAAGAACTTTATTTCGTATTCCTTTTGCACATAAGGTCAACACACAGCTATGTGTCCTCAGTGGAAGCTAATCATCTTTGGTTAAATCAAGTTCCCGCTAAGTGCCCATCAACAAATGAATGGATAGAAAAGCCGTGGTATAGTCACACAATGGTTTACTATGCTGCATTGAAAAACAAGGAACTCATGCAATATTATTCAGAATGGGTGACCCTCAAGGACATTATGCTGAGTGAAAGATCTCAATCACAAAAGGACAAATATTGCATGGTGCCACTGTTGTAAGCAGGACTGACCTCGGGGTTGGGAGGAGACTGAGAAGGATGGGTTCAATAATGTATACTCCATTGAAACAGATGAGGGAGAAAACTGTTTAAGAGGGAAAATTATTAGGTATTTTTGTCATGACAGGAGTCCAGAGTGAAGGCTGTATAGCGGAGTGGATCTCAGGGGAGGGATTGTAAAACAATGAAAGAATTTTACTTTTGCAAGAGGGTAGTGTACTGGGGAGGAGGCTTGGAAGGGGAGAAAAGTGCAATAATGAATGAATTGAAATCCAAAGTCTCTGTAAATTTTCACTGACATTAATAGAAAATTTTGAAAAAGAACATATAAGAGTCAGTATTTCCATAATCTGGAAATATCTTTTAATTGTGAAGTTATCAAAGCTATCTTTTGCACAGTGAAGTTATCAAAGACTGATTTTTTTCATCCCACACTTCTTGCTGTGAATGCTGCTGTTAAGAGAATTAGAGTCGACTTTTACTCATGTTGTTGTTGTTGTTAAGTGTTGTCTAGTCGCTGGAGACTCATAGGGACCTATGAAGCAGAGTCCTCGACACTTGGGTGCCTTTCATCCGCTCTCCAGGTTCATAGGGTTTCCAGAGGCAAACTATTATGGAAGTGAATGCCACTCCTCCTTCCAACTATTACTCTTAGGGGCCATATAAACAATGGATCTGAACCCTGTCCTATCCTCTGCCATCTCTGACACACTTGAGCAAATATTTACAATCACTGTGTCAATCCATCTCATTGAAGATCTTCCGCTCATTTGCTTACTCTCTACCTTTTCAAACATGATGTCCTTTTCCAAAGACTGGTCCCTTCTAACAACCTGCCCAAAGTAGAACAGCCCTACTGAGTTCTCAAGGCTGTCTTTTACTGAAGCTGGTAGATTTGGGCCGTAGAGCTGTGTTTAACAGCTAAGTACATTAATCACTCTAACGCATTGAAATAATTCATTAAGCTATCTTTATCAAGTCATACAAACAAAAATGAATAGAAATTTTTCTCCTTATTTTTCAGTTCACAATTACCATTATTCCCATTTCTAGAAATAAATCACCACTTTGCATGTGAGATTTCTTACTGCCAATGTGAAGTCCAGAGTTATAAATCCTTTTGTGGATATAGAGATTTTGTTTTTTAAGTACAGGAACTATACCTATGTATTTTGCTGAAATAGAGTTCAGCTATTCCTCCATCTCAGAATTATGTATTTTTTTCAAAATACATGGTTATTTTCATTTTATTTCTCTGACCCACATACCTTTACAATTGCCATGTGATAATAAGCTATCAGATGCTTTTTTCGCATTATTTGATCTTGATTAACTCCAGAGTTTGACATACAACCCAATGGGGCAACGGGGTGGTGGTAGAGGATGGGTTTAGTGTTTTCTTGATACAAATGTTAGAATTTTTACCAAGAAGACATTTTTGTTGGGTGAAGCAGAACGTTAAAAGCAGTAATTGTTACTGAGAAAAATGAAGGACAGGTTGTGTAATTCTTACCACTTGCTAGTTCTAGAAGCTTATTAGTTAAATTTGTCAGTTTGAGGACTAGGGTGCATCTGATTCAGGCCATGGTCTTCCTGATCACTTGCTATGCATCTGTGAGCTGGACAATAACTAGAGATGACAGAATTGATACCTTTGAGTTGTGGTGTTGGAGAAGTACACTGACCATCCCATGGACCAACAAAAGAACAAACAAATACGTCTTGGTGATAGTGCAGCCAGGGTGCTTTTTGGAGGCAAGGATAACAAAGCTTCACCTAACATGCTTTGAGTGTGTTGCTAGGAAGAGCTATTTTTTTGAAGAGGGACATGATGCTGGGAAGGGTGAAGGGTTGCCAAAGGAGAAGAAGACCCTCAACCACGTGGATTATCACAGCAACTGCCACAATGGGCTTTAGTGTGTCAGGAAGTGTGAGGATGACGCAGGACAGGACTAGGTTCAGATCTTTTGTTCATAGGGCCATACTCGACTCGACAGCACCTTCCAACAATAACATTAGTTAAATAGATAATAATAATAAAAATAACAATATTCTTTCCAGTGGCTGATTTTAAGCAGCTATTTCGTGCTGAGTATTATCAATAAAAGGAGCCCTGGTGGGTTAGTGCATGGTATGTTGAGCTGCTAACCAAAGAATGGGCCATTCAAATTCACCAAACCCTCCAGCCAATTACCCATCACAAATCAAGGCTTTGGAAACCTGATGGAGGGATGCTATGGAGCTGACTTAAATTAATGGCAGTGTGCTTGAGATTTTATTATAAACAAACAATCTCATTTAATCATCTCTATAAAATCTGCATATTGTCATTTTCAGTTAGCATTCATAGAACCCAAAGTTCAATAACGCTAAGCAACTTTGTGAGGTGCAGGCCGTTAAAAAACAGCTAGAAGAAATTCAAACACACTGTCAAGAAAATCTATGTACTTTTTTTGGTACTATAAACTGTTACTAACCCTTGTTAAAAGAATATTTTTAAGTGCTGGAACTAATAAATAGTGTTTACTGTTCAATGCAATATCATTTTCAATGTGTGGTCATCATTTACTTTTTTAAACATTTAATCAATGAAGATTCCATCAGTATCTGGTGATATTGAAAATATATACTTGTTTTTTCTCCTTAAAGTCCAATAGCATGCATTTTTTTTTTATTGGTTTACCTATCTTTGCAGAATTCCTTGTGAAGATATTTCAACATACATTTAATTAAACAGATTTTGGTAAAGGAATAAAACTCTTTGAAATAAATTTTTGTATTTTTAATGGTCTTTTTTTATATACTTCAAAAGTAATTAGAGACAATGACTAAAATTTTACTGAAATTAAAAATGCGTGAATTTTTCAGGAAAACATCTAACATTATAATGGTGTGTCATGATATAATTTTAAAAGGCATTTGTGTTTGATTTTTTTTGGTTGGTTTGTTTTTTTTCCCTTTCTTATATAACCCTGATTTTTAACTCCTATTAACCTATACTGGAAGACAGGGAGCTAAATGGTGTGATCCCCAGGAGTGTTTTCACACTGGCTAGGCATTTTGAGGAAACTCTGGTGGTCTAGAGGGTAAGGAGATACTCTGCCAATTCAAAGGCAAGTGGTTTAAATTCACCAGATGGTCCTTGAGAGAAAGATAGGTAGTCTCATCTCATGAAATTTACAGTATCTGAAAACTCACTGAAGGGTAAGTTCCAAACTATGGAATGGTTCCAACTCCATGGCAATGAAGGTAGCCTCTTGTGAGGTTTTTTGAAAGCCATTTGAGATTTGAATACACATTTGCTGAATCTTTGGAACGTGATACTGACACTGGGGTGAAGACGTATTGAGTCTTTTATGTAGTGAGGCCAAGCCTGCATTTTCCCATGGTGTTAATAAATCTTGTTCAACATGAATCTCTTCTACCTCCCAACCATGATTGTTCTTTGGATATTTCAGCCGATTCTGATCAAGAGATCTTTGAAAAGAAATAACTCACCCTCAAGCAAAATGAGCAGAAAATATGTTAATTACTGATTCCTTAATTACCTGACAGTTAAAGCCAATAATATTATTCATATCTGTGCTTGTTGTTGCATAGCATTGAGTCAGAACCAACTCACAGCTAACCCTCCAGCCGGTTTTCAGAGGCAGTAAATCTCACTGGAGAAAGTTGCTCCATTTTCTCCCACAGGGCAACTGGTGGATTAGAATCACATGCTTTGGGGTTGACTCTGTGCCACTGAACCACCAGAGTTCCCTTTCTTTATATCTAGAACCCTTTATTCAAGGAAAAGTTTTAATCTCTGCAGTAGCACAGTAAAAAAAAAATACAAGGACTAAAAAACCCTCAAAAAATAAAAAATAACTAAGTAATCAATTTGTGGGTTTGTGCAAATTGACAATTTCTCATAGGACATGTGCATGGAACTAATTGGGTTTTTTTTTTCATGCTACTTTTGAATATCTGCCCAGTTTTATTAATTATAATTATTGACAAATAGAAAATGTAATTTTAATCCAGTTAACATTTTAGTTACTAGAGAGTTAGATAAAAGTATGTACACTGATGGAAGATCATGAAATAGCTCTTGATGTGGTGATATTACAGTTACCTAGAACCACCAGAAATGTGGTCTTTGTATTAGCCGTACAATTTCCCAGCATGAGGCCACCGGAGGGCCCAGGAATATAGTATGATTCTTGTAAATCAACACTAATTTTAATCACCCTCTTCCCCCCCCGCCCTTTAATTAACAGGTGAAAACTACACCCTTCTGAATGGCACACAAATTGTCCACAGCAGTGAAAGGACCAACCTTTGGGTGCCCATCAGTGGACTGATTCCTTTTACTAACTATACCGTACAAGTAAATGCTTCAAATAGCCAAGGCAGCTTGATAAGCGACCCTGTAATCATTGCAATGCCTCCAGGAGGTAAGCCTAGGAAAAATATTGTCTTCTACAGCTTTATCAATGCCCTAGAACTAAGTCTCTGTGGAACACCTTTGTTTATTGTTAGCATATTTTTTATACCTTAAAAACTCAATTTTATTTCTGATTACTTTGTTGTTGCTACTTGTTTTATTGAAACTCTTTTATCAAAACACTTATAGTGATAGTCTTTTATTGTTTTATTGGAGATGCTTTTCTATTTTATTGTGTCTGTGTTAATGTATTTTATATACATATATAAATATCTTCTGTATATTATAAAGTTTGTGAGATGGAGTTTTTTGTTTGTTTTAAGGCTTCATTTCAAAAGTTCTTTTCAAAGTTAGCTTGAGTTTTCATCTGCAGTTGTTCTCTTTCTTGGTTTGTTGACGATCAAGCTTAGATGTACATATAGCCTTAGCATTTGGCAATAATAAAGAGAGTGGGCAGATAATATATAAAATGGAAATCTTATTTTATTCACCAGAAAGACATCTCTAAGTTACATGTCCTCATGATTACAGTTCAGCAATATCACTAGTGTATGTAAAATGTGATGCAGCCTTAATTTTTTTCTTTTTAATATTTCTGTGAAGAAAACGACAATGTATTCAAATTACCATTATTTTCATCTGCAATCAACTACCCTCTAGCTTCAATTATTTGTGGAAAGTAATTACCAAGTAGAAAACTGCCTCTCAGGTTGCTATGGCAGTTGAGTAGAAAACATCCCTCAAAATAACAACAAGAGTCTGATTCTCCACTGAGGGTTTAGAAATGTATGTGTTCAAAAAACACCACAGGAAATGTTTGCCTATCTTGCAACTTCTGACACCAGTATGATATAGACTAAGGCATGTTCTTAGCAGTCATCAGTGTTATAGACACCCATATTCATTCTCTCTCTCTCTCTCAGCATTGGGGGAAAACAGGGTTGCTCTCAACTTTGTATGAAATACTCCCCTAAAAAGAAAATATAAGAAGCTGTGCTGCAATCCCAAAGGCACACAGTTCAAATTCATCAACTGCTCTATAAAAGAAAGAATGAAGACTATCTCCTCCTGAACAATTTACTGCCTCTGAAAACTTGCTGGAGGGTCAGCTATGTATGAGTTCAGACTCGATGGCAAACAACAACATATTGTCCAAACTATTAGCTATTATCTGTATTTTATTATATTATGAGAATTAATGAATGAGTACTTACTTTAAAGCATCTGAAATGCTAATAAAAGAATTTATGTTATTTAAGAGAAAAAAATACTAGACAGTCTTTTAAGCCGATTCACTCATGGAGTGTCATATCTTATGACCAATAAAAAGTAAAAGGACTTGAAGTTAGGCAAGAACTTATTTAAGAATAAAATGGGAAAATAAAATATGCATAAATATTCACCACCCTACACACATACATCAAGAAGGAAAGTTGGTTGCTTAGTTCCTGCATGGTGCAAATGGTTAAATGCTCAGCTGCTAACCAAAAGATTAAGATTGATGGTTTCGAATACACCCAGAGATACCCTAGAGAAACAGCCTGATGATTTGCTTCTGAAAAAATCAGCCCTTGTGGAGCACAATTCTCATGCACATGTATTCACTGTGAAACAGATCGGCCAATTGGCTGAGTTTAGATGGCTAGATAGACACACCCACACAACAGACAGAGTTCAAAAGTAGTATACACTGTTATTTCTTCAGTAGAAGCTCTGGCATTATAAAAACAGGAAACGGCTAGGATCTTGGTGTATAGTGGTATAGCCAAACTGAGCTAAATTTCTTCATTTCATCTGCAGGAGGTAGATGCTTAGGTGTAGTGTCGTACTAAGGCCACTCAGGTACACGCTCTCTGGACTTAATGCACTCATGCATTTACGTATGCAGAAATCCAGAATTTGGGAGACAACATGTTACCAAAAGAGGGAGCAAAATGTCTTCAAAGAAAGGCAGTAATTTGCCCAAGTTTATTACAGCCATTAGGACATACTTTCTTTCATCATTAGATTGTTGTTGATTACAATTAGGAAACTTATAGCTTTGAAATTATCTTTTTTATGACCTTGTGGCAGTTTAAAGGTGATACCTCATTGATTAAATAGGCTTTAGTTCATGCTTCTTTTTACTTAATGATCTGAAAACATATTATCCTGATTTACACATAAAATCATGCTGGAAAGCATGTGGCATTTACTATAATATGTGTGTTTAAGTAGAATTAAATTAGTACTGAGAGTTATTAAAGAAATCTTCCATGCCTTTGTCCAGTGAACTGTGTTTCATTCGGAAATGAATAATAAATGAACCAGTGTACAAAAGCAACCCAACTTATGGGCTGACTTGGTTCTATATGCTATTTACTTTTCCATTATATTTGGATTGTTATCATTATTGCCATTTCTTTGATTTCAATATTAGATCTCTGTTATAGCAATGTTGAATTCCTAGCAATCTCTTTCAGTACTGGATTATGCAAGTTTCCTGTTGATAATATCCCCTGCTGTTTTCTTCTCAGTGCGTTTAGAAAATGTACTAGCAAGGTTTAGGCCAAACGGAAATGCTACTTTTTTTTTCTTTATTAAATGTTTGCTCTATCAAATGTACTGTGGGAACTGCCTCCCCTTTCATTCTTTGATCTGGTAAATTCCTACTCAGTTTTTAAGTTTGGACTTAAAGCCATACATCAGAAAGTCATGTCTTAGCAATGAGGGCAGAGATAGGACTTTCCCATATCCCAGAGCACAATCATATTATATTGAAATTGCCTGTCTAATCTGTCACTATCACTGGTTATAAGATCCTCACAGCAAGGATGTTTTCTTATTTGTATTTGTATTTTTGATTCTCTGAAAAAAACCTGACATAGAGTTGCTGTTGTCTGTATCTAAGTACCAACCACTAAGTGCCACTGAGCTGTTTTCATAGTGACCTCTGTGACAGAGCAGAGCTGCCTAATGAGCTTTCCTTAAGTTTTATTTTTTTATAAATGTTTTATTATGGTTTGGGCACACCACTTTCACACTCAACAGTTTATGCATCTTTTTTTATAACATTAGTTTGGAGATTGTACTCTTTATAAGAGCAGATCATTGCATCTTTCTCCCTCCGAGCTACTGAGTAGACTTGAACTGCTCACCTTTTAGTTACTTTTTGAGGCCTTAACTCTTTGAGCCACCAGGGAAAGCGCAATATAAAATTTTGGTGAATAAAGCAGTACCTAAATCAATCAAAATTCTAACTTCTTGCTGCCAAGTCACAACTGACCCATAGTAGACCATCTATTAGGTTTTCAGAGGCTGTAAATTCCATGGGAAAAAATTGCATGTCTTCCTCCCTCACAGCAGTGATTGGATTCAAACCACCTTTCTTTGCATTGGCAGCACAACACTTTACCTATTAGACCAAAAGAGCTCTTTTAAATCAATCAAGATACTTAAATATCTCGTTTTAAATTTTATTTGTAAGCTAGTCACGCCTCAGGCCTGCCCACGCTTAGTCCTCTATCTGCACATTCCTTATAATGTAGTCACCTGGGGAAAATGATACCTACTCTGTCAAGTGCTGCCCAAGGAATGGGTGCTGCGGTCCTACAAAAGCAGTCAGGAGTCCTCACAATAAGGGAGTAGGGAAAGCTGGAAGC
Organism: Elephantulus edwardii; assembly: GCF_000299155.1. Lineage (NCBI taxonomy): Eukaryota > Metazoa > Chordata > Mammalia > Macroscelidea > Macroscelididae > Elephantulus > Elephantulus edwardii. The sequence continues at coordinate 7,154,815 of NW_006399840.1, read as the reverse complement.
CAAGAACCATCTCACATTGTGTCAACTCATCACCATGATTACTCTCACACTAGTCGCTTTTCTTAGGAGAGCATGGGATGAACAGACTTGACATGAGAATTTGGAAAGAGGAGGTAAGGAACATGGTGTAAAGAAAAATTCAAGACTCGAATGTTGAAATCCACCACTGGATCTCTTCACTGCGAGAGAGAGAAAGCCAGGCCTTTTCCTCTTACAAAGAGGTACTGCCTCAAAAACCACATGGAGGATTACTAAGAGTCACACTGACTCAACTAGAGTGGGGTAGTCTGTTTTTAATCATAATTCAGCTTTGCTGCTTCTTGTAGTTGCCATCAAAGAGATTCCAGAGTAGTTACCTTATTATCTTGATTTTAAAAATGAAAAAATACATAATAAACCTATATTATATTGGATATAGGTATAAACGGAGGCAAGATTATTTACTATTTTTTGGGGGGGTATAAAAATGGAAAACAACAAATCCATAATTGCACACATTTTCATTTTAAAGATATTGTTTGGTGAACTGATGAGAAGTTTGGAGTTTTGTTTCTTTTCTTTTTTCTAATTTATATGGGACATTTGTACCTAGATCTATATTCTCATAGGTTTGGGTTTTTTCCTACAGTGCTTTTATTTTGAGTTGTTTGTAACAACATATTGCTAATATTTAGCACTAAGATAGTTTTAGGAATGAAAACTATATTTAATCTGAGTTCTTGAATAGCATTATCCTGCAGGTTCAAGAGTTCTAGGAAAAGACTTAAAAAAATAAAAATGAAATCCAAATGTTAATCCATAAATTTGAAACTTTCCTGTGACCTCTACCCTTCCAAGGTCTGGAGTTACTAATGGGGTTAGGATTTCAACTCTTAATGGGGCTCAGTGCATTAGTGTTTTGTATGCACGGAACTTAGCATTCGGTTTAATAAGTGGTTGACATTGGTGATGTCCCTTAATTTGCTTAAATCTAATTGGCTCTTTTATCAGTCAAACCTGTATGGATTGGCAATTGATCAGAAAGGGTCAGCCATGACTCTGCATGTAGTTAAATGATGGAGCCACCAGTTAAAGCCACAGCTGCATGATAATAAGCAAAAGAAGAAGAACAAATGTGCTTAAGGGAAGAAGGCAAAGAAGCTTAGAAGTTTTGCAGGATCTTCAAGTTCAGAACAAAGGCATTATAGAGTATATAAATTTTAAATACATTGCATTTTGCCTCCAGACTTAAAGCTTTTTTTTTCCCGATGAACTGAAATCTTGTCTGAAACTGTCTTTGTTACATCAAAGAACTGCTCAGAAAGCGCAAAGAGACAGAAGAAGCATAAAAGGGCATAGTTTAAAATGATTAGTGACAAATTCCATACTGACGAGCTAGACGCAGATTTTTTATGAAAGTTTTATATTTTTTCCAAAATGAATAATTTTATTCTATTTATCTTTCTCTAAACTGCTCTATTGTAATAGAGGAAGTGACTGAGCCACCTTAGTTTGTGAATTTAATCCAGTTTCCCTATGACAGTAATTTGTCATTTAGAACCTCAAATTATAACCTATGAACTTCAAAAAGACTCCACTTCAGCAAAATGTGCCTTTTATAAAGGTATATTATTTTTTTAAAATACTGTAAGAGACAAATAAGTTTAAGTGGATTTCAAACGTCTTTTTAATTGTCTCTATGTTGTATATGATATTAAAAAATATATATATATGGAAATGGGTAAATCAGTTTGAAATCAAAACAGGCATATTAAAATATTAAAAGAGCACAGATTTTTGGAGTCCTGCAAATCTGTGTTTGAATCCACCTTTGTCACTCACTGGCCAAGGGCTTTTAGGAAACCCACAAATACAACAGAGCCTTGAGTTATGCATCCATTAAACAATCTGGAGGATAATTCCCATTTGATAAAATGTTTTGTATGATTAACTACCAAATGGCATAATGATTAACATTTGATACTTCCTAATTCCATTGTTCAATTTTTCCTACACACACACATACACCCCTCCCCCACTCACACACCCCTAAACAGAAAAGGCTATGAATATCAGTCTTTTGGACAGGTAGAAGAGAAGAGATTGATTTTTTGCACTGCCATATCCTTGTTCTGGAGGTCTGGTGGTTTAGTGGTAAGGAGCAGCACAGCCTACCTAGAGGTTCTCTGTTTGAATACACCTTATCAGAAAGATGGTAAGCTCCTTCTGTGTGATTTACAGCCTCTAAAAACTTGCTAAGGGGCCCAGTGTGAGTGAGTTCAGACTTGATGGTACATAACAACAACATACTTATTAGAGAGCTCTGGTGGCTTAGTAGTAAGGAGTTGCACTGCAAACCCAAAGCCACACAGTTCAAATCCACCAGCCACTACATGAAAGATGAAAAATCTCTTTACAGACACTGAAATCCTACTGGAGTATCAGCTTTGAGTAGGTTCCTATCGCTAGCTCTGGTGACTTAGTAGTGGCACCTCTATGTCAGCTTGAATCCACCATCAGATCTGTGGGAGAAAAATCGATCATCTCTTTCCACATGATTTATAGCCTCAGAACTCAATGGAGGTTCATCTATGAGTTGGTTCCAACTCCATAACAAAGAACGGGAGGGAGTGTGAGTAATATCCCTATTCCTTACTGCACTTGTCCTTAGAGTATAGCATTAGTAACTCTGCTTCCATTTTTTGTGTGTGTGTTTAAGATGATATCTAAAGAGGATAAAACAGACATGGGGACAAACGGGCATGAACATCTCTCTGAAAGGGCCATGGTGAGTGAGAATAACACAGTCCCTCACCACCTCATAACAGAAAGCAGATAAAGAGCCCATAGTCCTTCCCTTGTTGCCTCTAGAGTCCCATCAGAAGCAGGTTTATTTACTTGTTATTGACTCACAGACTCACAGTTATGATACCAAAAATGAAGTTTATTAGGGAAGTAAGTGGGGGAGGCAAAGAATATTTCACAATTCAAGTCCCGGCTTTAGCCCAACAGTTCCAAAGCACAATTCCTAGATAAGTTCAGGCTCCCGTTTCAGTTCAGCAGGCAAATACAAATCATCCAAAGAGGTTTGCCTCAGAGTAGTTATAACCAAGTCATACAGCAAGGTTTGCCCCAGAGCAGTTATAAGTCAGCTTCTTCTTCAAATATTCAGCAAAAACAGACAAACGTTTAACTGTTGCCAGCATTAATGCAAAAAGCCTCAGGTTACACCTTACCCAAGTTACGCCCAGTCTTTCCACCACAGGATCTTGTTTGCCACAGTCTTTCCACCACCAGGGTCTTGTTTTCACCAGTGCCTTGCCACCACGAGCCTTGCTCAGTTCAGGAAGCTCTCGTTCTCTCTGTCTCTCTCTCTCTGTCTCTCTCTCTGTCTCTCTCTCTGTCTCTCTCTCTCTCTCTCTCTCTCTGTCTCTCTCTGTTTTAGTCTAGTGACAGAGATGTTGGTAATCTGCAAGACCGTATAGATTTGTAAGACCATGTGTCTTCAGTTAAGGTAGGTGGAGACCAAAGGAAGCTCACGAATGCCTGAAAAAAAGCCAACTTTTAGGCTAACACCACAGATGATAAAGCAAGCAGAAAATGACTTTCCTTTCAAAATGGATTTAACATCTCCCTCCTTGACTTCTTTATCACAATTTACAAATTCTTTTCACCACAAACTTTCATTGGTCATTTTCAGATCACAATGCATGAATAAGCAGCATATTTTTCATGGATAGATAATTTCACATATCTATTGATATTTAATTTTTTAAAAAATTAGTTATATATATTTAAAAAATTTTGTTGGTTTGCATATACATTGTTTTCTCCATCTGCATTGCATTGTATACAATCATTCACTTTTATAGAATCATTTGTATATATTGTTTCATTCATGTGTTTTATTTTATACAACCATTTCTACACCTTGGGTTTTAGATAATTAATTATTACTGAGGAAGCCCCTGGATTTGATGGATTGACTCAGCGACTGGAGTAATGGGGGTAAATGTGTCTGAAATAATGAAATTGCTTCAAGATAGAGCAGGATTCGGAGCTATTGTACAGAGGGTTGCTATGAGTCGCAAACAACTCAATAGCACATAACCACAACAAAATGACTTCTAATATCCTGTACCATAAAGAACCCATCGTAACATACCTATTATTTTACATCTCTTCATCCCCTCTCCTTTTGAACTGCAATCTTGTTCTTATTTGTTAATTTAATAGCTAAAATTGATGAGCAACCCATTTTAAATACAATATTTATAAATATATGTTTTCATCTTTATCATCTGAATATTTTTTGATAAATACATTCATTCATAGCTTTATTAATGTTAACCAAAGTGAAAAATTTGAAATCATGAGGCAGTCATCAGAATGGAGCAAGAAACCCTGCATGATTTACACCAGGAATTTGTCCAATCTCCATACTTTTTCAACCTATATGCAGAACAGATTATTCAGGAGGCTGGGCTCTATGAGGAAAAGTGTGGCATCAGGATTGAAGGAAGATTCATCAACAATCTGTGTTATGCAGATGACACAACCCTGCTTGCTGAAATGGAAAAGGACCTGAAATGCTTACTGCACAATGTCAAGGACTCCAGCCTCCAATATGGATTGAGACTCAATATCAAGAAGACAAAGATTCTCACCACTAGGCCAATTGACAGCATCAGGATGGATGGTGAAGAGATTGGGATTGTTCACAGCTTTAGTTTGCTTGGCTCCACAGTCAACACTCTTGGCACCAGAAACCGGGAAATTAAAACAAGTCTGCTGTTAGGGACCTCTCTAAAGTACTGAAGAGCAATGATGTCATTCTGGAGACTAAGGTGCTCCTAATATAGGCCATGGTCTTTACAATAACTTGCTATGTGTCAGAGAGTTGGACAATGACTAGGAATGATAGAAGGAGAATTGATGCCTTTGAGCTGTGATGCTGGAGAACAGTATTGAGTGAGTATACCATGAACTGCTAAGAAAGTGAACAAATTAATTCTGGAGAGGGTTAAACCAGGCTGCTCCTTGGAGGCAAGGATTCTGGAGCTTCGTCTGACATACTTTGGGCTTGTTGCAAGGAGGAACTGGTCGTTGGAGAGAGACATCATATTTGGGAAGGTGGAAGGACAGCACAAGAGAGGAAGACCCTCTATGAGGTGATTGATTCAGTGACTGCGGTAATGGGGTAGGTGTGTGAGATTGACACAGGATAAGTCAGGGTTTAGGGCTATTGTACATAGGGTCGCTATGAGTCGCAGACAACTTGACTGCACATAACAACAACAACAACAACAACATACTAAATATGAATTCATTGAGCACACATTTTCCCAGTGCAGCACCTCTTTTAATTTTTTGACTGCTGTTACCACAGGTGTTGATAATGGATCTATGTAAAATGAAATCAATCACAATTAAAATATTTTCTACTTTGTCATGATGTTGTCTATTGGTATGTTGTAGTTGTTACGTGCCATCAAGTTGAGTATGACTCATAATGACCCTATGAACAAAAGATCTAAACTCAGTCCTGTCCTGTGCCAGCTTCAAATTCCTGATACACAAGAGCCCATTGCAGCAATCATCATGTCAGTCCACCTGATTGAGTCTTTCTCTCTTTCACCGATCCTCTACTCTTCCCAACATCATGTCCCTCTCCAAGGAATAGCACCTACTAGCAACATGTCCAAAGTATGTGAGGGCAAAGCCTCATCATTGTTGCCTCCAAAGAGCACTCCAGGTGCACCATTTCCAAGAAATGTATGTTTGTTCTCTTGGCAATCCAGGGGGTGTTCAGTGCTCTTCTCCAACACCACAGCTCAAAGGCATCAATTCTTTTCTGTCATACTTACTAACTTTCCAGGTCTCAGATGCATAGCTAGTAATCAGAAAGACCATGGCCTGAATCAGACACACCTTAGTCCTCAAATTGACATCACTACTCCTCAATACTTTGGAAAGGTCCCTAACTGCAGATTTTCCAGTGCAATGCATCTCTTTATTTCCTGACTGCTGGGTGTTAATTGTGGATCCAAGTAATAGGAAGCTTTTAACAGTTTCAATCTCCTCTCCATCTATCATGACACTGCCTATTGGTCCAGTGGTGAGAATCTTTGTTTTCTTGATATTGAGATACAATCCATTCTGAAGGATGGATACACTCCGTCCTTGATCTTCTGCAACAAGTTCTTCAAGTCCTCCTCACTTTCAGCAATTAAGAGTGTGTCATTTACATAATGCAGGTTATTGATGAATCTCCCTCCAATCTGATGACACATTCCTCTTCAAAGAATCCAGGTTTTTTATGTTTAGGTGTAATCCGTAATTAAGGCTGAATTATTTGCTCTTCTGCAGCAAACACTCCATCCAAGTCCTTATTTTCAGCAAGTAAGGTTATGTCATCTACATAACACAGGCTATGGAAGAGTCTTCCTCCAATCCTGATGATACATTCTTCTTCAGAGAGTACAGTTTCTTGAATGACTTGTTTAGCATACAGATTGCATAGGTATGGAGAAAGGATACAACCCTGATGCACAACTTTGTTAATTTTGAGCCATGCAGTGTTTCTTTGCTCCATTCAGACAGCAGCTCTTGGTCTAGATATGGGTTTCACATGAGCACAATTAAGTGTTTTAGGATTCCTATTCTTTTCAATTCTAATCATATGCTGTGAATAAAAAACTGAGGAAGAATAGTGTTGTACCCATAGTTAAAAAGACAGTTCTAGTTCTATTCTGATGCACAATATTGTGAGTGATAGAATATAATTCACATACATAGAAGGAATCCACTTGAATTTAAAAATCATCTTAAGAACAGGGTTGAAGCACTGAACATCAATGATCGTAGTTGTGGGATGCCATCTAGGATATTATCCATGCAGTGAGCAAAAGGTCATTACAAAGATAGAAGCAAAAGAAAAATCAAAATGGATGTTGAAAGAGACTGAAAATTTCAAAGGCAAACTCAAGAAGACTGCTTATAAAAGCAAAGATTTAAAATGAGAAGTACATACAGCTAGAATTGGTGATAAAAAGGAAAGACATCACTCAGCATTTCTCAAGTGAAAGAACTAAAACAAATTCAAGCCCTAAATTACAAAACTGAGAAATGCTATTGGGAAAAATACTGAATGATCCAGGAAACATCAAAAGAAGATGGAGAAAATACCCAGATCAGTATATCAAAAAGTATTGATTGATATGGAAATATTTCAATAAGTATCATATGATCAAGGACCAATGGAAGAAAAGGAAGAAGTTGAAGTTGCATTGACAGCATTGGATGGATGGATGGGTGGATGGATGGATGGATAGATGATGGATGATAGATAGATAGATAGATGATAGATAGAT
>NW_006399840.1:7131163-7147158 GCF_000299155.1 Elephantulus edwardii | reverse complement strand
AGATGGCACAGAATAGGGCAGGATTCAGATCTATGGTTCATAATGTCTCTGATTCTACAGCACCTAAACAACAACAGTCATTAATATTACATTCAAGCAAAGTGTTGCTAAAGATTATTAAAAAATGACTAGAATAGTAGTATGTACACACACACACACACACACACACACACGTTGGTCACACAGTCCATATAATCCATAGGGTGTAGGAAGTTGCTCTGCTAATCCAAAGGCCTTGATTCTCTTGTGGTTCAATCTACCCGTATCTCCATGGGGGAAAGATGAGTCATCTCTCATGCAATTTACATACTCAGAAAGATACTTCACCTCAGAAGGTCACTGAAGGTCCAGTTATAAATCTGTATCAACTTTTCCTTAGCAATGAGATGGAAATAATATAAAACTATATACAGAGCTACGTGTGTGTGTGTGTGTGTGTGTGTGTGTGTGTGCTTCCATGCATATGAACCTTTATTCTTTTTGACAGAAGTGATCCTTGACAGCAGATTTCCCCAGCGTAACACCTCTTTTGATTTCTTAACTGATAATACCATGAGTGCTGATTGTGGATCCAAGTAAAGTGGATAACCATAGAAAAATTCATGCCTTTGAATTGTGATCTTGGCGAATAATGCTGATTATCTCACAGACTACCAAAAAAATAAGTCTTTCTCTGAAGAAAATCACCTAGGATGCTACTTACAGGCAATGACGAGTGAAATGTCATCTCACGTGCTTTGGGTATGTTGTCAGAAGGGACCAGTCCTTGGAAAAAGAAATAGTTCTGGGAAAGGTGAATGATTAGAGGAGAGGAAGTCTCTTCGCAAGATAAATTGACACAGTGACTGTATGAACGGACTCAAGCACAGGAGAGATAGTAAGGAAGTTACTAGGAATAACAAAGTTCAAATCTGGTGTTCATAAGGTTGTTATGAGTCATAATCAAATTGGTGGCACCAAACAATAAAAACATACACACACGTGTATACATCTATACACATGTACATATACCTTTACACACATGCCCATACTCTCTTACAAACACACATACAAATAGCGTAAAATACTTTTTATTCAAATTTTCTTTAAGTTTTTAAAAAATTGTTTTTGTAGTTTTAATGAAAGTTTAAAGTTTTATTCCTTCAACCATACATATTGTGTTGTATAACATTAATTGTGAGACTCAGCATAGACTCACACCTTTCTCATGTCACTCCTGTGATTCTGATTTCCATTAACCTATTTAAACCCTCTTTTTTTCTGAACTTACTCCCAGGCAAATGCTGATTTTTGACCCTTTTATGCTTGTTAGTCTAGGGATTGAGTACCTCCCTGGTGTTATTAGTCACTTTATAGGCTTATAAGGAGTTCTGGTAAACTTACTGGTTAAGATTTGTGCTGCCAATCCAAAGGCAGGTGCTTTGAATGCAAGGGTTGCTGCTTGAGTGAAAGACAGGCAGTCTTGTCCTGTGAAATTTACTGTCTCTGAAAACCTGCTAGAGGATAAGCTATAATAGCACATAGCAACAACAAAATAAACATGTTTACTGTCTTACTGTAATTTGAGTCTTAGAGATGTATTTTCTTTTCATATGCAAAGGGAAATTAAGGACGATAGTATGTTTGTTGCTGTTGTTGTTATATGCTGTAGAGTTGCCTGTGACTCAGCAACCCTATGTACAAAAACCCTAAACCTTACTCGGCCCTGTGCCAGTTTTACTGTCTCCGACACACCCACTCCCACTACTCCAGTCACTAAATCAATCCATCTCTTCAAGGGTCTTCCTCTTCCATTCTGTCCCTCCACCCTTCCAAGCATGACATCCCTCTCCAAGGACTGGTCTCTCCTCGCAATATGTCCAAAGTATGTCAGACAAAGATTCAGAATCTCAAAGGAGCATCCTGATTTAACCTTCTGCCGGATAAACCTGCTCATTTTCTTAGCAGTCCATGGTACATTCAATACTCTTCTCCAGCACCACAGCTCAAAGGCATCGATTCTCCTTCTATCATCCCTAGTCATTGTCCAGCTTTCTGATGCATAGCAAGTAATTGCAAAGACCGTGGCCTGTATCAGGTGCACCTTAGTCTCTAGACTGACATTGCTGTTCCTCAGAACCTTGGAGTGGTCTCTGACAGCAGACATTTTCAATGCAATTCATCTTTTAATTTCCTGGCTCTTGGTACCAAGAGTGTTAATCGTAGAGCCAAGCAAACTGAAGCTGCCAACAATCTCAATTTCTTGATCATCAATCATGATGCTGTCAATCACCACAATGGTGAGAATCTTTGTTTTCTTGATGTTGAGCTTCAATCCATATTTAAGGCAGCATGTATGAGAGTACAGGAAACAAAAATTTCATCTGGCTTACTTTAAGGACCACCTTATAGTAATGGTGGTCTGCAAAACCCATGGGTATTCTCAAGTATGGTTGTAATAAACTTTTAAAATTAACTCACCAACTATGATTCATGCTTAGTCAGTGAATTTAAAATGTTGTGTAAGGTATAATAGTGCTAAAAATAGATAAAACCCTTAATTTTAACTATGAAAATTTACCATTGTATATGTAATTATACAAAGGAAGCTCTGGTGGCCTAGTGGTAATAACTTGCACTCCAATCCTGAATGTATGTGGTTTAACTCCACTAGTTGCTCCGGGAGACGGATAGACCATCTCCTGCCATGTAATCAACCTCCTCTGAAAACCCTCTGGAGGGTCAGCTATGGGTCAGTTCCAACTCATGGTACTCAAAAACACCCAATAATTTTAACTAAGAACATGTATTTGTATATTAATCCTCCAATCATATATATATATAATTTGTTATGTACTGTTGAGTTAAAATAGACTCATCATAGCTGACACTCCAGCAAGTTTTTGGAGGCTAGAAATCTCATGGGAGGAGATTGCCCATTTTTCTTTCATGCAGTGACTAGTGTATTTTCACCACCTGCCTTTTGGCAGTGCAATTCTTTACCACTAAGTGAAGGCCAAACTTGAGACTTTATTGCCAATGTTAGATGGATCTTGGCAGAAAGCAGAGAGTACCAGAAGAATGTCTGTGTTTCATTGATAAACCAAAGGTATTTGACTGTGTGAATCACAACAAATTGTGGCTAACCTTGAGGAAAATGGGAATCTCAGAACACTTGATTGTGCTCACACAAAACCTATACTTGGACCAAGAAGCAGTCCTCAGAACAGAGCAAGGAAACACTGCTTGGTTCAAAATCGGGAAAGAAGTGTGTCAGGGATGCATACTGGCCCCATACCTTTTCAATCTGTATGCAGAACAGATCATTCTGGAGGCAGGGCTTTATGCGGAAGAGTATGGCATCAAGATTGAAGAAGATTCATTAACAACTAATGATATGCAGATGACACAACCTTGCTTGCTGAAGCTGAAGCGTTTGTTGCAGAAGGTTAAGCACTGTAGTCTTCAATGTGGGTTGAAGCTCAACATCAAGAACACAAAGATTCTCACCACTGGGCCAATTGGCAGAACCATAATTGATGGAGAAGAGATTAAAGTTGTTAGCAATTACAACTTGCTTGTCTCCACAATCAAAACTCTTAACACCAGCAATAAGGAAATCAAAAGACAAATTGCATTGGGAAATCTGTTGTCAGGGACCTCTCCAGAGTGCTGAAAATCAATGATGTCAGTCTAGAGACAAAGGTTTGCCTAATCCGGCCCATGATCTTCTCAATTATTTTTTTAAGCTTCAGAGAGCCGGACAATTACTAAGGATGACAGAAGAATAATAGATACCTTCAACTTGTGGTACTGAAGGAAAGTCTTCAACATATCATGGACTGAAAAGAAAACAAATCTGTCTACCTTAGAAAGGGTGAAACCTAGTCTCTCCTTGGAGGCTAGGATTTTGAAGCTCTGTCTCACATACCTTGGGCACATGGCCAGGACAGACCAGTACTTCGAGAAAGATCTCATGTTCAGAGGGTGGAGAGACAGCACAGGAGAGCAAGGCCCCAGATGAGATGGGTTGATACAGTATCCGGGGAAATGGGGGTTGGTATGTTGGAATTAGTGAGACTGGCTCAAGACAGGGAAGAATTCAGAGCTGCTGAACATAGGGTCACTAAATGTCATAGGTGACTCAACAATTTATAACATCATATTATATTGGGTTGTTTGGTGTTTCTTTTTTGTTTGTTTGTTTTATTTTTAGCCTCTTGTTAGACCTCAGGGAGGGCTTTTGTATTTAAAAGTTGGTTGTTACTATATTTTGGAGGAATATTTTTCTAAGTGGTGCAGCACTCTTCTGCCAATATGCTGTACTAAGGCAATCTGGGGTTGATGTGATACTGAACCTTGTGCCATTGGGGTGTCAAATGCTATAATGGTTACCAATGGCGGAATAGTGTTTAATGAAACTCCCAGTTTAAAACAGGTTTGGAAGCAGGAGTGGCATCTACTTCCTAAACAACATGCCTCTGGAAACTATGAACTTTGAGAAATGACAATTGTTATAGAAAAGCTTCGGGCCTTTTGTTTATAGGGTCACTATGAGTCGTGCTGGACTTGATGGCAATCAACAACGTCACAAATCAGGACTGAAGTTTCCATATACAATGATTTTCTATTTATAGGTTTAGTAACTTCCCTGTAAAACTATGTTCATAAGATATTATTTATGATTTCAAATTAAGTCTCTCTAAAGTAAAGCAAAATGTGAAAACAAGATACAATCTAAGAACAAAATTTACGTGCATTCTTATAGTTTACCATTTTAAGCTATTTTTCCTATACCTAAGTTGATAGTGATGCTTTTATTATGCCATCTACTTTATATAACAGCATTCATTTAATTTTCATTGAAACAATTTTTCCTTTATTGTACTGGTACTCATAAGTGTAAGTGATATTTAATTAAATTTCATAATTGCAACAGAATTGCAATCATAAACAGCTTTGGAAAAACATAATGGATATTTGGTAAATATACAGTTCATCTCATGACTGAATATTGTCCTTGAATAAAAGAGAAATTATCAGTTCATGTCAATGAATTACAGGACAAATGATTTTTCTTTATTTTTTTCTTATTTTATTAGTCAGAAAAATCAGTAAAGAAGAGACATACAATAGCTGCTATTTATGAGTTGGAGATGTTTGGAAGGTGGCTGAATGATCCGTCATCATTAGGGAAGCCTTTAACTGTAGAAAAGGTAGGACCAGTTATAACCAGTTGCCACTCAATTACTTATACTCAGGGTGACTCATATATATTACATTAGTGCTATGCTTCATGGGGTTTTCAGTAGGTCATTTTTTGAAAGTAGATTGCCAGGTCTTTCTTCCAAGATTCCTATGAGTGAACATAAATTTCCAATATCTCTGTTACCAGACAAACCCATTATCTTTGCACTGCCCAGAAACATCAAATTCTCTTGGATGCATTTTAATAGCTCTCCCTTTTAAAAAAAAATGAAAAGAAATAATTGATGATATTCCTTAAATTTATTAGAAATGAAATCTGAGATTATAGGGTCAATCATCTTTTCTCATTCAGTTTTTAGAAAAGGTAAAACTAACCATGCTTTCCTCTTTTATAGATAATCTCAATTCGAACCCCCTTTATAATATTGTGATGTGTTATTGATCAGAAATGAAAACTATACCATTCAATCATTGGATCCCAAAGAGGATTGGGAGACAAGCTCCAAAAAACAGGAATAGACCTAAAAAAATAAAAATTAAGCATTGCAAAGGAAAATGTCATCCTACCTTATGTATTCCCTGTCCCCTGTAATGCTGACATTTATAGCATATTTCTATGTCTTTTAAAGTTTGTATTGCATGTAAATGTGCAAATCATTTTTTCTTAATGAAATAATAGTTTCTGAAAATGTAAAACTTGCCTCCTGCATATAGAGCTTGTTGTTGTCGTTGTGTATCGTAGAGTGAGAAGCAACCCATAGCCGACCCTCCAGTGGGTTTTCACAGGCATTTAACCACAGGAGAGGAGATTCCCCATCCGACTCTCAGGAAGCAAGTGGTGGATTTGAACCACATACCTTCTGGATTGCAGCACAGCTTCTTGCCACGAGGCCACTAGAGCTCTCTAATAATATGAATACCACATAAGGTTAGAGCCTGTCAATATATGCTTTCCTTTTAATAAAATCTGCTCTAAAACTATTCTTATTTAGTCATAAATAGAAATGTCAACATGTAACTTGGCCATGGATATTCTGAAAACGGAAAGAAGGTAAAGTAATTGAAATTTTTTAAAAAATAAGCCTTAAGTTAGAAAAAAATAATGAGCAGTAGGCTTCAGTGGTATATTACATTATTATGAGAGTAAAAGATAAGATGAATTGTCTTTTATAATGTAAAAGCCACAATGAAGATTTAGGGCTGTGAGGAACAGCGTTCTTTAAAACAGCAGTGTTCTACCACATAAACAGATGGTTTGTCTTTACCTTCAGTATATTTAAAAACTACACAATTTATATTACATCCAGTTCAAATGAATCTTTAGAATAGTTTTGCATAACGTTTAACTCCTATATACGTCTTCCAAATGTGCTTCTATTTTTTCCTTGGAAAAATCAACCTGGTAAAGTAGTAAAGTAGGTTGAGCCCATGAATGAAAAAATATTTAAATTATTAATAAAAATAAACTGTAGACTTTGGAAAACACATCAAGTCATTTAAAACAACCCATACTTTCTGCCAAGTATACTGTGAGAATAGAACAGAAGCATATATGACTGTCTTAAAATATTTTATATCCTTTAATGAAAAAATTTATCTTTACCTTTCAATGTATGGTTTACCCTGCACACTCTCTGTGTGTGTGTGGATGGATGTGTTTGTAAAATTACATAGTCTATGACAAAGAGAGGGAATAAACTTTAATTTTGTGTTATTGTTGTTAGGTGTCATTAAGTTGATTATAATCCTTAGTGACCCTATGAACAATAAACCTGAAATTTACTCTCTTCTGTGCCATCCTCATCATCTCTGATATAATCTCATTGTTATACTCACTGTGCCAGCCATCTCTCTGAGGATTTTCCTTTCTTTTGCTCACCCTCCACCTTTCCAAGCATGATGTCCTTTCCTAAGCATGCCCAAAATTTGTGAGAGGAAATGTCACCATTCTTCCCTCTAAGGAGCACCCTGGTCACACTTCTCCCATGATACATTTATTTGTTCTTTCACAGAGTTTGCAAATTCCCTTAACTTTTCTTATTTGACATATAACATTGACAATGAATTTGTTCCCATGAAAACACCTTTATAAAGGGACAGACTGGAGAAGAAGAAAGAAGAAGAAAGGGAACTTTGAGCTGTACTGCTTAGGTAGAGCTCAACAATCCTCCAGCAAAGGCTCCTAGCCTTCTATATTTATACACTCTTCAGTGGTTTAGATAGACATATGTGTGAAACACACGCAAGTAAGTGCTGTTTGTAGACCATCATGGGCAGAAAAAAAAATACAACAATACCAAAAGCCTAATTAAAACAACAACAACAACAAAAACACAAAAAATAGGACAAAGAGATTCCACTGATACTAAAAATTTCATCTTAAAAATTAGTACAATTCTGCTTTCTGTTTTCATTTTGGAAAAAAGGTTTGACTGTAACTTTAAGATTGAAAAGAATCATATCTGTCCAACTTCCATTGCAATTTGAGAGCACCTTGAAATTTCTTTAACTCCTTAAATTGTCCTAAAGAAGTTTTTACTTATTAAAAAAAAAATCTCTTATTCTTCCTTTTTCTCTTTCTGTGATAGACAAGTTCTATGTCTGAATTGTATAAAATTCTATAAGGACTACCTGTCTATAGAAATAGCCTTAGCAAAAATAAAGAAGAAAATGCAGTTAATATGTTTTAGACTTCATCATTCTATCCTCTTTCAGAACTTAAAAAAAATCACTCTGTTGCACATCAATAGAGGGACATAGGAAACACCCTATTTCTCTGTCACTGTGGTTTTTTTTCAGGAAGGACATATGCCTTATCAGTGTCAATGAGATTCAATGAAACATAATAACCAACAGTTAAAATCTGGGGCAATGCAGGCCTGGAGCTACTGACAGCCATCTCACCCTCCAAAGGCTCTCAAAATCTAACCAACAGAGAAAGAATCATAGTAGGATGGAGAAGTAGATAGGTCAGATGCTGAGGGCTCCATCTAACTCCGTAAGTCCAACTATGACTAAAAGAATCACTTCTAGGTTCTTAGCCCCTTAACTAACTTATGTTATTTAGCTTAAATAACTTTGATCGTTTAAGTATGTATGGGCCACTAGCAAATAAAAACATATAAATCACAAGTCATTGAAAAGGAGTGACAAAGAGACTCATTTATAGAAACCTCAAAATTTCACAAAAATCATCTCAAGCAATGAAGGATCAACAGTAATGTCGGCTTTTGTTGAAGTCCCAAATGCAGAAGCCTCGAGAAACAAGCCTGATGCCCTTCACTTGGCAGTCCTCCAAGGTGGTTCTCTTTAATTTCACATCTCTGAGCTCTGAGTTCTAACAGCACATCTTACAGTAATTAGCTAACAGGTCAGTATTAAATGGCTGGACTTGATTAGAATACAAGTTTCTCACCTCTGAAATCACAGGCTTAAACTGGCTGAATGAATGTCAGTGCACTCCTGCGCATCATGATTGTTGTTCTTATGGGCCGTCAAGTTCCTTGCAACTCATAGTAATGCTACGTACAACCGCCCTGAAACCTGCTCTATCCTGTACCAACCTGACTGTCTCTAACACACCTACCCTCATTACCTCAGTCATTGTATCAATCTATCTCATCAATTGTCTCCCTCTCTTTCTTCATCCCTCCACCCTTCCAAGCATGACGTCCCTCTCCAAGGACTGATCCCACCTTGCAAGATCTCCAAAGTATGTCAGGTGAAAACTCAGAATCCTTGCCTCCAAGGAGCAGCCTGGATTTACCCTCTCTAGGATGAACCTGGTTGTCCTGGCACTCTTCTCCAGCACCACAGCTCAAAGGCATCAATTATCTTTCTATCATCTCTGCTCATTGTCCAGCTCTCTGACACATACACAGCTAGCAATCGTGAAGATTATGACCTGGATCAGGCACATCTTAGTCTCCTAACTGACACTGTTGCTCTTCAGTACTCTGGAGAGGTCTCTGACAGCTGAGTTTCTCAATGCAATTAGTCTCTTGATTTTCTGTCTACTGGTATTAAGATTGTTGATTATGGAGCCAAGCAAACTGAAGCTGTTAACAATCTGTCTCTTCATCAAACATCAGGATTACTGAAAGTTTTAGTTAGCTAGTACTACTGTAGCACAAATACTGTAAAAGGAAGGATTTAACTGAAATGTATGTTCTCACGTCTCAGAGACTGGAAGTTCAAACTTAGAGAGTGAAGTATGGGAAGACATTCTAATTCTCTCATCTCTGGAAGAAATTCCTTATCTCTTTAATGTCTGCTCCCTGCTTAGTTGGAGATATTGAAGCATCTTGTTGCTGTTTTTGTTAAGTGCCGTCGAGTTGTAGGCGACTCATAGCGACCCAATGAACCAAAGTCATCAATACTTGCGTGCGTGACTTTCATCCTTTCTCCAGGTTCATAGGGGTTCCTGAGGCAAGACATTTATGGAAATGGATGCCATTCCTGCTTCAAATCGAAGCATCTTGGCATCTACTATATTCCATCTCTCTTAGCTTCCTCTGCTGGATTGTTTAATCTTTTATTATTACTAGAAGGAGTCGTGGTACTAGGGATATTGTAGCTGATGTTAGATGGATCTTAGCTGAAAGCAGGGAGTACCAGAAGAATGTCTATCTGTGTTTCATTGATTATGCAAAGGCATTTGACTGTGTGGCTCATAACAAACTGTGGCTGACTCTGAGAAGAATGGGAATCCCAGAACACTTGATCATGCTAATGAAAAACCTATACTTGGACCAAGTGGCAGTCGTCAGAACAGAGCAGGGAAACACTGCATGATTCAAAATTGGGAAGGGCATACGTCAGGGATGTGTCCTATCTCCATACTTTTTCAACCTGTATGCAGAGCAGATTATCTGAGAGGCTAGGCTCTATAAGGAGAAGTGTGGCAACAGGATTGGTGGAAGATCTATCAACAATCTATTGTGCAGATGACACAACCCTGCTTGCTGAAACTGAGGAGGACCTGAAGTGTTTGCTGCAGAGTGTCAGGGACTGCAGCCTTCAGTATGAATTGAGGCTCAATGTCAAGAAGACAAAGATTCTCACCATTGGACCAATTGACAGCATCAGGATGGATGGTGAAGAAATTCAGATTGTTAACAACTCTAATCTGCTTGGCTCCATGGTCAACACTCTTGGCACCAAAAGCCAAGAAATTAAAAGATGTATTGCGATGGGAAAGTCTCTGCTGTTCGGGACCTCTCCCAAGGACTGAAGAGCAATTGTGTCTCTCTGGAGACTAAGGTGCATCTGATACAGGCCATGGTCTTTGCAATCACTTGTTATGCATCAGAGAGTTGGACAATGACTAGAAAGGATAGAAAGAGAGTTGATGCCTTTGAGCTGTGGTGCTGGAGAAGGTATTGAGTGTACCATGGACTGCCAAGGAAACAAACTGATTCATCCTAGAGAGGGTTAAACCAGGTTGCTCCTTGGAGGCAAGGATTCTGGGGCTTCATCTGACAAACTTTGGACATGTTGTAAGGAGGTACAGGTCCTTGGAGAGGGACACCATGCTTTGAAGGGTGGAGGGAAGGCGCAGGAGGGGAAGACCCTCTATGAGGTAGATTGATACAGTGACTGGGGTAATCGGGATGCATGTGTCAGAGGCAGTGTGATTGGTACAGGATAGAGCAGGGTTTAGGGCTGTTGTACATATGGTCACTATAAGTCACAAGCAACTTGACAGCACATAACAACAACAATTATTATTATTTTCTTTCTAGAATTTTAATACATTGTTTTCCAGAAGAGATTCTTCCAATTTCCCTCACCCTCACCCCATCAAATTGTACAACCCCATGATTAATTCTCTCTTCCCCCTACACATCCTTATCTCTCTGTTTCCACCCTCTCCCCACCTTTGGATCCTTATACTCATTCTAGAATAATGGTTTCGTTCACTATTTGTCCTTGTGAGACTGAGTTAGTTCACTCAGCATAATGCTGTCTAGTACCTCCTAAATTAGATAATAATTTACAAAATCATTGCTTCTGCATGCTGTGTAGTGTACCATTGTGTGAATGTAACATCATTTCTCAATCCATTTGCGTGTAACCCTTTTATATGTCAAAAGATACTAATTCAAATACATTCTATACTAACCAAGCCTCATTAACATAAGAAAGACAACCTATTTCCAAAAAGGTTATCGCCATAAGCATGTTGACGTTGCTCTTAAGTGTCATTTTAGCAATCCAGTTCAATTCATAGTGACTCTACGAACATCTCAACATCAAGAAAACAAGGTCGTCATTACAGGACCAACAGTCAACATTATGCTTGGCAGAGAAAGAATTGAAGCTGCTCTGACTTCATCTTCCTTGAATTAACAATCTATACTCTTATTTCAGCTTTGTACTAGCAGTAGGATATCAGAAGACATATTGCATTGGATAAGTCCACTGTCAGGAACCTTGACAAAATGATGCAAAGCAATTATGTCAGTTTGAAAATTAAGATACACCTGATTCAGGCCATCCATGGTTTTCTCAATCACCTGCTAAATATCAGAGAGCTTGACAAGAAAAAGGATGAAAGAAGAATTTTACTTTTGAGTTGTGTTGGAGAAGAGAAGTGGATATCCCATAGAATGCTAAAAGAACAAACTGATACATCTTAGAAGAAGTGCAGCCAGAGTGCTTCTTGGAGACAAAGATGGTGAAGCTTCATCTTTCATACTTTGGACATCTGGCTAAGAGATACTATTCCTTGGAAAATGACATCATGCTTGGAAAGATGAAAGGTCAGCAAAGGAAAGGAAGACCTCCAATGAGAGAGATTCACATGATGACTTCAGCAATGGGTTAGAATGTGTCAGAAATTATGAGGATGGCAAAAAAATAGGCAGGGTTTCAGGTCAGCTGTTCATAGGGACATTATGAGTCATATTCAACTCAAAGGCACCTACCAACACAAGAACAATTGATCCAAGGTATCTGATTTCTCTTGCCCTATTCTTTATCATTCCTATGATCTCTCATATGCTAGGGCCTATTGTACAGGCACTGTGTCAACCCAACTTGTTGAAGGTCTTCCTCTCTTTCTCTCGCCCTCCAACTTTCCCAGTACAATGCATCCTTTTTCAAAGACTGTCTTCTCCTGATAATATTCCTTAAGTGTGTGGGACAAAGTTTCACCATCCTTTCCTCTAAAGAGCACCCCAGTTGCACTTCCTCCAAGACAGACCTTTTGTTCTTTTGGTAATTCAGTACTATTCTCTGACACCACAATCCAAAGACATTGATTCTTCTTCTGCAACTCTTACTCATTTTTCTAACTTTCCTGTGTATAGGAAGTAATCGAAAAGATCATGTCTTGGATAAGGCACTCCTTAGTCTTTCTAACATCATTGCTTTTGAGAACTTTGGAGAAGTTCTTGCAGCATATTCTCCCAACACAACACATCTTTTGATTTCTTGAGTATTTTACTTCAGGTCATTGACAATCAATTTTTTCTACAATATTCATGGTGTTGCTAATTGGATCAGTGGTAAAGATTTCTATTTTCTTAATGTTGAGATGAAATTTATACTGAAGTCTTTATTCATCTGCAGCAAGTGTTTCAAGTCCTCTTCACTTTCAGCAAGCAATAGTGTGTCATCTGCATACTACAGGTTGTTGATGAGTTATCCTCCAATTTAATGCCACACTCTTTTGATCAGCACACAGATTTAATAACTATGGAGAAAGGCTACATCCTGATACACACACCTTTTCTGATTTTAAACCATGCAGTGTTCTCTTGTTCTGCTCAGACACTAATTTCTTGATCTATGTATACATTTCCCACGAACACAATAGAGTATCTGGAGTTCTTATTCTTCTCTATGTTATCTATAGTTGGTAATTATAGTCCACATAGTCAAATGTTTTTGTATAGTCATTAAAGCACAACTAAACATTTTTCTTGTATCTTTGGCTCCTAACTTCTTGATGGTGGTCACATCTTGATGGAAGTCACATCTCGATGGTAGTCACACAAGAGAAGTTTTGGGTCATGTTTGATGTGTGTTACTATTTTTTCCCTCTAAGAAGTAGGTGTCAGTTGAACTTTTGACCAAGGGTGGAGACCTTCTTAAGGGTGTATCTTTAAAATCCCATTGAGAAGGGTTGCGTTTGCAAGCCAGCCTGGAGCCCCCTCTCTAGGAGTTGGTTCCTAACGTCTTGATGGCAAGTCACATAGGGAAGTTTTGGGGGTTCATGTTTGATGTGTGAATGTATTAATTTTAGAATGAATTTTTTTAAAATAATACAGCAATCATTTGTCTATTTCCTGTACTGCATAACTTGGAGTTGCTGTGATACTGAACTTTGTGCCATAGCCGTCTCAAATACCCTAATGATTATCCATCATGTACAATGTTTGGAGCTTCAAGATTGATTCAAGTTGGGAAGCAGGAGTGGCATCCACTTGCTAAACTAGATGCCTCTGGAATCTCTATAAACTCTATACACATATAGAAATTACGTTAGTTATAGAACAGAGGTTAGGTATTTTGTACAAGGGTAGCTATGATTCTTATTCAACTTGATGACACTTAACCACTGTTAAATGAGACTAGTGTTACATCTGGAGGAACCTTCTTCCACTTTGCCCTTCTCTCTTTGTCAATGTGCTGTATGAAGTAACCTGGGTTTGCTGGGATGCTGAACCTTTTGCCACTGGGATATCAAATATTGTAATGGTTCCCCAATGTGGACAGTGTTTGGTGGATCTCCCAGCTGTAAAACAGGATTAGAAATAGGAATGGCACCCATTTCCTAAGCCACCTATCTCTGGAAACTCTATGAACTTGGAGAAACAACAACAATTATGGAAAGACATTAGGTCTTTTGTTCACACAGTCACTATGAGTTGTGCTCACCTCAATGGCAATCAGTCAAGATCTGACATTAACAATGAAATCCTTCATACCACATCTTCTTTTGATCCAGTTTGAATCTCTGACAGTTCCTTATCAATATACTCTTCCAGTCATTTTAAAATAATCTTCATCAAATTTTCCTTTCATGTTCTTTTATTGAAATTGTGCAGTAATTTCCACATGAACTTGCATCACCTTTTTTATGGATGGGAACAAATATGGATCTTTTCCAGTTTGTTAAACAGGTAGCTATCTTCCAAATTTCTTGACACAAACTAGTGGGCACATCCAGGAATGTATATATTTGTTAAAACATATCACTTGGTATTCCATCAATTCCTGGGGACTTGATTTTTTGTTTGTTTTGGTTTTTTTTTTGTTGTTGTTGTTGTTTTCCTCCCCAATGCCTTCAATGCAGCTTGAGCTTCCTATATTATTACCATTCAGTTCTTCTTAGTACTGTGACTCTATGTATTCTTTCCATCTTCTCTTGATGCTTTCTGTTTCCTGCATTATTCAAAATTTTTCTTAGAATTATTTCCATATCACAACTTGAGACTAAACTTTAATTTTCAGTTCCTTTAGCTTGAGAAATGCCAAGCAAATTTCTCACTTTTATGTTCTAACTCTACCTTTTTGCATACTTCATTATAATACTTTATTTTCTTAAGCTGACCTTTGCAAACTGCTGTTCCTTCTATTACTTTTTTCCTATTTTTTATTATTATTAATTTCAAGCATTTACAGAGATTTTGGATTTCCATTCATTCATTGTTTCACTTTTCTCCCCGCCCTCCAGTTCGCTCTTCTCTTTGAAAAGTAAAAGAAAAATTCCTTCATTGGTATACAAGTCTCCTGCACCCCACCAACCCCCACCCTGAGTATACTCCACTCTGCAACCTTCATTCTGGACTCTTATGATAATCATAATACTCTATCATATATTGCTTTTAAACTGTTCTCTCCCTCATCTATTTCAATGCAGTATACATAATTCATCCAGTTTTTCTTATTCTTACCCCAACCCTGATGTCAGTCCCATTTTACAGCACTGGCACCATGCAGTGTTTATCCTTTTGTGACTGAGATATTTCACTCAGCATAATGTCCTCCAGGGTCACCCATTTTGAATAATATTGCATTAGTTCCTTTTTTCAAAGCAGTATAGTATTCCATTGTGTGAATATACCACAGCTTCTATATTCATTTGTTTGTTGATGGGCACTTAGGTTATTTCCCACTCCTTGCTATTGTGAACAAAGCCACGATAAACATGGGTGTGCATGTATTTGCTTGGATGTCGGTTATGGTCTTTTTTAGGTATATTCCCAGTAGTGGAATTGCTGGGTCAAATGGTATCTCTGTTTGCAACTTTTTGAGAAATCATCATACCGCTTTCCACAGTCGTTGCACCATTTTACACTTCTATCAACCTCGCCAGCACTTGTTGCTTGCTGTTCTGTTAAATTTTGCTATTCTGATGGGGTGAGATGATATCTCATAGTTGTCTTGATTTACATCTCTCTTAGAGCTAGGGATTTTGAACATTTCTTCATGTGCGTGTTGGCCATCTGAATGTCTTCTTTAGTAAAGTGTCTGTTCATATCCTGTGCTCATTTTCTAATTGGATTATTTACCTTTATCTAGTGTGGTGCTTCATTCTATTACTTTAACATGTCTTCCTTTTGTTTCTGTCTCTCTACCTTCTAACACAATTGTCATTGTGGTCTTGAGGGAATAACAATTATTTTGGGAAAGTATATTTCAACTTCTGACATCTATTTTGGTTTTTATTCCCTTTTGTTGTTTTTTTTTAATTTTTATTTTAATTGGGAAAACATATTGGGGGTACAAGGAGGTGAGGGTTGGGGGCAGAAGGGTGAGGATTGGCCAGGATGCAGTTGCAGAGCTGCAGTTTGGTC
>NW_006399840.1:7128158-7129792 GCF_000299155.1 Elephantulus edwardii | reverse complement strand
CTGGCTCCAATAATTCTTTCCAGAACAAGTCCACCTTGCGGCAGTGTGGTGGCTTCGCTGTACCAGTCTTGAGGAGGGCCAGTGCCCAGCATCCATCCTGGGTGAGGGAATCCATTCATTCCAGCTGTGGAGGCCTCATGGAGCTGTAGCAGCTGTGCGGCGCGGGCTCTGCAGGGGGTGTTGGGAGCCATGAGACTCACCCATTTTTCCTTGGGAATCCTTGAATTCCTGTTGTTGAGCCTCAATCTTCACTGAGGGCCAGTCATCAACTGTTTAAGTGTTCAGTGGAAGGCCATAATGGCCTTGCTTTAAGTGGTTCACTGCTCCCGCAGCTCACCACGCTGTCTCTGCCTCCGCTGCCATCTTGGACCTCCCCTTTTGTTTTTGTAATGACCTTTTGCTCTCTTTGTCGCTGTGATCCCTGATGCCATCTCACAACCCATTTGGTCTTCAATCATTGGTGTTCAATTCATCAAATCTATTCTTAAGATTATTTTGAAATGCATGTGTAGTAGACTCCAAAGCATATTATGGTTCTGGTGGACTTGTTTTAATTTTGGCCTCGTTTTCATTTTGTTTTAATTTGGCCTTGTTGTGACTGCTGATAATGAGCTTCTCCAACAATTCCTTCTCAAAATGTAATCAATCTGACTCCTATGCAATCCATCATGTGAGGTCCATGTATAAAGTCACATTTTGTGTTTTTAAGAAAAATAATTGCAAAAAAAGAGACAAATATTTGCAATTAATAAGTCATTTAACATACAGAATTTAATCATTCTATTTCAGCATCATATCTGCCACCCACCAAGTCTATACTTTCTGACTAACATCCCTTCCTCATCATGTCCCACTTTTGCATTCCAGTCACCAATTATCATTAAGGTGTCTTCATTGCATGTTTGTCAGTTTTGAAAATGGATATGTATCAGAAGAGACTGAAAATTGCACTAGAGCATTGAGAAGCCAAAACAAAGAAAAAAGATGCTGAAGTAAATGAGCTGAACAGATTTTAAAGGACAGCTCAAGAAGACATAGTGTTATAACATTGTGCAGGGAGCTCGGATTGCAGAATTAAAAGGCAGGAATTTGCTCTGTATTTCTCAAGATGAGAAAACTGAAAAACAAATGTAAACCTCAAGTTGCAATATCTTGAATGATCTGGGAAGCATAACAAGTAGATGGAGGGACCTCTGACCACTTCAGACTCCAAGATGGTTGTTCTCCTACTGAAACACATTGGCCTTCTTTGCCTCTGTGCCCATCTTAGTCCTCAGCTCTATATCAGAAATGTTGTGCCTTTAGAAACCACAGCCAAAGAAAAAATGGATAAGCTCTGGAATAAGAACACAATTTCAGATTTTCCATTATCTTCCCACATCATTATTTACAGTTGATCTCTTCCCATGGTGATGCCCATTTGTACTGTGGCCCACGTATGACCTTCAGTACAGGAATCTCTTTTTGGCTTGTCCACCCTGTTGGTCCCTGGGGACTTTGAGCCTTATTTGGAACTTGTAAAGTTCCTATATTTCTATCTTTTCCAGTCAGTGAGCCAGCTGGCTGTTCTCCAAATTTCTTGGCACAACTTAGTGAGCACATCCAGGCCAGTGTCTGTTTGTTGAAATATGTCA
>NW_006399840.1:7111671-7127908 GCF_000299155.1 Elephantulus edwardii | reverse complement strand
CCTTTTGATTTTCTGACTCCAGCTCTCTGCACATTTCATTATAGTATCTTGCTTTATCGTCTCGGGCTGCCTTTTGAAATTTTCTGTTTAGCTCTTTGATTTCTTGGTTTCTTCCTTTAGCTTTGGCTTCTCGGCACTCTAATGCAATATTCAGAGTCTCTCTCATCGGACATCCATCTTGGTCTTTTCGTCTTTTCCGGCTTTTGTAACTATCTTTTGCATTCTTCATGTACGATATTCTTGATATCCTCCCAGAGTTCATTTGGTCTCTGCTCATTGGTGCTCAAGGTCTCAAACCCGTTCCTGAGATGGTTTTGAAATTCGAGTGGGATAGACTTAAGGTCAAGTTTTGGTTCCCATAGACTTGATTTAATTTTCCTCAACTTCAGCTTGAACTTGCTTATGAGTAGTTGGTGGTCTGTGCCACAATCAGCACCTGGCCTGGTTTTCACTGCTGATATTGAGCTTCTCCACTGAGTCTTTCCACAAATGTAATCGATTTGATTCCTATGCATACCATCAGGTGAGATCCATGTGTGTAGCCTGTTTTTATGTTTCTCATAAAAGGTATTTGCAATGAATAATCACTGAATATGCAGAACTGTATCATTCTATCTCCAGCCTCATTTCTCTCACCGAGCCCATATTTTCCAGCTACTGAACCTTCTTCTCTGTTCCCAACTTTTGCATTCCAGTCGCCCATTATTATCAATGCATCTTGATTGCATGTTTGATCAACTTCTTACTGCAAAAGTTGGTAGAAATCTTCTATTTCCTCCTCTTTGGCTCTGGTTGTTGGTGCATGTATTTGAATGATAGTGGTATTCACTGGACTTCCTTATATGTGTGTGGATATTATCCTATCTCTCACCACGTTGTATTTCAGGATGGATCTAGAGATGACTTGTTTAATTATGAAACCAACCCCATTTTTTCTCACCGTTTCATCCCCAGCATAGTAAATCATATAATCGTCTGATTCAAAATGTTCCATACCAAGCCATCTCATTTCGCCTATACCTAGTATGTCAATATTTATGCGTTCCATTTCTTTCTTAACAATGTCCAATTTTCCCACATTCATGCTTCTCACGTTTCGTGTTCCAATCACTAGTGTCTGTTTACAGCTGTCCTTCTTCTCTGTATTTCTGTTTCTAAGATCTCAGTCTCAATTGCCATGTCTGCTATTCCTAGCAATAGTCTAAGTGTGCTCTGCTGTACATAGGGTTTTCAAAGGCCTGTCTTTTCGGAAGTGGATCGATTCTGTGACTGGAGCAGTGGGAATAAGTGCGTTTGAGATGGCTAAGTTAGCACAGGATAGAACAACATTTAGAGCTCTTGTACATAGGGTCGCTATGAGTCGCAAGCAACTCGATGGCACATGACAACAACAACAGCAACAAAGTTCCTAAGGCTGGCTCCAGCACTGATCTGCACAGCTAAGTGTACACTTGTCTCTCCTCTCGTATATAACATCTGGAATGGAACATGACACTCGATGTAGGACCTAGGAAAAGGCCTGAAGATTCCTCAGATTTGCCAGTCTGGAGTAACTCTGTTGGTTTTCACTGTTATCCTCTGTAGGACTGACAGCTTTGTGAAGTTTTGAGGTTCCCAAAATCTACCTACAACTTACAATGTTGACCTTCCTGCAGTTTATTATTCATTTCTCCAGAGCAAAGCTCTCCTGAGTGATTAAACCCTTTTATGCTTGCAAATACCCTTGGAGCTCAGTTAATAGTAAAGAACATTGTAATGGGAAAAGGTCTCATTTTCCTCTTGTTTTTGTGGATGGAATAACTACAAAAACTCTGTTTTCTTGTCCTACATTGCAGTCTACTTCAAGCCTTTATTCTTTTTCAATATTAAGTTTTGATTTGTGCTGAGGGTCAGATTTTGGCCCCTTCGTCCTGAGATGGTGGGAACTATGCCAGCTCTATGGTCTCTGCTATAAAGACTGGGGTAGGGCTTTGTGTGCCTCTGCCTGTGGGTTGCTGGCTTAAAGGGCAGTTCCGTTTTTGGTCAGAGCCCAGGGTCTTCAGTACCCATATACTATGACTGAAAAGTGTGTGGGAGTGGGGGAATTAGCTTGCCCCAGCTAGAGGGAGATAAGAGGAATGGCTCTAGGAACAGAGGCTTTGGAAAAGGACATACAAGAGGAAGATCCGTTGAACATAATGATTTTTTTTCTCTTCCTTGCACTTCTAGGAAAACAAGCCTCTCAATGTCATGTTTTCTAATCCATGTGACATATTTTTCTGAAACTGAATTAAAATATTTTTGTGTTCTTTGACTCTTCTTGAAATCTAGAGAAACTGGGAGAATGACAACTGAGGGGAAGTTTCCTCTCCCGTCCTTCAGTCTCAAGCGTTCATACTCCCCTAATTTAACTTTTCTCAGGAGAGAAACAGTTTGTCCTGAACTGGTAACTGGGAATATCTTCAGGGAATCAAGTACAAGTAGCCAGAGATCTCATTATCACATAGTGAAAGGAGCAAGAAAAAGGAAGTTAAGCATGTAGAGAGCTAGAGGATTATTATAGGTACCAGAGTCACATGGAGGACTGATTATGAGCATCCTTACGGAACTCTTTAGCAAAGCATGGTACAGGTGGAAGACAGAGGACTAGGGAAGGCTAAGAAATAAGCTAAAGATATATATGTGGAGAAAAAGGCAAGTAGGGAAGAGGAATTAAGGTTGATTGAAAACCTAACAAAAATTTGTAATTGAATATTAAATTTGGTTCAATTTACGATCCCTGTAGGGCAAGGTTCTGGGTCCCTAATTCACTTTGCAGAAGTGCTGTTAGACCCAACAGTCTCAGTGGGAAAATAATGGACTCTCTTCTCCCATGCAATGTACAGCCTCTCAAACCCATTGGAGGATCATCTAGTTATGAGTTGACTACAACTTGACAGTAATGAGTTTGAGGTTTTTCCCCTATAATTACTGAAAAAGAAAGTTGCATTGGGTCAAACAATGCATATTTCAACAGATCCTCTAAATTATTGTAATGCATAATTATGTTTGAAAGCTATTGGTCAAGATAAATTTTAAAATCTCTTCAAAGTAAAATAAGTCAGCATTCCTCCTCTCCTCCCAAAAATTTACGTGATTTGCATCCATGTCAGCCTTTTAAATGGAGCCTACAGTTTCTGAGGAAAAGTAGGTATAAAAAAAACCATGCATACAACTTGTCTTTAAATAAACCAGAGTGAATCCTTTCCATGGAGTGAATTCTGGCTCCTCGGAATGCCATGCACGCTAGAGTATCCTATCCTTTAGGATTTTCAAGGATATGAAAAAAATGTCAAACCTCTTTTCCAAAGCACCTCTAACCTCTCTCATGTTATACAGTATTTTTCAAAATTATTGCTCCTGAGTGTTGCATAGTATTCCCCCAGATGAATGTTTCTCCGTCTAGTCATTTGTTGATGGACATTTGGGCTGTTTCTATATCCTTGCTATTGTAAATAATGCTGCTATGAACATCTATGTACAAATCTCCTTTTGTACTTTAGTTCTGTTTTCCTTGGTCTATATCTCTAACACTGTTGCTGTTATTGTGTACCACAGAGTCAAAACCGACCCATAGCTGACTCTCTGGAGTGTTTTCAGAGGCAGTTAATCATACAGGAGGAAATTTATCCATCCTTCTTCTGTGGAACAGCTGATGGTAAAAAATAAAGCTCCAGAAATTGATGGAATACCTATTGATGTATTTCAGCAAACAGATGCTACCCTGCATGTGCTCACCAAGTTGTGCTAAGAAATCTGGAGGATAACTACTTGGCCAACTGAGTGGAAGAGATCTATATTTATTCCCATTCCAAAAAAAGGTGACCCGACAGAGTGTGGAAATTATAAAACAATATCACACACTCACAAAATCCTGCTGAAGATTTTCCAGAAAAGACTCGAACAGTACATTGACAGAAAACTACCAGAAATACAAGCTGGGTTTAGAAGAGGCCATGGCACTAGGGACATTATTGCCAATGGAAGATGGATTTTGGCAGAAGGTAGAGAGTACCAGAAGAATATCTATCTGTGTTTCATTGACTATGCAAAGGCATTTGACTGTGTGGATCTCAATAAATTGTGGCTAACCTTGAGGAAAGTGGTAATATCAGAACACTTGATTGTGCTTCTGTGAAACCTATCCTTGAACCAAAAAGCAGTCCACAGAACAAAGCAATGAAACAACGCATGGTTCAAAATCAGGAAAGGAGTATGTCAGGGATGCATCCTGTCCCTGTACATTTTCAATCTCTATGCAGAACAGATAATTTGGGAAGCAGAGCTTTATGAGGAGGAATGTGGTATCAAGATAGGAGGAAGACTCATTAACAACCTATGATATGCGATAACATAACCTTGCTTATTGAAACTGAAGAAGACCTGAAGCACTTGCTGCAAAAGGTCAAGGACTGGGGTCTCAACATCAAAAATTTAAAGATTCTCAAGAGATGGAGGTTGTTAACAATTACAACTTGCTTGGCTCTCCAATCAACACTCTTAACACCAACAGTCAGAAAATCAAGACAAATTGCATTGGGAAAATTTGCTGTCATGGACCTGTCCAGACTGCTGAAGAGCAGTGATGTCAGTGGAGAGACAAAGGTGTGACCTAATCCAGGCAATTTTCTGCTCAATTATTTGTTATGCTTCAGAGGATTGGACAATGACTAAGGATGACAGAAGAAAAATTGATGCCTTTGAGTAGTAATGCTGGAGAAGAGTCTTGAACATACCATGGACTGCCAAGAAAACAAATATGTGGAGTCTTGGAGAGAGTGAAACCGAGTCAGTCTCTCCTTAGAGGCTAGGATTTTGAAGCTCTGTCTCACTTTGGGCATGTGGACAGAAGAGATCAGTCCTTGGAAAAGGATATCATGCTTAGAAGGGTGGATGGACAGCGAAGAAGAGGAAGATCCTAGATGAGATAGATTGATACAATAACTGAGACAATGGGGGTAGATGTGTAAGAATTGGTGAGACTGGCGCAGAACAAGGAAGGGTGGCACATAACAGCAACAACATACTATGACAGGTTTGGAAGCAGGAGTGATGTCAACTTCCTAAATAACATGTTTCTGAAAATTCTATAGATTTTGATAAATGCCAATAGCTGTAGAGGGTCTTCAGGCCTTTTATCCATAGAGTTGCTATGAGTTGTGCTCCACTCAAAGGCAATCAAAAACAACATCCATGAATAGGTAGCATTTCCCTATGTATTTAGGTTTCTTACAGTACTGTTTTATAATTTTATCTATAAAGATCTTTTGTACCTCTCATAAAGTTAATTCCCAAGTATCTCACTTTGTGGTTGGCTATTGTAAATGGTATTACTTCCTCATTTTCCTTCTCTGGGTTTTCTTTGTTGATGTAGATGAATGTCATTAATTTTTCTGTGTTGACCTTTTATTCGGCCAGTCTACTGAATTGATCTGCTAGGTCTAACTTTACTGTTATTGTTGAGTCCTTGGAATTTTCTGTGTACACTATCACATTGTGTACCTACAGCAAGAGTTTTATCACTTCTTTGTTGATCTGGATGCTTCTTGCTTCCTTCTCTTGTCATTGCCCAACTTACTCTTGAAGAAGACTATTGAACTCAAAGTGTTACCTTTTCTGTTAGCAGTCTATCACATTACACAATATGTCATCAGAGATCACTTGTCTTTGAATACAGAAAGTCAGTTTTTCTGGCCAGAGGCATAGTCCATGTTAAGGAGCCTTAATTCAGTCCGTCAAGGTCTCCCTGGTTGGAGGAGGAACAGATATCACAGATAACCAGTTCCAGATGTTGAATACTACCTGTGGCATCAAACAGCAACAGGCGTGATATTTTATGCACTGAAGAACACTAATCAGCCCTACTGTGAAGAGGCTGTCAGCTAAATTTCCTCTTCTCTTCAATTCCTTCACAGAACATCTGTTATAAGGAATTCCATGTAAGTAAAACCTGAGTCTCTTCTCTCTGGGGAATTTCCTTTAATGAGAGAGTCTTGTGGCTACACCTCATCTGTAGGGTTTTGAAGTGTGTTTCCTCCAATTAGTTATATCTTTATCCTGGACTATTTGGATAAAATTATATCTTTATCCTGGATTATATGGACTATAATACCATCATACTTCAGAATAGAAAAATACAGAGTCCAGCTGCCTAAAGAATGATTGTTGTTGTTGTTGTTGTTAATTGCCTTCAAGTTGAGCACAACTCTTTGTGACCCTATGAACAAAAGTCCTGAAGCCCCCCTATAACCATAGACATTTATCAAAGTTCATCGAGTTTTCAGAGGCATGTTTTTTAGGAAGTGGATTGGATGACACTCATATATAATTTTTATTTGATAAAAGTTTTTTTCTTGGATATAGTATTAAGTCAAATTTCATTCACTGAACACAAAGATTGTTTTACCTGTATTAACTAATTTATTTCTTACGTTACCTCTGAGGACAATGTTATTACTATCTCTGTATACTAATGGAGAAGCTGAGTAAAAGAGAAGTATGTGGCTTGCACTGGGAATGTTGGGTACTGAATACAGTAAATGGCAGAGACTGCATTGAAATCCTGGGACTGATTACATTTTCTTTGTCAATACATTGGACTGCTTATCTGCATCTCCTTGCAATGACTGTTACATCCTAAGGTCTGAGAACACGCCTTCTGGTCCTCACGTCAGATCCAGAGAGGTCTGATGGTGCAGCTTGACTCTACAGTAATGTCAAACAGCTTCAAAGTATCAGTTGTGCAAAGCCTATTACAAATTAAAAAAATTTAAAAATAGAGAACTATTCGTAAATAGGTAAACAATCCATGTCCTCGAGATTATATACTAATGAAAGAGCAAAAAAACAACCTTTAAAGTAGCAAATGCATTTCTCAGTAATATGCACAGTGTATATATGTCATTTGCCATGGAGTCTGTTCTGACTTAATGTAATTTCTTTGCATGTCAAAGTAGAACTCTACTACATACAGTTTTCAGAGGCTGGTTTTTGGGTTTTTTTCTGAAGTAGAATCCTGGAATTTTTCTGAACTGTCTCTGTGTGGACTAGTTCAACTTAATAGTCAAATGTATGTACGCCATCCCACTCAGGAACTCCACAAAGCAAAACCAAAAAGCAACCCAATCAAATAAGAACTCAATTGGACTTATCTTTTCTAAGTAGAGTTATACATGCATACTTGCTCACCAAGTAGTTTAGCTAGTCTCTGCTATGTCCACTGAGGAAATTTTTTTAATTTCTAATAAACTCTAAAAATCAAAGGTCCTGGGATTTACATACTTAGGAAAAAATTTAAAGACCATTGGGATTTTATATTTAAGAGAAAAAGCTCAATGTGATATTGCTAAAAATATTTTTTTTCTGTACTTTAGCTCTTGAGTGAAATGTAAGTTGTCCTGTACTCTTTGGTTGCTTGTCAAAGAAATGTTAGATTTTCTGATTTAATTGACTATTACAGAGACTCTTATGTAGGTATGAGAGAAAAAAATATTAGAACATTTTCAAATATATTTACACAAACCTTAGTAAGTAATGGTGATCATATTATTGATAACTAACTTGTCCTTTCTTTAGGTCAATAATACAATTGAATTGTATGTGTTAATACTCTTCAGCCAGGGAAATGACTAGATGTGTATCTTCTAATTCTACATAATTTCCATTTTGGTGACTGTTGTTCTTGTTGTTGCTGATTGGAGCACGACTCAGAGTGACCCTATGAAAAAAAACGCCTGAAGCCTTTCTATAACTATCGACATCTCTCAAAGTTCATAGCGTTTCCAGAGGCTAGAGAATTAATTCAACTTTTGTTAATTTTTGAAAAAAATTTTAAAATCTCAGTATAGTGAAGAAAATAATGAAGCATATAATTGTAAATCAACAAATTGATAAACAAAGCCTTTAAATCCTTCCAGATCTTTGATACCCTGTGCCATCATCATAATCTCTTATACATTCAAGTCCATTGAATGACTGTGCCAATCCATCTCATTGAGGGTTTTCCCTTCCTCCATTGAGCCTCCTCCATTCAAAGGATGATGAGTTTATCCAAGGAATGGGCACTAAAAACATACCCAAAAATATGACACAAAGTTTCATTATCCTTGCCTCCAAAGTGTATCTTGACTGCACCTTTTCCTAGAACAGTTTATCTATCGTTGCCTCCAATGTGTATCTTGACTGCACCTTTTCCTAGAACAGTTTATCTCTTTGGCCGGTCACAGAATAGTCAGCACTATTCTCAAATATCACAACTTGAAAGCACCAATTCTTCCACTTTCATCTTTATTAATCATCCAAATTTCAAATGCATAGAAAGTAGTTGAGAAGATCATGGTTTGGATCCGGTTCACTTTAGTCTTCAAAGCGACATTTGTGTTTTTCAGCATTCTAGAGAGGTTTCTAACAACAGACTTACCCAATGCAATGTCTTTTGATTTTCTGGTAGCTGATACCAAATGTATGCATCTCAAAGGTATTGATCCAAGGAAGATGAAATTGTTGAGAATTTATTTCTCTTCTCCGTTTATCGTGATGTTGCCTATTTGCCCAGCAGTGAAGATTTTTGGCTTCTTGATGTTGAGATGTACCATATAGTGAAGGCAGTAGTCTCTCATCCTCAGCAGCAAACATTTCAAGTCCTCCTCACTGAGAAAGCAAGACTGTGTCATCTGTATAATGCATGTTGTTGATAGGTCTTCCTCTGATCCTGATGTCACATTCATCTTCAAATGATTTGTTCTGAATGCAAATTGAATAGGTATGGAGAAATAAGTCAACCTGGGTGCACACTTTTCCTTATTTTAGCTATACAATGTTAAGACAGCAGATCCATGGGCTAAGCATAGGTTCTACATGAGCACAATTACTTACGGGTTCTGTTATTCCCATTCTTCTCTATGTAAATCATAATTTGTTATGATCAACATAGTAAAATATATTTGCACAGTCAATGAAAGACAAATATATATATCCTTCTTCTATTGTCTACTTTCAGGCAAAATTCACCTGACATTAGCAATCATACTCTTTGTGTCATGGTATTTTGTAAATCCATCTTGAATTTCTGGTCATACACTTTGATGTACTTTTTAACTGTTTTTTAATGATTGTTAGCAAGATTTTACTTAGATGTGATGATAATGATATTATTCTGTAATTTCCACATTCTGTTAGATAATTTTGTGGGGGAATGGGAACAAACTTGAATATTTTTCTGTTATGCACATAGCTGTCCCCCAAATTTTCTGGCAAAATTTTGTGAGTACATCTAGGGTTACATCTGTTTCTTGAAACATGTTAAATGGAATTTCATAAATTTGTGAGGCCTTACTTTTTACTAATGCCTTCAACGCACCTTCAAATTCTTCCTTTATAACCATTAATTCTTGATCATATGTGTAACTTGAAATGGTTCTGTGTCAGCCAATTCTTTTTAATAGAATAACTCAATGTATTCTTTCCATCTTCTTTTTGGATCATTCAGGCTTTTCCCCATGGTATCTTTCAGTATTGCAACTCAAGGCTTGAATTTGTTTTTCCATAGGTTGTTTTCTTTCCCTCACCCTCCCCCCAGCTGGAGAAATAATTAATGAATTCTTCCCTTTTTGTTTTCCAACTCCAGATCTTTCCATATTCATCAATAATACTTTGCTTTCTCTTCTCTCATTGACTTTTAAACCTTCCATCATCTCTTTTATTTGGTAATAATTCCCTTTGTTTGGATTTCTCAGTGTTCTAGTGCAATTTTCAAATTCTTCTGACATTAATTTTTGTCTTTTAAAAAAATAGTGTCACTGCTGTAGAATAGGACTAACATCAGGGTTGGGGTAAGAATGAGAAAAACTGGATGAATTATGTATACTGCATTGAAATGGATGAGGGAGAGAACAGTTTAAAATCAATATATTATAGGGCATTATGATTATCATAAGAGTCCAGAATGAGGGTTGCAGGGTGGAGTATACTTTGAAGGGGGTGGTGCAGGGGGATTGTATACCAATGAAGGAATTTTTCTTTTACTTTTCAAAGAGAAGAGCGAACTGGGCGTAGGGGTGGGTGGGCAGCGAGAAAAGTGAAACAATGAATGAATGGAAATCCAAAATCTCTGTAAATGATCATTGAAATGAACAATAAAAAATATTTTTATTGGTTTTCGTGCAATGATTGGTTTACATTGTATTTCACTCATATACATTGTGTTCCATACAATCCATCATTTATATTGTGTCACACAATCATTAATACATACTGTATCCCATATAATTAATGACAATTGACCTATGCCTATTATTACACCATCTTCTCAAGTCCGCATTGAATCTTTTCTATTCCCTCACCTCCCTCCCTGTTCACTTACTAAACCTCCCGGTTCACTCACTAAACTTTGCTATCCAGATGATTTAGACCCTTCACCTTCCCGCATCCCATTTTGGACATTTATATATGTCTTACTAGTTATCTTTCTATTTTAGCAATAATGATTTGATGTGATATTTGTTTTTGTGAGACTGAGTTAGTTCAAATATCATAATGGTTTTTAGACTCTCCCGTGTTTCACAGTATTTTACAGAATCATTATCCTTAGCACTGCATAGCCGTTCAGTGAGTGAATGTTCATGTTTCTCAGTCCATTAGTTTGTTGATGGATTTGGGCTGTTTCCATGTTCTTTTGTTAGTAATACTGCTATAAACATAGGTATACATATTTCTATTCATGTCTTAGTTCTAATTTCCTTGGGGTTTATTCCTAGTTCTCAGTTGATGTGCTGTTCCAGTCATGTTTGTTTGTTTTTTTTGATACATTCTTCGGCAGAATCTTGTTTGCATGTGATATTAATGATATTGTTTGATAATACCCGCACATTGTTGGGTCACCTTTCTTTGGAATGGGAACAAATATAGATCTCTTTTAGTCAGTTGGCCAGGTGGTTGTCCTCCAGATTTCCTGGCGTAATATGTCAATTGATATCCCATCAATTTGTGAGGCCTTACTTTCTACTAACTTCTTCAATGCACCTTCAAATTCCCCCAACATCACCATCTGCTCATGAAATTCTTATGTGTCTGCCAAATCCTTTTCATACAGTGACTCTGTATATTCCTTCCATCTTCTTTTAATACTTCCTAGATCGTTGAATATTCTACACAACCACATCAACAGAGACCTACCAGAAGTGCAGGCTGTGTTTAAAATGGATTGGGGTACTAGGGATATTGTAGCTAATGTTAGATGGAATATCAATAAGTGTTTCATTGATTATGCAAAGGCGTTTGTTGTGTGAATCACAACAAACTGTGGCTGACTCTGAGAAGAATGGGAATACCAGAACACTTGATCATGCCAATGCAAAACCTATATATGGATCAGCAGGTAGTCATCAGAACAGAGCAAGGAAACACTGCATAGTTCAAAATTGGGAAGGGTGTGTGCTACGGATGTGTCCTATCTCCATAACGTTTCAATGTATATGCAAAACAGATTATCCAGTAGGCTGGGCTCTATGAGGAGAAATGTGATATTAGGTTTGGAGGAAGATTCATCAACAATCTCCATTATGCAGATGACACAACCCTGCTTGCTGAAACTGAGGAGGACCTGAAGCACTTGCTGAAGAAGGTGAAGGACTGCAGCCTTCAATATGGATTGAGGCACTCAATATCAAGAAAACAAAGATTCTTTCCACTAGGCCAAATGACAGCATCATGATAGATGGTGAAGATATTGAGATTGTTAACAGCTTTAGTTTGCTTGGCTCCACAATCAACGCTCTTGGCACCAGAAGCCTGGAAATTAAAAGACATATTGTGATAGGAAAGTCTGCTGTTAGAGACTTCTCCAAAGTACTAAAGAGCAATGATGCCATTCTGGAGACTAAGGTGCATCCAGTACAGGCCATGGCCTTTGCAATCACTTGCTATGCATCAGAGAGCTGGACAATAAGTAGAGATGAAAGAAGGGGAATTGATGCCTTTGAGCTGTGGTATTGGATAAGACTAGTGAATGTACAATGAACTGCTAAGATAATGAACAGGTTCATCCTAAAGAGGGTTAAACCAGGCTTCTCCTTGGAAGCAAGGATTCTGAAGCTTCATCTGACATACTTTGGACATGTTGCAAGGAGGGACCAGTCCTTAGAGATGGAAGTCATGCTTGAGAGGGTGGAGGGACAGCACAGGAGAGGAAGACCCTCAATGAAATGGATTGATTCAGTGACTGGGATAATGAGGGTAAGTTTGTCAGAGACAGTGAGATTGACACAGAATAGAACAGGGTTTAGGGCTGTTGTACATAGGGTCACTATGTGTCTCAGGCAACTCAATGGTACATATCAACAACATATTTCAATAGTGGAATAGCTGAGTCATGTATAAATTCTATGTTTTGCTGTTTGAGAAAATTTCGCTTTGCCTTTCAGA
This sequence comes from Elephantulus edwardii, assembly GCF_000299155.1. Taxonomy (NCBI): domain Eukaryota; kingdom Metazoa; phylum Chordata; class Mammalia; order Macroscelidea; family Macroscelididae; genus Elephantulus; species Elephantulus edwardii. The sequence continues at coordinate 7,115,470 of NW_006399840.1, read as the reverse complement.
ATGGTTGTACCATTCATTTCTAACTTTCTTTCTCCCCTGTGTTTGTAATGACCTTTTGCTTTCTTCATTCATAGGTAAGATCCTTTATGTAATCCCACAGTTCATCTGATCTTTACTAATTAGTCTTCAGTGCCTTAACACACAGTTAAGAAAACACATTTACAAGAGGAGATCTCAAGAACTTAACAGTGAAATTGTCCCTGTCAATTAATAACTTCCATTAAAAGAATTACCATTGATGTCCTCTGCACCATTAAAAAAATTGGAAGATTTTCTTCATCAAACTCTGTGTCTGAAGGAGCAAATGAAGAAAAAAGGCTTGTACCTTTTTCTTCAGTTTGAATATATAAATCAAGTTATCATGTATAAAAATTATGCATTTACTAAAACATTGACTGTAATAATTTGTAGTGGTGCAAACTATTGAAATTTGACTTATTTGTTGTCCTTCAGACTAGAGGAAGGAAAATGCAGCATCAGCACGGGAAGTTTTATTAATAACCTGTTGCATATGCAGATATACTTAAACACACAATTTTTTTCCCTGCCTACTCCAGCCAGACCTTGTTTTTTCCCATCCAGTCAGAATCAACCTACACTTGAACTGTTTCCAGATTTTCAGAGGTAGTAAATGGCACGGGAGAAGATTGTCCATTTTTCCTCCCACAAAGCAACTAGTGGATTCACCCTATGGCCTCCAGATTACCAGTGTGACTTTTTACCACCAGGCCACCAGAGCTCCCATCAGAATTGGAAGAGGACTTATCAACCACTCTGTTATGCAGATGACATAACTTTGTGTACCAAAATAAAAAAGAACTTGAGACATTTATTGTAGAAGATCAGCAATTTCAATATAGATGGTGTTTTAACATAAAAAACAAAAACCCAAAATCCTCGCTACATGGCCCATACACAGCATCATGATAGATGAAGAAAAGACTGAAGTTGCTAATGATTCCATCTTGCTCAGATCCACAGTCAACAACTTTGGCATCAATAGTCAAGGAATCAAAAGACTCATTGAGGAAATCTACACTTAAAGCCCTATCCAGAGTGCTAAAAAGCAATGATGTCAGTCTAAAGACTAAAGTGTGCCTGATGGAAAGCATCATCTTCTCATTTGCTTGCTATGCATCAGAGAGCTGAACAATGAATGACTAAGGATGACAGAAGAGCAAATTGATGCCTTTGAGCTGTGGGTGTTGGAGAAGATTATTGAACATACTATGGACTGCCAAGAGAATGAACAGTTCTATGCTAGAGAGAATGAAAGCAGATTGTTCCTTGAAGGCAAGAATTTTAAAACTGTCTCACATACTTTGGGCATGTTGTCATCAAGAACTAATCTGTGAAGAAGGACATCACACTTGGAAGGGTAGAAGGTCAGTGCAAGAGAGGAAGACCCTGGATGAGATGGTTTGGCACAGAGACTATGGCAAAGAGGTCAAGTGTTTCATAGTTGGTGATATTGACACTGGGTAGGACAAGGTTCAGAGCATAGGACATAGGATCACTATGAGTCAGAGTTAATTCAATGGCACAGAACAACAAAAATGACATATGCAAATGACATAATCCTAAGTGATGAGAGTGAGCAGGATTTGGAGCACTTACTGCTGAAGACCACAGACTAGAGTCATCAGTTTGGATTATGCTGATAAGTAAAAGAAAAAAAACCACCAGGACTGGATCAATAGGCAACATAATGATAAACAGAAAAAGTTATTAATTTTATTTTACATGGTTCCACAATCAACGAGCAGGAAGGCATTATGTATAAAATAAATGTCTTATTCCATTGCACAATTCTAATACAAAATACCTATCACTTGAGAAATAAGATGCACTCAACTCAAACCATTGATAGGACTCAAACAACAGTGGATACATGCCTATGCAAGGCCCATCATTCTAATCAATTATTGCATGATGGTTATTCCAGGAATTAAAGATTTACAATCAAGTCCCTTTGGCATAGTTGTTCTATCCTGTGCCATCCTCACACTTCCTCACAGACAATTTCAATCTCCTCTCCATCCATCATGATACTGCCTATTGTTCCAAGGTAGGAATCTTTGTTTTCTTGATACTGAGATGCAGTCCATAGAGAAGATTGCATTCCTTGATTTTTTTGCAATAAATGCTTCAAGTTCTCCTCACTTTCAACAAGCAAGGTTATGTCATCTGCATCATGCAACTTATTGATGTGTCTCCCTCCAATCCTGATGCCACACTCATCTTCATAGAGCCCAGATTCTCAGATAATTTGTTCAGCATACAGACTGAACAGGTATGGAGAGAATACAATCTTGATGCACTCCCTTCTCAAGTTTATACCATGTAGTGCTTCCCTGCTCTCCAGAGCCTCCAGGTTCAGGCATAGATTTCACAGGAGCACAGTTATATGCTCTGGGACTCCCTTTTCTCAATGTTAGCAACAACTTGTTATGATCCACACAGTCAAATGCCTTTCCATAGTCAATAACGCACAAATAGACATTCTTCTGGTATTCCTTACTCTCAGCGAGGATGCATCTGACATTAGCAATGATATCCCTAATGCCATAGCCTCTTCTAAGTCATTCCTGAACTTCTGTCAGTCCCCTATCTATGTACTTTTCTAGCTGTTTTTGAATTATCCTCAGCAGTATTTTGCTTGCCTGTGATATTAATAACATTGTTCAAAAATTTCCATATTCAGTTGGATCACTTTTCTTGGGAATGGGAACAAATATGGACTTCTTTCAATCTGTTGGCCAGACATCTGTCCTCCAAATTTCATGTTATAGACTGGTGAGCACGACAACGGCTGCATCTTTTAATTGAAAAGTCAATAGGTTTCCCATCAGTTCCTGGGATCTTATTTTTGCCAATGTCTTCAATACAGCATCTACTTCCTCCTTTACTACAATTGGCTCTTGTTATGTACTTCCTGAAATTTTTCAGTATCACTCAATTCTTTCTGGTATAGTGATTTCTGCGTATTTCCTCCATCATCTTTTGATACTTTCTGGATCATTCAAATATTGCCAGAAACATTTTTCAATATTGTGACAAGAGGCTTAAATTTGTTTTCTACTTCTCTCAGCTTACAAAATGCAGTGCAAGTTCTTCCCTTTTAACTCCCCAGTTCCAGCTCTCTGCACATTCCATTATAATACTTTGTGTTGTCCTTTCAAGCTGCCCTTTGAAATCTTCTGTTCAACACTTTGACATATTTTCATGTTTTAGTGTCTCGACACTCCAGTGCATCCTTTAGAGTCTCTCTTGACATCATTTTGATTTTTTCTTTCTTTTTTGTTTTTGTAACAACCCTTTGCTTTCTTCATGGATGATATGGATCAGAACACCTGCTCTTCGATCACCGCTGTTCAATGCCTCAAATTCTTAAGATGATCTTGAAATTCAGATGGAACTGATTCAAAATTTTATCTCGTTTCTGTGGACTTACTTTAATTTCCTACTGCTGCAATTTGAACGTGTATATGAGTAATTGATGATCTGATCCCCAGTCCACCTATGGTCTGGCTTTCACTGCCGATACTGAGCTTCTCCAACTATTTCTTCCACAAATATAGTCAATCTGATTCCTATGCAGCCCATCAGAGATCTATGTGTAGAGTCGTAGTTTTTATCTTTTTAAAAAGGTGTTTGCTACATGTTTAAGGGGAGGCTTCTTGAGCTGAACCTTCCAGGTTATGTGGGAGGTGTTTCTCTGATCATGGATGATTCTGCCCTGCTCAAAGCTCTGTGTGTGTGCGTGTGTGTGTGTGTGTGTGTGTGTGTGTGTGTGTGT